>NW_026712409.1:1922340-2522340 GCF_030504385.1 Musca domestica | reverse complement strand
GCGTGTTAGTTCCAATCTGTGCAGATGTAATAGCAACAAAATTTAACGGATTTACAAATGTAATTAAAAAATAAAATGGTTTCGGTACTGCGTGGATAGAAAACTTAATGCTTAGAATAGTAAGCTAAACTTTTATAGATTAAGGGTGGAAATATATAAAACGTTTTTAGACTGGGTTAAGTCATCGGCGGCTTCTTCGAAAAAAAAAAAAAAAAAAAAAAAAAAAAAAAAAAGTGTCAAAATCGAATCCGACGACTTAAGCTGGACACATATGTACAGGGTGAGATAAAAAAACTGCAACAGAGTAAAACGCCATCATTTTTACATTTTTTTTTTTTTTGAATGAAAGCAAAAAATTTTGGAAATAGCATTAAATTTTGAAATAAGTTTAGATTTGTTCGAATTGGTCACCTTTGGCACGAATTATGGCCTTTAAACGTGAGGTGATCGACACTTTTGTATTTTTTAGTGCCAACCTTGCTTTCCAAAATACTCCAGACACAAGAGTCCAACGGATTAGTATCCGGAGATTTTGGTGGCCATTGTGCGCTGGAAATGAAGCGAGGAACCTCATTTTGTAACCATTCTTGGGCGGTGCGTGCTGAGTGGATGGTGCTGAGTCCTGTCGGAATGACCAAGGTCTGCGGCCAAAATGTTTGCGTGCCCAAGGCTTTAATACATCCTCCAGAATATTTTTGCGATAATATTCGGCATTTATTCTTATGATTAATACGAGCGGAGAGCGACCATCTGCTGTTATGGCGGCCCACACCATCACCATGGTGCACATTTTCAGCTGACCTCTTTGGCAAGTAAACACGATCATTTTGTTTCTTCACAAACTGCTGGACAACGAATGTTTTCTCATTGGAGAAAACCAAATTTGTCAGTTCACCATTTTCGGCCAAGCGAAGCAACTCTTTAGTCCTTTTGAGTCTATTTTCTTTCTGCTGAGGTGTAAGTTCTTGCACTTTTTGGAAATTCAATGGCTTTACTCCGAGCTCTTTTTCAATATTTGCCGAATGGAATATTGCGATGTGTTCAACTCACGAGCCATTTTTCGGCAACTGCGACACGGGTTTCGATCAAACTGCTTCTTTACTTTTCGAAGCATTTCTGCTGATGTTGCTGTTTTCTTCCGTCCACTTCCTTGACGTCGGGTTACGCTACCAGTATCACGGTAAGGAGCAATGGTACGAGACACAAAAGATTTTTTTACATATAAATGATGGAGTGCCCTAACGATAGCCACTTGTGGTTTTCCAGCCAAATATAAAGAAATCACACTATCACGCTTGAATTCCATCACGAATAACTTTTTTCTCGAAAATTCTCACCAAAATGATTTTGTACGCTTGTAGACAATATAATGATCTGTCACTGGAATAATTTTAACAGCTGTGGCTTAGAAATGACGGCTGTCTGAAGTTGGTTGCGGGTTTTCCATCTCACCCTGTACTTATATTGACCTTTTTCCTACTCAATAAACCCCAAAATACATATCAGATCGATGAACAACTTAAGATCCTCATTATGAACGCACTTTTATTTCTAATCACATTTTTAATAACTTTTTAATTCTTAAATTTAAATAATATTTTTTTCTGTTTAGCGGGGGAGGAAAACAATTAAAGTTTTCTAAACCAAACATCTCACTAGCGTTGTCCCCTTTATCTTGTGTCTATTTCTTTATTTGGTTTCTTTATAGAGGGGGATGAAAAAACTTCTAATCCAAAGATCTCCCTATCTAGTGTCAATTCCTTTCCCGGAAATGTAGGTGGATGCAAATGACTATTCACTGCATCCATTCAGTGTTGACTGTGAACTTACCGTAAGACCCAACAACGAAGTGATCAGCACCACCACAAGGGCACTTGCCGCAATTGCAAGAAAGCAACGGCTACTTCGACTGTGAACGGATGAGGCACTTGAATGGGATGTTGTCACATAATCAACACTGCCGGGTGTTATGAACGGCTTAAGAGTTTCAGCGGTCATATTTGGAGATGTAGCAGTCGTAGCAGCAGACTGGAAGCAAGTACAATTAAAAGTTTAATTAAAAAACAGAGACGAGTTTAATTCGCTCTTGGCAACTTGGAGTAGAAGAATGTTTTTGTTTCTTTGGCTTCTTTTGTCACTTCTAAATTGTTGCAGTAGTTTTATTTTGTGTTTATTATTTTTTTTTATTGTTTTAATGATCACAATTCAAGGAACACATCTGTGTGCATGATATCGCACATGGACACAATTCCGAAGGGTGCGACAGCACAGACAAAGTTCACTGTTTTGGCAAAACTTGTTTCCTGGCTTGACTTTCTTGCTGGCGTGGACACTAAAGTAGATGTTTGTGTTTTATGTTGCACAGCAGCCTCCAGTGATCATGACATGGAGTTTACTTTGATTGCAAATTCTAATGGAAATACCACGACACTTTGTTTTTTTGTGAAATTTATCGATGGACACAAGTTTCTATTCAATTCTATTTTTTGTTTTTCGCCTTTTCATTCATTCATTCACATCCACAAATATTTATCATTTGCGGCATTTGTATTATTTCGTTGTTATCATCACTTAAATTAAAAGAGATTTTGTGGTCTTTTTGAGATCATGGGACGACAACAACGCAGAAAAACAAAAACACACAACACGCTCTGCCACCAGACTTCTTTACGATCCGATTTGTCGACGACGACTGAATGGAACAACTTTGATGCGATGTCCGTTCGTTCTTATGACCCGCACGCGACTGATTTTTATTTCCTTGCGTGTTTTTGTCTTTCCCCAGAAGAAGTGATCAGTGTGAGACTAGACGGTGCTGTGCTCATTCGAATTGACACAGCCAGCCAGACACCGCTCTGATGATGTCCACTCTGTCGATCGTCCACACAGAGCGCACACAGTAGCAATGGTAGCAGCATTGTGTCCATCCATCCGACTGGCCCAGTGCTCTTTTCTTCGTTTACAGGAGTAGTGAAAATCTCCTACGACCTGCACACATTCACACTTCCGTGTTGAATGTGTGGCAGGGGTAGGCGTTTGTGTTGGTTGAGAGCACGGGGTTGTAAGTGGCAAGGCCCAGGTAAAGAGGGCATGAAATGAAAACATTCTTGGCTTTGATTTTGAAAATAGATCCCTGTGATTGTTTTTCTGAAGGAATTCAGTCAACCAACTTCTAAGAGAGGAAGGTAGTGTCATATCTTACAGGGTGATATGAAAAAACTGCAACCAGACTGCTGTCATTTCTAAGCCACTCGTCCGACAGCTATTAAAATTATTCCAGTGATAGCTCATTGTATTGTTTACAAGCGTACAAAAGCATTTTGGTGAGAATTTTCCAGAAAAAAAGTTATTCGTGATGGAATTCAAGCGTGATAGTGGGATTTCTTTATGTTTGGCAGGAAAACCACAAGTGGCTATCGATGAAGCACTCCAGCATTTAAATGTGAATAAATCTTTTGTGTCTCGTATCATCGCTCGTTACTGTGATACTGGTAGCGTAGCCCGACGTCAGGGAAGTGGACGGAAGAAAACAGCAACATCAGCAGATATGGTTCGAAAACTAAAGAAGCGACTTGATCGAAACCCGCATTGCAGTGGCCGAAAAATGGCTCGTGAGCTGAACAGATCGCAATATTCCATTCGGTGTAAAGCCATTTAAATTCCAAAAAGTGCAAGAACTTACCCTACAACTGAAAGTTAATAGGCTCAAAAGAGCTAAAGAGTTGCTTGCCGAATTTGGTTTTCTCCGATGAGAAAACATTCGTTGTCCAGCAGTGTGTAAACAAACAAAATAATCGTATTTACTTTGCAAATAGATCAGCTGAAAATGTGCACCTTCGCCAAAATACCACAGAACAACATTCATGTAGCCTGTGACGGTTTCATTGGCCGTTTGAAGGCCATAATTCGTGCCAAAGGTGACCAATTCGAACAAATCTAATTTTTTTGTTTTTTTTTTTTGAAATTTGATGCTATTGCCGACATTTTTTGCTTTCATTCAATAAAATTTAAGAAATATAAAAAAGATGGCGTTTGACTTTGTTGTAGTTGTTTTATCTCACCCTGTATTTTGCTAATCATTCCGCCCTACCTTGTAATTATTGTAACATGCTATTAAGACCGTCAAAAACATTTATGGGCCTGTTTCGTCTAACCTCTTTTTAAAAAGGCAAGCAAAATATATATATATTTTTTGGCGCAGTAATAATTATTTAAATGGGGTTTTCAGTTCCACACAAACTAACGCTCCTTCTGTTAGAGTTGTGTCGTTCCGGAACTATTTCAAAGGAATTATATCCAGCTTTTTCGTTCTCATAGTTCAATTTATTCATTTCTTTTTTAAATCGTTCATTTCGTTCCTTGGTCCTACTACAAAATTTTTTCTTCTTTATAATTCTTGAAAAACTTTTCGTTTTTCTCTTGCACTTATTGTATTAATGGAAGGAAATACTTGAATAAAGAAACGAAATACAACGATCCACTATTTTAACTAATTCTAGAGAATATCCACAGTTTTTGCGTTATCCGGATAGTTCGATCTTATGAAAATTAAATTATGAAAAGATTTTGATTTTTTTAACAATAAAGGCCCCATAAGAAAATAATGTTTGCTTTAAATATTCCACTGTTTTATTGAGTGTACCTGTATCTGTGCCAAAGAGTCTGGCAAAGGCGGCAAGAGAAGAGAAATAGTGTTGAGTAGAATAAAAAAATGACGAAGATCTTTGATTTGTCGACAAACAATGTTCTCGATGTCGTTTTTTGTCTCCTTCAAAGTAAATGAGAGAATAGAACCCAATGTGTTGAGGGATTTTTGCAATTATTTTTGTTTTGTTTTTATTTTTCTTTCCTTTAACAGCAGCCGCCCCTATCCGGCTTTCTTGTTTATGGCTGCGTGTGTGTTGTTATTTAATTTCATTTCATTTCTTTTTTTGGTTTTATGTGTGTGAAAATGATTTAAACACAAATTTGAATTCACTTAATGACATTTGGGTTTTAATGTTGTGTTAATTACCGATCGAGGGTTGTTTATAGTTGTATATGTTTTTGTTTTTGTCACATAGTAAAAGAGTTGGAATAAACAACAATTGTAAGGAGTATTTCTGACATATGGAAAAGTGATATTTGTGTGTTAACACAAATTTCTTGGCGGACGAAATTTGCTTGGTATCCTAGTGGATGTTACTGATGTCTTTACTATTTAGAAATGTTGAAAATTTCTTTGAACCTATTTTTTTGTTTTGCATAATTTTGTTGTAAAATTCCTAAATTCAATTCACTTTCCAGAACCGGAAATCAATCTATTCAAATTTATACCTTTGACAAGATGTAATTGTCAAAACGTTTATCCATAAATCCATTCTATATGCACACATCTTGCACCTGTTTTCAATAAAGTTTATTTTAACAAAGTTAATTACAGAAAATGCAGGGATTGATGGATGGATACATAAAAATTTTGAAATGCCTTAAGGACGATAATATTAACAATATCTATATTAATTTGTATACCTTCCACCATACATAGTATGGAGGGTATATTAAGTTCGTCATTTCGTTTGTAACTCATCGAAATAATCATTTTAGACATAACAAAGTATATATGTATATTCTTGATCAGAGAAATATATTAAAACGCTTTAGCCCTGTCCGTCCCTCCGTCTGTTGCAATCACGCTAGAGTCAGTCTTTTGTCTGCAGGCAGGTCAAATTTCGAAGATGGGCCATATCGGTCCTCGATAACGTATAGCCCCCATACAACGGTACCCCCAAAATTCGGTATTTGGATGATTTTAGCCATATTTTCCAATGGAATTGTCTGAAAATCCACACAAGGAGTTCTTTCTGAGTACTTTACCCTCTGAAAGAGAATTATTTATATAGGTCCACGATATCGTATAGCCCCCATACAACGGTATCCCCGATATTCGGTGTTTTGATGATTTAAGCCACATTTTCCAATAGAATTGTCTGAAAATCCACACAAAGAGTTCTTTTTAAGTAATTTACCCTCCGGAAGAGAATTACTTATATAGGTCCACGATATCGTATAGCCCCCTTACAACGGTACCCCAGATATTCGGTATTTTGATTATTGTATCCAAATTTTTCAATAAAATTGTATGAAAATCCACATAAGTGTTTCCTTCTGAGTACTTCATCCCCTGGAAGATTATTGTCTATAAAGGTCCACGATATGGTTTATCCCCAATATGACGGTACCTTCCTATATTCGGTATTGTGATGATTTTAGCAACACTTTTCAATGGAATTGCCTAAAAATCTATACTAGAAGTTCTTTCCAAGCACTTCACTCCCTGGAAGAGAAATGTCTACATAGATTCAAGATATCGTAATACCCACATGCAGGTCCAGGCTTTCGTACAAGCCCCGTATATCAATACCTCCCTGAATTCGGTATTTTGATGATTTTAGCGACATTATTCACTGCATTTTTTTCAAGTTTCATTTTTGAATATTGAAATCGCGTATGAGAAATCTTTCCTATGCATTTTCACGTCTTCGTATAGACTCCAATATAATGGCTATATTCGGTATTTTTAAGATTTTAACAGGATTTTTGGCGAATGTTATATTTTTTGAACATTTCCAAATTCGTTCCAAAAGGTGGAGGGTATTCAAAGTTCTGTAATACCTTTTCTTACCATTTAAAAAAACATAAAGTAAAAATTAAAATAAAAATTGTCAGCTCTTTGAGTATATAAATGTTGATATTCCGAATGTAGTCTTTCCTAGTTAACAAGTTGTTTAATACAAGACCACTTTTTGCATTTGTTTTGATAGTAATTACCATCCATACAGGAAAGTCCATATACTTCTAACTTTCTCTAACATGTCCTACCCTTGTTTTCATTGTATCATGCAAGCTCCCAGACTTAAGGCTCCATTACTGTTTCGCAAAATGAAAACAAATAGAATATTTCCAATTAAAAATTAAAAGAAAATAATGACGGAAACATTAGAATTTAATCTGAATTATCTAAGCTAATGGAATCTGTTTCCATTCAGATACATTTTGTACGCAACATCGTGAAAACGACCAAACGCATTGTAACCATTAAAACCAAACCAAAATTATTTCAATGCACCATCCTCCAGCTATGACGACCAAAAGTCTTATCTGACCAATGTTTCAATTTGTCGTTTATGGTCAGGCATAAAAGACATTCGCTTTTGTCTTTTCTTTCGCCTCACGTTACAAATACCCAAACTCCTGCTACAATTACCAAAAACAAATGTCAAAATACATTTGTGCTCGTGACATTTACGAGATAACAATTCGTCCGCTCATTCGTGGATTTTCCCAAAACAGAAGAAAATTATCACCGAAAAAAAGTATAACCGAAAACATGTTTACAAGACTCTGCTGCACATTATCATCATTCCTGCAGTCAATTATCCCATTCAAAATTCTATGAGCGTTGTTCTTCGACCATTTTCTGTTCGAACAAATCTGAACAATAAAAGCGAAGCGAAAAATTCCCCAAATCTCATTTTAATTTGTGACTGATAAACCGTAAAACAATGACAATAATTATTATTAATAATACATATTAATGAACTTTTGAACTCTAAAGAAATAAGTACGTATGAATGTTTTTGTATTTGTACGCCATTATTGAGATTAACATTTGTATGTATGTGTCTGTGGTATAACTAGGTCTGGTTATTATCAAAATATTAAAGATTTTTTTTATTAGAGAGAGTGTATGTTAGAAAAAATCACAAACTAATTATACGCTTTCCAAACACAAATTATTTCTTTAATGATTTAAATGATGAAGGGATTTATTGTGCGGACTTGAGATTTATTGTTGTTTACCCTCCTTATCACTTAACAAATGTTCCAGATTTAAGTTTATGTTACCATTGATTCATCGAAAAAACATAATCTAGTTGTATTAATCTAAATGGCGAAAGTTGCCTTTGATACCAACTTTTATCCAAAATATGATCTTATTAGGACTGCAAATTATAAATTTGAGATATGTTACAATTAAAAAAGCTGGGGCCGAACTTTGAATACCCTCCACCATTTGGAACGAATTTGGCAATTCTCAAAAACAATAAAATCTGTTAAAAATTCTTTTGAAATCTTAAAAATACCGAATGTAGCTGTTATATTAGGTCTATATGAAGACATGGACCTACATAGGTAACTTTTGTCAAAAGCCATTACAATATTCAAATGCGAAACTTAAAAAAAAAATCGGTGAATAATGTAGCTAAAATCATCAAAATACTGAATATCGGGAGGTACCGTTATATGGGGGGTATACGAAGAGGTGAACCTGCACATACAATCTCCTGTCATAGGCTGTGGGGGGCTATAACGAACATCAAATACCAAATATGAAAGAATTCCAATGAATATTGTCGCTAATATCATCAAAATACCGAATATCGGGAGGTACCGTTATATGGGGGCTATACCAAAACGTGGACCTACATCGCCCATTTTCACTACCAAAAGTCCCGCAGACATAATATACATTTAAGTAAAATTATATCAATCTACTTCATTTCGTTCGGAAGCAAGAGTGACTTCCACAAACGAGTAAACAAAAATATATATGCTTTGAGGGGTCTAAAATGTATATTTCGAGGTTTTACAAACGGAATGACATAGAGTGGATAGTAAAAATATTTTGGACTTCTTGGCGCCGATTGAAGTACTGTATTCAACTTTTAGAATAGAAACTCAAAAATTAAATGTTTTAATAATCATTATAAAAAAAGAATATATCTGAATAGAGTTTTCAAACTGCATACATAATGCATAGTAAATCTTGTATTTACCAAAGAAATACAATAGACAATACAATTACATATGTTCATATACATATCACTTACTTATAAATTTCAGCAGCCACTCATTTTCGTACTAATTACTCGACATTCATTCAGAAAGAATTTTCCCAAAGCCATAAAAAAGATCATTGCATTTATTATGTTTATCTAGGTTCACTGACGCAAGTCGATAATCGTTTTAAAATGTTTTCAAGCCTACAATGTCTAATTGACACGAGAACGTATTACAACATTTATGAATGGGCGATCTATTGTATTGATGGGTGAAAGAATACGCCTCTCTACATCTCTCCCTCTCTTTGTGACGAAGACCAGGTATAAATGAACTAAAATTGTTGTAGTTGGCACATCATGATGAATCTAATTTACGGGTGTGAGTAGAAGTAAACAAAACTTTTCTTTCAGTTTTCTTTTTAAGAAGGGAATGCACCATGGTTGGGAGAACGCATGGGTAAGTAAATGAATTCATCCTTCATCAAGCAAGGCTATTTTATTTACCTAGTTATATTTTCGACAATGTTTAATTCAATAGACTTATCAAAATACGGATCGAAGATAGAATACATGTGATTTAAACTTAGTAATAAGCCACCCTTTTCATTTTACTGCGAAGATAAATTCAAACTTTTCTCCCTTATTAGCAAAAATATACAAATTGTACCTTTTTGTAACTGTTTAGAGAAATCCCATTCCAATGCTAGAAAAACTAGTTAATCTTTTTTTCTTTTTACTTAGTATGCTCACGGCTGAACATTTTAAAATAACACAGCAAATTAAAAAGGAAAAGTATAAAATAATAATACATTAGTGCGAATACAAACTTAGTTCGTCTCAAAAGAGAAATATGACATCATAAACATACGATCATCTCTTGAACAAGAGAAAATTCATTTTCTCCGAGAAGTCAATTTGTTTAATGATGCTTACTTAAATAAAAAGTCTAACAATAAATTACTGCCTGGCATTTATTTTGGTAATTTAAAAAAAAAATTCTCTTTAAAGCATTGCAACAACCTACAGATGGCGCAATTTAAAATGCATAGTCTATAACTTGGCAGCACTTATTTCGGTAACTCTTTGCATCATTTCGATTATTTGACTGTGAACAAATCGAAAAATGTATCATTTCACAACATTCCGCCCATCACTAACCATATGAAAACATTATAAAACCACAATTCCGGGAGCACAATGTCGTCCATACGTTTACTTCGACAGTTTTCAACAAATTCTTTGAATTTATCTATAAACAAAAATGCTATTGGTGGCCGGAGATTAGTGGAAGGTGTTGCTGTAGCCCCTCATGGAAAAACTATTGTTGCCTGGCATCCGGATCCTTCGTACCCATATGAATTTACAAAACCTCTGCCCGCTGCTACTGAATCACAGTCAACATCATTGATGAAGGAAGAATCACTGCGAAATGCAATGAGTGCCTTCAAAGACAAACGTCCCGAAGTGGCACGTGCGGAATTGATGCGTTTAACACATACAACCAAGCACAGATGGTTCCCCCGTTCCAGAGACAAGAAGGCTAAGGACACTCCAATGGATAGACCTTATTTGTAAGCTTTCCTATCTTAGCGGCATCATTGTTTATAAAATAAATGAGGAAAAAAACTTGTTGAATATATCATAAAATAAACTATTATTTTAATTATACTTTGAATTATTGAAATTGTGCCTGTGAATGAATCAGCAGAGCAACATACAGTCTCTGTCATATCCCAACTTACCAAAATGGTTTGAGAATAATATTACAATAAGCTTAAGAATATAAGCCTTAAGCTTGAGAAAAAAAATGAAAAATGTTTTCAAATAATAAATAATCGAAATTGAACCATTATTTATAAGCTTATACTAGTAAATGTAGAATAAGCTTACGAAATTAATAATATATTAATCTTTTTTGTAATGGTACAAAATATATATATTTTAATTATTTTACACATTTCATTCATTGATGGTCTCTGCCTCCTGTGCTTTAATAGCTATACGCTTTCTTTGTCACGTCAAACTATTTTCATAATATTATTCTCAAGCTGTATTGCATTTTTGGTATGTTGGGATATATTTAGAAAGATTTCGTCTGCAGAATAGACTGTCAATATTTCTTTCTGTTTTCAAAATACCCCGTAATGGTGCCATACATCACTTAAATGATGCTACTGATTTTGAATTGTCGCCTGTTAGTTTCTAGTCTAGAATCACTCTAATTTACACTTATAGCAGTCCAAAGAAAATAAATCACAGTCAAACAAATATTTGGTGTTCACCAGGAATTCTTATAATAATTACTATGTGAGTCACTTTTGTGGTCCTGGATGACTGGAGTGTCAATTATCCGTTTATAAAAAAGGGCATTATTCCTACAAAAAATCAAAAAGATATAACACTTATTTGTGGACGAAGGAATACAACACTTTTCAGCGGAACAATGTATTGAGACATTAAAATTGTATTCATCATTTAAAGCCTTTTGTCCCTATAAAGCCTCGATCAACTCTCGTTGGTGTATTCCAACCATCCATTGTCAGGAATGTTTAACATATGTTTATAGCTCTGATGGCTCAGGAATCTGAATAATAATCTGATTGATTAACAAATTAGACGAACAAGGTAATCGTTTATCCAGTGAAATTTACTTAATGACTTTTTCCTACCCAAAGACATATTATTTTTTCTAATTTGTTTTCTTTTTTTCATTTTCAATAATTTTACTAACCTTTTGAGAATGGTTCTAAAATTATTGAAAATGTGAAAAGAAAACAAAAGCAAGTATTCAACCACCCAAAGCGATAAGTCCATTGTACTAGCAATCAGTCAGCTGTTTTGTCAAAATTGTTCTCTAAAATCGCTCTCTTTTGTAGATTTCAGTTCCGTTATAATATAACATAATGCTATGTCACGATATGTTGACAATGTCTCCTATTGAATTAAAGTAACAATGAAATGATCCATATTATTATTATATTATATGTCATTGAAGACGACTGACTTCGAGTAAAAATTTGCAACAATTGTTACAAATTTTAGGGTAACCAGACACACCTAATATGGCCACTTGAGACAGTAGTTAGTGGAAACGTATAGCGCATCCGAAACAACCATATGTTTTCCGTAGTAGTCGACACTTTCCTAGTTGTTTACTTTTTAGCTCATATGACACTGACATTTTGACAACAAACAACCTTCTTTGTCATAGTTTTTAGTTCGTCTACGGCAACCCTACACTTTGTATTTTTTTTTGCAAATTTTCTTCGTTCTGTAATTAAAATGAAAAAAACATAAATTATTGATGTGATTTCAAAAACAAAACATTCGGATGCTATTCTCGGAACAACGCAGAGTGTCAAATTATTAAAATATAAACAAAAGAGAAATTATTTGCATCAACAAAACGAGAAATCGGAGACGACATTTTCTGCGATTCTATGGACAGACAAATGATGATGAAGTCCCCAACAACAGCAACGACGACAAAGGGATAAAGTTATGCGTCAGCAAATGTTTACATACAGTTTGGATTCGAAAACCCCAATAGTGTCTGAGTAGAAAGTAGAAGTTGAAGGACAAGTGAGTCGTGTGAGTGAAGGAGTCCGGGATAGCTAGCTGGGTATTGCGTTGCAAGATTTACGAAAACAAAATTTTAAAAACGTTTGCCACACATTCCCATAATCAATTATGTATTAGGCTTTTGAAAGTTCCCCCGTCGTCTGCCCCCACATTGAAACAACACCTTTTAGCAAGTAGAAGAAATTGTTAGCTCTCGGTCGTCATAAATATTACTAAAGTCGATCAAATTTTTTTACATACACACATATGTATATACATAACAGACTACATATGTGTGTACGTTGTACATCGTAATTAAAAAGTGATATTAATATAATTAAAAATCGGGATACTCTTTAAGTATAAATAACTCTGTCGTCGACTAAGAAGTGTTGAAGTGGTGGTGGTGGATATGACATTTTGATTGTTGGTCCAATAATTGTTCTTTTCTTTATTTTAAGTTTTAAAGACAAATTTAAGCACCATCGCAGCAGGCAAGTTCTCGATTCAACGAAACAGTCGGCAGAGTAACTGATAACGGTGGTGGTCGGGTTTCAGACAACTTGGTGATTTGGTCAGTCACCATGGAGTCCGCCGATGTGCTGATGGAGGAGAAGAAGCTTATGGCCGAGGCAAAGTATCGCAACTACATGTCAAATATTGATAAGGCATTGAGGAATTTTGAATATTCCAGCGAATGGGCGGATTTAATATCGGCATTGGGCAAATTAAGTAAGGTATGAAGGCGAATGGTCAGCGTGTGGTGAATCACACGCTCAATGTTGTTATCAGTGCAACCATTATTAATATAATACATTTGTTTTTGCAGGCCATTTCCAGCAACACTCAATATCAAATAATACCAAGGCGCATAAAGATTTCAAAACGTTTGGCACAATGCATGCATCCAGCATTACCTTCTGGCGTCCATTTGAAAGCATTGGAAACATATGGAGTTATATTCGGAAAGACGGGACCAGAGCGGTTGGCGACGGAATTGTTTATTTACAGGTAAGGTACTAACAATTAAGACAATCCCAAATATCTCACCCAAAGCTTTTCGATTTGGCATTGCTTATCGTTGCAAAAAATATTGATATAGGAAGTTTTTCTTCTATTATTTTCCAGCTCTGGCCTGTTTCCTCTGCTGGGATATGCCGCCATGAATGTGCGCCCAGCCTTACTGGGTATATATGAAACGTATTTTGTTCCGCTTGGTGAAAAATTACGTCCAGCTTTAAGCGGCTTTCTAAGTGGAGTTTTGCCAGGTTATGAATGCGGTTTGGATCATTTTGAACGTACAAGCTCCTTATTAACTCAGGTTTGCCAAGCCGTTAACCCCACACACTTTTATACCGTCCTCTGGGAATGTGTGGCCACCAATGCCCCCGTTCGTCTACCAGCCATTACCTATTTGTTGGAGCATTTCAATAAACGCATGAGTATGCAGGAGCAAATCTATGTTATGGGCCATAACCGCGACATCATGATGTCGGGTCTGTGCGCCTGCCTCAACGACAATGTAATTTTGGTGCAACGTAATACTTTGGAATTTCTTCTGTTGGGCTTTCCAATGCATACCAAGCTCTTGTCAGAAGCCGATCTAGCAAAACTGGTTACAAATGCCCTAAACACCATACTCAGAAGGGATATGTCGCTGAATAGACGTTTGTATTCATGGCTATTGGGTTCGGAAATATTGAAGAACTCACCAACATATGAAACAGAACCATCAATAGCAATATCAAGCACTGACGGAGATGGCGGAGACATACAAACTGAATCGTACTTTGAAAAGCATTCGAGACATGTTGTTATCCAAGCCATTATAACAACGTTAAAGTTTAGCTTGGAATGCACACCTGTTGACTTGAAGCCATATCGCATTATGGTCTCACTCTTGGACAAGGCCGAAATAGGCAGTGCCGTGTTAGATTATGTCCTATGCGACATTATACGCACCATGTCTTTATCGATTGGAAATGTGGAGGTTATTAAATCGTCCAACTTGCTTTTTGCCACATTCGATCCAGCTTATATATGGAGTTTTATGACAACTATGTTCGAAAAAGCTTGCAAGAAGGTAAACATGTGACATTTAAAATCATCTACTCTCTACTCCTAGCATATTGTGTGTTTTTTTTTTTTTTTTGCAGACAAAACGATCGCAACAGGATTCAGATAAAGCTAGGAAATCGTACACACGCTCAAATAGCAATAGTAGTAGTGGTGGTGTTGGAGGAGAACAACGTTTCCAGTGTGTTGTTGGGTCCGGCGATCCCAGTCTAGTGGAAATATGTTTTCTAACTGAATTCTTGCTGGAGACAATTTCTCTCGAGATGTACAATGAGACGACGCGTATTTATTTGCCCAAAGTATTTCTGGCCATAACACAAATGCTGACAGTGCACCTAGAAAACTTAAACGACGATGAGATTATTGCTTCTCTAAAGCTCTGCATGAAAATCGTTTCCAGGGTGCAGCCAATGATAACGTAAGTTTTTCGATACAATCCAATATATGTGTCAGGAATGTGTGAAATCACCCCTAATCTTTTAATGATAGGAGTCCAATTAAACTTTTACCACGTTCACAACAAAATAAATCTGCAAGCGATGACAAAAATGCCAACAACACAGCACGGTCCCAGCCGATTTCAGCTTTGATGGGGGCAAATGCATTGGAGAAGAGTAAGTCAGATTCAAAACTGGACCAATTTGCCAATCAAGATGGCCACTCCCACACCATGTCCCTAAATCATGACGAAGACAACATCCGAAGATGTAATTCCAACCAGCATATGGAACGGAAAAGCCCAACCAAAAAGAAGAAAGCTAAATCCTTCTCAAAACTTTCAGAGTTGGACAAAGAGGTAAGATTAGATGATTTATGGGTATATGAACAACAATATATAATGAAAATATCTCTTTAGATTTGTCCCGACACAGGAGAAATTATAGATCCTCGACAATCGTCCTCGGATTTGGACACTCCAATCAGTATAAAGAAAATCAAAGCAAAGGGAAAGCAAGCTCAAAATCGACTACGCATGAGCCCGAAAAAATCGAGACCCCATGAATTGGTATTGACAGAAAATAAGGCAGTCGCTACTGGCTCCGATGTACATTCCAACAACGGGAGCAGAATAGATACACCCGTTAGTGGTGATTATCAAGAGGATGAACCTAAAAGTGCTCCATTGGAACAAATCTCCAAACAGCAGGCCGAGGGATTTATTTTTAACTATCAGGAGGTAAATAGGGCAGGAGAGGAAGATGTACAGGACACCAGTAACAACTATATGGCCACAGCAACTATTCTGGAGAAATGTATTAAACAATATGAAGTATTTTTTGAGGTGTACCTCTGTCATAAAGTACTGAATATACCTCAGCAGGCGCCAGTTGATGACACCAAGTGTCCCATAAGAGTCCAAGTAGAAAAACAAGAAACTATCAATGATGTAGCGAAAATACCCAATGTTGAAAATATATTTAAACATGAACACGTCTATGAGGATTTGAACCCATGTAGATTACTCGACATTGACAATCTGTTTGAAACCTTGAAAATACACATTGTTAACCGTTCTAAGCAGTTGCACTCATTGTTGAATCGATCGCTGGTGGATGGTCAGTCAGAAAATACAGACGGCAGTGAAGACGGAGAGGAGGGTGCAATTTATGAACTGGATGATGTGACCAAACAGCGTCTACAATCCCTTTTGGATTTACAATTGGTCCCTTCACTGAGGCAAGCCATAAAACTGTCCGTCAATCTTTTGGTTGAAATGTCAACATTCCCGAATTGTAACAAAAATATAACACTGGAGAAAGCCGGTAAGCCTACATGAATATTCTTTAGTACCACCAACAATTACTTATCTCTCTCTTCGTATGTCTTTACAGAAAAGGAATTACCCAGTTGGCTAAAAGTTCTTTGTATTATTGCTTGCTATAGTCAGAATGACAAAGAATTGCAATTATCGGCCATTACGACATTATTCGACCTAATAAGGTAAGGAGATCAGACAATGTGGATTCCGTTGGGAAGAGCAATAAATGTATTTGTCAAAATGGTTTCTTTTTCAGTCTTCTCAAATCTCAAATAGAACACACCACCAGTCCTGGGGTGACATATGTAGTTATGCTACCCCTGCTCAAATTCGGCCATGTCCACTATATAGAGCGACGCACGAGGGTGTTCCAGCTTTTGACCTCGAATCTATGGGACTACCTGGGGGAAATGGATGTGGACAATACTCAAGTGTGTGCTTTACTCTATCAACTGCATAATTGCCTTGAAAGTGGTCTTGTCGAGCGCATCATCGACAATCGAATGTATGCCAAGACCATGCAGCAACATTTCACTGCTGCCTACGATACTGTGGAAGGCAATATGGGTGTTTTAAGAAAGACTGCGGCGAAGAACTTGCGTTCAGCCTGGAATTCATATAATTTCGACAGAGCAACTGACATCCATATGATGTGCGTAACCCCCACACTTATGGTAAATCGTGCAGCAATTGAGCAATTGACTGAAAGTGAATCAATCAGTTTCAAGAAGTATGAACTTCTGTGGCACTTGGGACGCGATAAGCAACAAACCAGAGGCTTTGAGAAGATTCAATTCAAAGTCTTGGACACATTAGCACTGCCTCCGTACATGTCAGTAAGGACATGTGTAACTAAGTGGCTGCAATCTGCCCTGTTGAGGGGCGATCTTTCACGATTGGTAAAGCCATTGTATAAAATACTCTTGGCCTCGAACACAAAACGTGTGGGAATTGTCCATTTGCATTTGCTGCGCAAGGGCTCTGACGAAACTGGTTCTGATGTTGCCAAAGATTCGTTAGGGAGCAGATCCAAAAACCTCAATTCAGGCGACGTTGATAGCTCAGTCGAAGCTGATGTATATGCTGTCAGTTCGGAATATGGCAATATCCGTTATATAACTGATTCGACGAGTCACAACAAAAAACGAAGTCCCATTCGTTCAATACAAAAGAAAATCTTTGGCGTGTCGTTGAGCAGTAAAAATAAAACCTCAAATTTTGTAAGCGACCAAACCCCGACTTCAACATCACCCAATGTCAGCGCTTTGGACCCAGCTTCATTGCCGACAACAACCATAGGTCTCATTGTAAATCCTTTGGAAAATTCTTTGGACTTTGACGATGAACAAGAACCAGAAGAGCTAAAGAAAAAGGTAAAAACATTACACATCCGTTTTCATTTTGGAATGTTTTAAACTTTAAATTTCTATTTAGATGGCGATGGACGACTATGACCCTGAAGAGCTAGACGAAGAAGATGAAAATGATGATCCACTGTGTGAACAAGATTATACGGATGATTCCGACAGCAGCCTTTATGATTCGGAGTCAGAACAAAGGGAAACTAGTGCCGAGAAAGACGATTCCATTACTGCTCAAAGCTCTGAATATGAGAATAAAACAAGACTTAAACGTTTTGTGGGTCCAATCGAAAGCGTTACAGATCTTTTGACCCAACATGAGCGCACGAAAAATCGCAAAACGTATCATCTAACACGCGAGAAGACACCGGGGGAAACAAGTTTGACCTCTACAACGACCGAAGAACAAGGACCCCTGTCTTTGGAATTGGAGCAGGATAATGAAGAGGAGGAAGTCCACCCGGCCGATGAATATTTCGACAACAGGAGCGAGGAACGCCAGGTGGAATCATTTGTGGATGATTTAATTGATCAAGTTAAGGATACATCAATTTCTTCAAGCAAACGTAAAAAGGGTCCCAAGAATCAGTTGAAGAAGAAGTTGCGGTCTAAAAAACTGACGGGCCAAGATAAAATGGATAAAAAACGAATGAGTTGTATATCTAAAATCTCCACAGACAGCAACAATAGTTTCACCACTGGAGAGATTGCCAAGGAAAACGACGACGAGGAAGATAGCTGCAGTAAGTTTATAAATATAGAAGAAAAGAGAAAAGCTCTAAATCTGGAAACGTCTAAGTCGTTGACCAAGGAGTGGGAACTAACACCTGAGACGCTAGAGAAAAGCAAGCAAAATTTGGAAATCTTACGACAGTCGGCATCGTCACAATTGCTCAAACACGACTTGTCCAGCAAGCGTTCATCGACCAAAAGTAGCACCCTCTCATATGACGGGGGTTCAAAGCGCCTGCAAACTGAAAAGTTACTTCCCCTATTCCAAAACCACATGCTCATTTACATGAATGTGTACGACAGCAAACAGACCCTGTACGCGTTCCATACCTTGCGCAACATAATTTCATGCGACACGCGCACTTTCCTCTGTCTGTCTATAACCACTTCCCTATCGAGTGGTTCTCTGAAACAACTACTGACGCGACATCGCAAGTGCATTGCAGGAAAGGGATTTATGGGTAGTATTACCACATCGGAGTTTGCCCAAAGCTATCGAGGATGCATGCATCTGGAGGTTTTATTGCTATTGTGTTTGTTTTATGCACGCGGATTCTTTCATGTTGAATCACACGACGCTGCCAGCGAACCGCCTACAAGATCGGATATATTGGGCAATTGTCGAGTCCAATTGGAGAGCGTCGAACTGCTAACTTTGATTTGCACAGAACTCATTGAAATTGTCAAGGGAATGGGCAAAGGTTTAGCCTGCTATCTGGCAGACTTGATGGCACGGTGCAAACTGCAAAAGGTCATTTTACATTGCCTCAACTCGTCGGTAAATACTTATGGCCATATCTATCCCGGTTCAACGATGGCCGAACAAATAATAAACTTTAATAACCCCCATGACGACAACCTTCACGCCGAAGCCTTGCAAATTCAACTTTTACGCTTGCTCATGGTTGTCATTAAGCTGGAATATGAAGTAACGCTTTTGAAAAATGATGCTGGCCTTGCTTCCGCAAATGAGCAATCGGAATCGGGCAGTATATCTCCGACTCGCCTTTCATCGTCGGAATCTCAACTGACATCGGTAAAGTATTTGCCAAACTGTGTGATTAGCCAACAGCCAATGTTTCTATCGGCTGTATTAAGTGCTTTGCAGGATGAACGCCTGCAGCCTTTGCATCACAACTGGACAGAGTTGGTAACGTCGTCGTTAAATTGCTTCAAGTTTGGTTCGCTCACCAATATAGTTATAAGCGTTGTCCATCAACTGTGCAATAATATTGATCAGCTAACAAAAATGAGACTCAACGACCAGAAAGGTCTGCCGCCCGACTACGTTATTTCGCAACTGGAAGCAATTACCATATTGTGTCATTACTGTTTGCTGGACAACACACAACAAACCACGCTATCACAGCTATTTAACCAGGCATATCCGCAAACAAGTTCCATAGCATCACAAAACTCGAATACCGGTCAACTGTTCAATAGCATTGTGCATTCCTTATTACCCGGAGGTCCTTCATCGGGAACCTCTGCAGCAAATCAGGCCGACTCACAGGCACCCAAAAACTCGCAGCTGCTGGCAGCCCGCAATGCAGTCCTATCACATTTGCCGCGTATAGTGTCCAGTGTGGCTGCTGTTTGGGATAGCGACTTGGGTCAAATCCGTCAGATTAAACAGCAGTTAATGGAATTCCTGTCTCCCATATCGCTGCACCATGGCTGCAACTTCCTGGCAGCAATCGCCGTAACATGGCAAGAAAGGGGAGAGACTCATCGCAAAAAGTCAGCCAATGAATACAAAAATCTTTCTATAGCTCAGCAATATCAAAGAAATTCAGTGCCTCAAGCCTGTAACGAACAGCTTAGCCTGGTATCACTCGTCTCTAGCATTCGAGTGATGCCAATGGACTCGTTCGTCCAAACACTACACCAAGTTGTAAAATCTCCACCGCCAATACATCGACCACCGACAAACCTTAAAATAGAGGTCAGTGCCTTGGAGTTATTTTACTTTTATATGAAGTCGGCCCCGGCACCACAATTGGGCGATTCCTGGACATCGTTGCTGGCTCTACTAAGGGATGGTTTATCGCTCACGCCACCGGCACAATTCACCTTGCTAATGTTGCTAAATGAGTTTGTGCAGCGCTGTCCTCAAATGCCATTCCAAGACAAAAAAGACATCCGTGACTTGCACGATGTCACCTCCAGACTTGTGGACTCACTGTCCAATGTGGCTGGATCTTGTTTGGAGCAAACCACCTGGTTACGCCGTAACTTGGCAGTCAAAGAAGACATAACCCCATTGGTAACGGACAACGACGTGACTTCAAACTCAAGCTCTGGCGGCACAGCGGTATTACAAAAGTATTCGGTCCAAGCTCAAAGTGTTTTGGCCGCAATTTTGGCAAATTTGCTGGATGTGGCCTATGGCTCACAAGAAAAGGACAAAGTGGTTTCAATTATTACCACACTACTATACAATATCACGCCGTATCTGAAAAACCACACCGCTCGTAACATACCATCTTTCTATGCTTGCTCCAGTTTATTGGCATCTTTAAGTGGTTATCAATACACTCGCAAGGCTTGGCGCAAAGATATGATGGATCTTTTGCTGGATCCAGCATTCTTTCAAATGGATATCAGCTGCTTGCCGTTCTGGAAGCAAATTATGGACAGTCTGATGACGTACGATAACACCACGTTCCGTGAATTGATGAGCCGCGTATCCCTGACACAAACAGGAAGTCTGAATATTTTTGCCTCGAGAGAGCAAGAGTACGAACAACGTTCCATGTTGCTGAAGCGTTTGGCCTTTGTTATATTTTGCAGTGAATTCGATCAGTACCACAAGTATATGCCCGAAATACAAGGTAGGTTATTTGCACGAATATTTGCTGCGCTTCATTTTCATCGTCCATCTTTGTTTTATAGAACAACTGGCCAATAGCTTGCGGCTGTTGGCAAACGTTCCTTCAGTACAGTCGGCTGTATTTTTGTGTTTCCGTGTATTGTTGTTGAGAATGTCGCCCGACCATGTCACTTCTTTGTGGCCGATTATTATAGCCGAAATGGTTCAAGTCTTTCTGGCAATGGAACAGGAGCTGAAGACGACCGATGGAGATGACTTAAGGTAGCTACCAACACAATTGAATAATAAAATAATTTTAATTTTACTATAATTTTTAGCCAACATATTCGTATGGTTTCTGGCATGGACGCCTCATGGTCCTCTTCAACTGGTGGCAATGGCAATACCTCACAAAGTCAATTGTATCACTGGCGTTCTGTGCAGTTGGAAGCTTCGAAGCTATTGGAAATGGGTTGTGTTTTACCCGCCACCTTATTGCCTCACTTCCAAATGTACCGCTGGGCCTTTGTGGGCACCGAATTCGATGTCAGCGACAAATCAATACCCAATGGCATGATAAATGATGAAAACGTTGGCCAAACGGCACTCTATGTACCACACATAAGACGTATTGCCCGTCTCATGGATATGAAATACACGGTACATTCTCCGGTAAGTTTTGACCGAAATAGAACAAACGTTTTGTTAACACTAATAACCAATTTCCCGTGTGCAGACTTTGAATATAAAACGGGGTCGTCATTTGATGCTTACTTGCCAGCAAATTTCAACACTTCAAGATTTGTATGGCTTCTTCTCAACTCTAAGTGTTACCTGTCCCAATCCACATAATTATGCTGATATCGATCACGAAGTTAACAATTGCCTACAGGAAATCGAGGAGATTTTGTCCAAAGACTTCTTAGAGAAAATTCCCTCGACAACAACACCAAGGTGAAAGGATGTACCAACAACTGTCCCTATTAATGGCATATGTGCAGCGCCGGACACTTGCCTGATGTCATTAAATACTGAACTATCACATAAAAATTCCCAATCATCGCGTTTTTCACAAGCCTCCATGCTGCTATTGTCGGCTTCGTCGTCGTCTCCGCCGCCGTCCATAGTACAACGGCCGTCTCATTTGGCCGAGGCAAATCGTGCAATTCTAAATAGAAAAGTTGAGACCACCCATCTTCCATTTTATGTCTAATGCGAATAGTTAAACTACCTGTGGCCTAAAGTTTCCCCATTTTCTTTTGATATAAGGACTCAAATCTCTACCCAAATCTAAATAACTAGTATCGTTTTATTTCTATGTTATCTAATTAGCTTGAATATATGCATAACTCTGAGGGAAGTTGTACTCTCATTGTTCGGCTAGGAAACCTCACACACACACACCCATATATGTTACACAAACACCCACATAACCTATGAAAATTTAAAGAACTGTAACTATACCACTATTATCATAATTATAATTTTTTCTAATATTGTAATCATCATAAACATAACATTATGTATTTGCTGTGAATCTGACAAAAGGAAGGAAACAACAAGAATATTATATGTACAATAAATGAAACTCATTGATAAATAAATAAAATTAATGTTATTCCAAAGTAAAATTAGTTCTCACTTATTGGAATTGAATGCCCTTTTTGTGGTGGATAAGTGTTGTTATTAAGGAATAATCATCGAGAGGCTTTGACAGAAGTTAGAAAGAGAAACAATGGTTACCGCCGGACGTGATTAAGCAGGAAATGACTGTTGGGTTTAGCGAATCCTTGAAATTTAAATTTTAAAAATCCAGTTCCTTCCCGGGTTTCTTTGTGTTTCAAATATCTAATAAGAAATAGGACACATTGATAAAAGTAAGAAGAAACAACGTAAGAGATTGGAGAGGAATGAAGCAGCCGAGTGGTGAAAATTTTCAAATGTCTGATAAGGAATATGTCGCATATGTTTCTGTCTTGGTTTGAAGCACCTGGAGACATATACGACGTATTGATTAAATTTTAAGCATTCATCCATATTCATATTTGGGGTGTTAATTATAAACTTTATAGCAATTGCAAGACAAATTAAAAGGTGATAACTTGACACAATTTCTGTTAAAAGGTACAAAATCAAAGGTGGACCCATATATTTAATGGTGTGGGTTCCGCACTTCCTATAAAGCTGCTATGCTGCAGATGAAACATCGAAGTAAAAACCACTTCCGAAGTAGGATAAGTGGATGGCTTGGGATATTGAACAGCAGATAATTGCAACAAAAATCCAAAGCCACGCCACCGAGAAAAGAAAAAAAGTGAAGTAACGAACAAAGGAATATTTCGAGGGGTTACAAAGGGAATGACAAAGCTAATATACCCTCGAAAGAATGGTGAAGGGTATAAAAGTTAATACAATGGATAGGGGCAAATGCTCCTAAGGTCGGCATCTCCCAATGCTCGGCATTTTTTATATTTAAAATCTACTGGCTAGTGTTGTCATGTCAGCTATCTTTTAACATGAAATGTGAACGTTTTCAAAAACTAAAGTAAAGAAAAGAATGAAAAACAGACTTAAAAGATAGGTATTTATTACTTAAGAAATATTTCTAATGATACCTTCTAATGAAGATTGCGCCGAAAAGTCGTAATTTGCTCCTATCATTTGGCCAGCAAAATTAGCCATTTTATTCTCCTTTCACAAATTTTCTAATATTTAGAATTCAAATGTTTATTGTAAAATTTGCTGATGGTATTGCGTATTCAATACCCCTTGAGTAGAATCTTTATATTAAATATGGAATACGATATGAATGCGATAGGAAATACATTTGCTCTATTCCAGAACCTGCAGATCCGGTTCTAACCCGAGTCTTAAACCCGGCGTTTGGTGTGAAATATCCGGGTCCGGGAATCCGTCCCCCAAGAGAAAATACTTTCCTGGAATCAAGGTAAAAATAAATACCACTACTACTTATGAAATGCAAGTATCCTCCACCCCCTCTAGCCAAATAATTGAATGGTTTTGCTCCTTTTTTGTAACTATCGTTGCATATTGCAAATACTATTTGGAGTAGTTTTTAAAAATGGCTTCCTATGGACCATAGTCAATATTTTTCCACGTTATTTGCGAAAAACATAGCTTGTTAAGAAATTCTTCTCTCTCCCCCCTCCCCCAAATATTGGATGCTTTTGCGCCTTTTTTGTAACTATCAATGCACTTACTTGTCCAATTTTGCTCGGCAAGAACATTGAGAAATCGACTTACCGAAGTTCAATGTTTGGGAAGCTTATTCTTTGTTAACGTTTATTTTGATTCTTTCAACTATCTACAGACACTTAAAACACACGCGACCCGTCACGTTTCCTTTGCAAAACGACACTTTTTGTTAAGAAATTAATAAAACTCCATTAATATTGTTAAAAGTAAAATTTGCTACCCATCTTGCTGCAATAGCTTGTCGCAGCTAACGCTTTTAAAATACAATTGCAAGGTAACTGCAGTAAATTCGCGCTAAAACAAGTGTTACTTTGACAGTTAGTGCAAAAGCATTACAATTTAAGTAACGCAAGTCAATTGATAAAGTTATGTATCGTTACCTAATACCCGACGTACGCCTTCGACGTTTTTCACCACAATAGTAGTATTTAAAAGCGTTACCTAAAATAAATATAGCGTACACACATATTTAACTCCCCCACTATGGTAAAATGTTTTGTTACCTTAAGGGCAAAGAATACATGGCTCCTTTGTAACAGCGTTACGACTTAGCGTACAGAAATATTCAACTTCCGCACTATGGTAGAATCGTTTGTACGTCCGCATTACCCAAATACACCAGGGGCTGGATTCTTGTTCTATGAAAATATGAAATGAAAAATATTTCCTTTATAAAATTTTTCATTTGACATTTCTTTCCTTTATAAAAGTTTTCATTTCACATTTTCTCTAAACAAGAATTGAGGCCCAGGTCTATATATTTTAGAATATACTTACATTTTTAAATTCGCCCAATCGTTATAGTTTCCAATTAAAAATATTTTAATTTTTTGTATTATTCAATTATATATATCATCAAAAAAAAAAAAAAAAAAAAAAAAAAATTGTCAATGTTCAACTTTGAACTTTTGTACGTCCGACATATTTGGGTAACTCTCATGAAATAAATTGTGTGGTGAAAAACGTCGATTGAGTACATCGATTTTAAGGTAACGCTTTGATGAAGGAGCCAGCCGATGACTTAATCCAGTAAAAAACTTGATATGTATTTGCCTTTACTTGCTAAAAAAGGTGGGCAGAATCCTTGATTGAAATAACATATATATTCTTCCCAACACTGAAATTATTGATTTGCAATAATATTTTAAAATAATTGATTGGGTTCCCAAGAAATCTACTTCCCACTGTGGTAAATTTTTTTGTACGTCCCTATTACCCATATTCGTCAGGTACACATCATAAAATCTACTAACCATGGTACAATGAAGAAAAGGTAGGTGAACTTTGAAAAAATTGCAAGTATAGAGGTCTACCTGTTTGGCTTGTAATGTCAAAATTAGTATCAAAACAATAAAAAATCAAACAACTTGTTGTATTTATTTTGAATAAATAATTGAAAACCGCGATAACTGAATGAAGGGTCAACACTTCTTTCCAAAATCATGTACTATATATCTCTAAAGGATTATTTCGCTACGAAAACTCTAGATTTTGTCGATGCATACGTTGAAATAAACATTTTGAAAACATCCGAATTTGAATATTTTCTGAACAATTTTTTTGTTATTGAAAAGAAAACACATACATAAACAAATAAAGATGACATATTAAGCCAAGAAAATAAAAAAAAATTAAAATCGTATGGTTTCATAGCCCTACCCATGGTACAATGAATTCAAGGTAGGGCAGAACTACCATATGATTTAATTTTTTTATTTTTCTGGCTTAATATGTCAACTTCATTTGCTTATGTGTGTGTCTTCTTTTCAATATTAAAAAATTGTTCAGAAAGTATTCAAATTCGGGTGTTTTCAAAATGCTTATTGCAACGAATGCATCGACAAAATCTACAGTTTTTGTAGCGAAATAAACCATAAGAGATATACAGAACATGATATTGAGAAGAAATTTTGACCATTCATTCAGTTTTCGCGATTTTAAATTATTTATTCAAAATCAATGCAACAAGTTGTTTGCTTTTTTATTGTTTTGATAGTAATTCTGACATTACAAGCCAAACAGGTAGACCTCTATACTTGCAATTTTTTCAAAGTTGACCTACCTTCTCTTCATTGTACCATGGCCCTACCTTGATATCATTGTACCATGCTACTAACTGTTTTGAAAAATTAATCATTTTTAAATTTCAGCCAATTGTTATATTTTTTAAAATTTCATATGTTCGACGTATTTCGATAACGTCAGCCGAGTACGTCGAATATTAGGTAATTCTGTTAAAAGACATCTCAATGCAATACCGTTACACTAATTCCTTTAGATGCCTTACGTGTCGTAAACATTTGCACTAACTTAAACGGAAAAGCAATGACAAGGTTGATAATGACATGACAGGTTAGTTTTAAATTTAGTTTTGAACGTGAACGAACAAGCGCAGCTGAAAGTGCAGCAAATTTTACTTTTAACAATTTTAATCAAGTTTTACTAATTTTTTTTAACAAAAAGTGTCGTTTCGCAAAATAAAAGTGACGGGTCGCGTGTGTTTTAAGTGTATATAGATAGTTGAAAGAATTGAAACAAATGTAAGCAAAGAAAAAGCTTCCCAAACTTTGAGCGTCGGTAAGTTGATTTCTTAATTTTCTTTTTCCGAGCAAAATTGGACAAATAAATGCATTGAACAAAAAGGCGCAAAAGCATCCATCTATTTAGGGAGGGGGTGGGGGAGAGTTGACTTCCTTAAGAGACTATTTTTTGGCCAATAACGTGGATACACATTGACTTAGAATGGATCTAAGGTGAATAGGAACCCATTTTGATAAACCTTTCCAAATAGTATTAGAGTTAAGTGGTATTTAACAAATAAATGCATGGATAGTTACAAAAAAGATGCAAGAGCCGAGCAAATTGGACAAATAAATGCATTGGACAAAAAAGGCGCAAAAGCATCCAGCTATATGTGAGAGGGGGTGGGGGAGAGTTGAATTTCTTAAGAAGCTGATTTTTTGCCAATAATGTGGATAGACATTGACTTGGAATGGATCTAAGGACCATAGGAACCCATTTTTATAAAATTTTCCAAATATATTAGAGTTAAGTGGTATTTAACAAATGCACCAATAGTTAAAAAAAGGCGCAAAAGCATCCAACTGTTTGGGGTAGGGGTTGGGGAGTGTTGAATTTCTTAAGAAGATAGCTTTCTTTCGCAAATAACGCGGATTAACCTTGACTTAGAATGGATCTAAGGTCCATAGGAACCCATTTTGATAAACTTTTCCAAATAGTATTAGAGTTCAGTGATATTTAACAAATGCATCGATAGTTACAAAAAAGGCGCAAAAGCATCCAACTATTTTGGGGAAGGGGTGGGGGAGAGTTGAATTTCTTAAGAAGATAGTTTTCTTTTGTAACAAAATGTGTCGTTTCGCAAAAGAAAAGTGACGGGTCGCGTGTATTTTAAGTTTATATATATGGTTGAAAGAATCGAAACAAATTTAAGCAAAGAAAAAGCTTCCCAAACTTTAAGTGTCGGTAAGTCGATTTCTTGATTTTTTTGCCGAGCAAAATTGGACAAATAAATGTTTTGGACAAAAAAGGCGCAAAAGCATTCAGCTATATGTGAGAGGGGGTGGGGGAGAGTTGAATTTCTTAAGAAGCTGATTTTTTGCCAATAATGTGGATAGACATTGACTTGGAATGGATCTAAGGACCAAAGGAACCCATTTTGCTAAACTTTTCCAAATATATTAGAGTTAAGTGGTATTTAACAAATGCACCAATAGTTAAAAAAAGGGGCAAAAGCATCCAACTATTTGGGGTAGGGGTGGAGGAGAGTTGAATTTCTTAAGAAGATAGTTTTCTTTTGCAAATAACGTGGATTAACATTGACTTGGAATAGATCTAAGGACCATAGGAACCCATTTTGATAAACTTTTCCAAATAGTATTAAAGTTAAGTGGTATTTAACAAATGCACCAATAGTTAAAAAAAGGCGCAAAAGCATCCAACTATTTTGGGGAGGGGGTGGGGGAGAGTTGAATTTCTTAAGAAGATAGTTTTCTTTTGTAAATAACGTGGATAAACATCTAAGGTCCATAGGAAGCCCTTTTTAAATACTACTCCCCAAATAGTATAAATTGAATTAGAGTTATGTGTTATTTGACAAATAAATGCATCGATGGTTACAAAAAGGCGCAAAAGCATTTAATTATTAGGGAGAGGGGGTGGGGGAGAGTTGAATTTCATAAGTAGCGGGTTTTTTTGCAAATAACTTGGATATGCGTGGATAAACATTAACATGGATCTAAGGTCCATAGAAAAGCCAATTATCTTTAAATATGTATCTCCAGCGGCTTAACTCGAGGATATTTTTTCCAGTCGTATATATTTGTACGCTGATTCCAGGAAAGTATTTTTTTCTTGTGGGACGGATTCCCGGACCAGTATATTTGACCCCAAACGCCGGGTTTAAGTTCCGGGTTAGAACCGCATCTACTAAACCTATTTATATTAATGCTACCATTTGAAATCGTATAAAAAGACTTTCCAACAATTGGCCACACTAAATGTTGTTTCTATATTGGGAAAAAATTTGCATATGCAAGATTATACAAAAAAATGTAATTACGCAAAGCATTTTGTCATTTTTGCTCTACGATCATTCATAACATGTGTACATTTCCATAAAATTTCTTTCTTGTTTTCAATGTTTCGAATGCAAAGAAGAATAAAATGGCTAATTTTGCTGGCCAAATTATTAGAGCAAATTACGCCTTTTCGGCGCAATCTTCATTAGAAGGTATCATTAGAAATAAATAAAAATAAATAATAAAAAGAAATAAATAATAAATAAATACTGTTTTTCGTTCTGTTCTTGATTTTTGGTTTTGAAACGTTGTTCAGAGATTGCTGGCATCACAACACTACCCAGTAGATCTGTATTGATTCTAATTTATTCGAGTTTTGATATAAAGAAGTAAAAAAGCTGTAAGTTCGGCCGAGCCGAACTTTGAATGCCCTCCACCATTTGGAACGAATTTGGCAATTTTCAAAAAAGTAAAATCCGTTAAAAATTCTGTTAAAATATTAAAAATATTGAATGTAGCCGCTATATAAGAGTCTATATGACAACGTGGACCTGCTTAGACAACTTTTGTCATAAGCCATTACAATATTCAAATGCGAAACTTGAAAAAATATTCGGTGTATAATGTAGCTAAAATCATCAAAATACCGAATATAGGGAGGTATATGAAGTTATACGAAGACGTCAACCTGCGCAGACAATATTCTGTCTTAGGCTGTAGTATCCATTATAAACTTCAAATACCAAATTTGAAACATTTCCGGTGAATAATGTCGCTTAAATCACCAAAAGCTTTACAAAGACGTGGACCTGCACATGTCATAGACTGCAATATCTGTTACGAATTTTAAACACCAAATTTGAAACATTTCCGGTGAATAATGTCGCTTAAATTGCCAAAAAACCGAAAATAGGGGGGGGGGGGGTGCCATTATATGGTGGCTATACCAACCTACATGGCCCATTTTCAATAAAAGTCCTACAGAAATAATATACATTTGAGTAACATTTTATTAAATTACTTCATTTCGTTCGGAAGCTAGAGTGTTTTCCACCGTTTGTGACTTCGCTTAGAATTTTATGCTGATCAAGAATATATATACTTTGTGGGATCTAAAATGTATATTTCGAGGTGTTACAAACGGAATGACAAATGGCCCATACTATGGTGGAGGATATAAAAATGGACCAATAGGATATGCCGACCTTAGGAGCATTTTCCCCTACCTATTGTATTAATTTTTTATTTAAATTGAAACATTCAATCTTTAGATAAGTATTTGGTTATTTATTTGTAACTACAAACAATTTTGTTTTTAATAAATATATATTTGATATAAACAAATTCAATTTAGCGACTTCTTTTACGAATTTCACAAATACAAAATGCAATACTTTCTTATTAAATGCCATATTTTTGAGACAATTTTCCACAATCTTTAAAATAATTATTCCTTTGTATAGGTTGGATTTAAACTTAACAGGTACCGCTTTATATGTTGTTGTGCTGAAAGGAAAATTTAAAAAATACTTGGACCAAATATAAATTCGAGGGGGATAGTATATATAATGTATGGGCTTACATCTAAGAAATATGTATCTATGTTATATAATCATTTTACCAATATAGTTTCATGTTAGTCACCTTGGAGACATATCAATCAATTAAAGTCAACAATACTAGATTAACGATCAACTTTAATATTGGCTTTTTAGGTATTATAGTATTCGACGCCAAGTTGCAATATTTATAACTATAAATTTGAGCTAAAATTAAATTTTGAAAAGTAATTAGTAATATCTTTAGTAAAAACAAAGTTTATGATATATAAAATTTTAATTTTCTCAACAGAGATTCTTGTGTAAATTAATGCTCTCTAAAATATAAATATATATTTACAGTTAAACTATGAAAATGACGTTATACAAATGGTTGACAATTTTATTAAAATTGCAGCTAGCTTATACGGTCACAAAAAAAATACACGCACCCCGCATTAATAATACATAACGAGCTACTCACAAATAAACAAAAATTATCTTAAAATCACCAAAAACAGAAAGTATACATACTCCAATGTCCATACTGCGTACTTAAAATAAGTTGGCTTGCAATACTGTTCTTTATCACTCTTTTTTGAAAAGCTTAGATATCTCTGCACATAATTTCTAATCAGAGATACAAATATTTTTAAGCTCGACTTTGTCTATTTTAATCCGATGTTTAGAATGATTATGAATTTAAAGAGGGTAATTTCATAAAATCAGAAGTGAAAATGTCGGAATAATTTAATCAATTTTATTAAGATTTTATGTTTTTTTTCGCATTTTTTCATTTTCCACGTATACTTTTCTGCGTTTAAATAATTTGGAGGTAGCTTATTATATATCCTCTGAAAATGTAAAGTTGATTTTGTTAACAGGGTACTTATTGTTTTTTTGTTTCCGTAATCATTGACTGCACCTGGCACCTTGAGGAAGATGTATGTCTTTTAGGAATTTCTATCATTTAGTTGGCTTAAAAGGGCGTATTGGACAAAGTTATTATTTCGATCTATTTAATTTTTTTTGTTTATCTATCCGGAAATAGTTCTTCATAACTGGGTGGCAAATCTTTCGACGGATCGTGATGAGATTGTCCATGCACACCTCTGCTGTGATCTGCTGCTATTGTGGTTTCAATGTCAAATGTTGGGGCCGTAGGTAGTTCAATAACGGGGACATCCTATAAAAGAAAACATTATTCATATGTATTATGTTTGTTGTGGTACGTTCCATTTCTGTTTGATTTGTTATTAAACAATATGACAATATTTACATAATGATTGAGTGCCATATCAATTATTTCGCATAGGTCTTAATAGTATTGAGATACATATACATATACACTGGTGGCCAAAACTAAAGCAACTGAAATTACAAGGAGAATAAATGCCCTGTAACTTTTTCAAAAATTAAGAAAATGAGAAAGTTTTTCTTGTTTTAAATTAGGTACTTTATTCACTTTTTAAAAACCTAAAACATAAAACCAAAATTCATTTTTATATAAAAAATAATGTTTGGTAAAGTCAATTAACCCGATTTTGGCTTGGACAAAACAAAAGCAACTCTGTTGTACATTCATATAACCGCTGCAATTTCAGTTGTTTTTACTGTGATATTTATCGCTTTTTGCTTCCTTCGACAATTTCGCTTGTCAGAAATCCTTTTTGAGAAGTTTTTTAAAACAGTATGTGTTTTTCTTTTCGTTTTTTAAGTACTGCCCAAAAAAATTTTAAAAATGGCTAAAAGCAAATATAATACCTGTATAAAACAGCAAATTATCAGTGACTATCAAAACAACATATCACAGAAAATGATTTCCGAGAAATATTTCATAAATATTTATTTGATTTCATAATTATTTCTGTATACTAAGTCGGTTTTTTGAAACTGGATCAGTAGTAACAGTCTATAACGGATGAAGGCCGTGAAAAACTTCAGCCCGTACTGATCCACAAATTGTGAGAGAAATAAAAAACAACTATTTAAGAGTTCAACTGGATTGGTGAGAGAGCAATCATTGGATATAAGCTCGAGATCAGTGCGTAGACGAGTAGTGGTAGCTGGTCTGCATGCCCGTAAGACATCAAAAAACCACTTATATCTGAAAAAATCAAAAAGGCTTTCGGAAACGATAATATTAAGTGGAATCAAGCTCAATGGAAAAAAACATTATTTTTGGGATGAGTCTACGATTAATATTAAAGGCTCAGAAGTGAAAAATTTTACGGTGAGAAGATCAAAAAATGAAGGACTCAAGCCGCAGTGTTGCAAAGGCACAGTGAAGCATGAGGGAGGGTCAAAATGGCGTGGCGCTGTTTTTCTTTCTATGGACTTGGGCCTATCCACAAAATAAAAGAAGTTGTGGATCGGTTTGTTTACAAAGATGTGTTGGACATCACGTTGTTCCCCTACGCTGAGTAAAATATTCGGCTGATTTGGGTGTTTCAGCATGACAATGATCCCAAACTTGTATCAAAACTTGTCAAATATTGGTTGCGGGAGTCAAGAATTGATGTTTTGTTATGGCCGGCACAATCACCTGACCTAAACTCCATAGAAAACCTTTGGAGTATCGTAGATAGGAAGATCAAGAGAGATTCGGAAATAAATAAGCACAACATTTTCTAAAGAATTCGGGGTGCCTGGGAAAGCACACCCAAGGATCAAATTGAGCGTGTTATAGATTTAATGCCTCGTAGGTGTGCACCTGCTATCAAAAATAATGGTTATGCTATCGACTACTAGCCAAAATTTAATTACTTTAAAATAAAAAATCAAAAGTTGCTTTAGTTTTGACCAAGCAAAAATTGGGTCATTTTAGTTTTCCATATATTATTTTTCGTTCAAAATTATTTTTGTATTTTTATTTTTAGTTTCTTAAAAGTGAATTAAACCCATCATTTAAAACTGGAAAAATAATTACGGATTTTTTATTTTTGTAAAAGTTACGGGACATTTATTGTCTTTGCGATTTAAGTTGCTTTAGTTTTGGCCACCAGTGTATATGTTTATCATCACTTACCCTTATTTCATTGCGTTGTTGCTGTTGCGACCAATGCTGACGTTGAGAGTGACGTCGCCCCGATACTGAACCATTGGAGTTATGCGATCGTTGATGGACCGTTATACAGTTCCAATATTTCCAGCATATCCACACACAACAGCCCACGCCGACCATTGTAAAGATCAACGATGTTATTGCCGACAAGGCCACACTTGTCGTATCCAATTTCAGCGCAGGAGTTACATCTTGCGAACATGATAATGATACTACCTCATCACATTCACAATTTGTTACATTGTCACGAACAAAGTGCCGAGATATGCACGAAAATGGGTCTGTTCGATTGCACAGGAAATCGTCTGGATTCTTACATTCCGAGTGGGCCGTCAACACCATGCTCAATTCCAATGGCTCCGTAATCATGCGACTCTTGTCGATGTGTATGAAAACAGTCAGATCCCGATAACGTTCATCGAACACCCGACCCTCGGGTCCTCCAATATTGCAAATTGGATCGCTGGGCGATCGATTGCCACTGCGAAACTGTATGTAATCCAGACAGTTATTTGTTTCGGGATGTTGACGGAACTTTAAATGGTTTATCACAGTGTAAATGCCGCGAGGATTGCGATAGGCATCCTCACTACTTAATACTTTGAATTCACAATCGTAGTTTATTTTGTTTGAAGAGTAAAAGCCAGGAAGTGTGGTGTTCCAACGTTGCGTTATGACAACAGCGGAATCTCGCTCCTCCATCAAAGTCATAGAAGGTTCTTTGAATTTGTTCTTAAGTTGGACCAAAAACCGATTGGCACAAAGGTTGTCTTGCAGGCGAACTGAAAAGGGAAAGTTTCCAACATTAAGACAACTCCCAAACTACATGCACTGAACTTTAAAGTTTAACAACAATGGAAATATCGACAACAGAAACGACGTCTTGTGAGTGGTTCTCCACTCCCAGCAACAAATCCGACTTACTATTTCTGTATCCGTGGATTAGAACAAAGAATGTGCTGAACACAACAACCCACAAATGGCAGGTGGTAATTTTGTTGAAATTCATTCTATAGTAAAATCCATTTACCAAACAACAGAACACAAAATACAATGTTTACAAAGAACACAGGTGAAAACAGACAACGTGGCCGAATGGCATACTTAGCAACGGCGTTCAAACAGTCCAAGCAAATCGGCGACAACTAAACTCTGAAAAACGGTTTTATCGATAAATGAGGGTTAGGAAATTTTTAAAGTATTCGGCTTCAAAAAATATAATAACTATATTTACGTTACGGAAAGTCCCCATAAAATGGTACCTCATGATATTCGGTATTTTGCTTATTGTAGCCACATTTTTCAATGGATTTGTCTGGAATTTGATGTGTGAATTTGACATTAAATTGTGTAAACATGTTTACTATAGCCAGTAGCCCCTATGTAATGATACCTCCCGATATTCTGTGTTTTAATGATTGTAGCAATATTTTCAATTGATTTGTCTGAAATTTTATGTGTTTAATTTTTAATAGGCACTTATGAATCTGACAAAAATTGTGTAAATATGTCTACTAGAGCCTACAGTCCCCATATAACGGTACCTCCCGATCTTCGGTATTTAAATGATTTAAGCCACATTTTTTAATGGATTTGTCGGGAATCCGGCATGTGAAATTCTTTATAGGTACATATTACTTTGTGTAAATAGGCCTCTGATTGCATTTAGCCCACATATAAAATTTCTCCCAGATATTCGGTATTTGCACGATTTTGGTAAATTTCTAATGGAATAGTCTTTCCATCATCTCTACATCCCTCGATATTCGACATTTGGATCCATTGGATTACAATTTTAAAATTTGCCATTTTAAATAGATATCTTAGAAAAAAAAAAATATTTTCCCCTAATGGTGGAGGGTGTCATTCGAAATTGATCTTTGGTAATGTTATCTGAAAAGTTCACATTCAAACTAAATTGCGACATCGAATAATTTTCAAGTTTTTCAGAATAAATTTAAAAAATTTGCATACAAGCACTTTGCAAAAATTACGATATCCATTACGATACAACAATACTCTCTAATGAAATAATTTTTTATTTAATTCTGAATATCATAGGATAAGGATGTACCAAGTACCCAAATACATATATGCTAAAAAGTAAAAAATCGCTGTCTTGAAATATTTATTCGCACTATCTAATTAAATTTAAGAGATCCAGTTATTTTATAGAAATCTCTGTGTTCTGTAGTTGATCCAAGGGCGCACAGTAACACCTCATTACACTGAGCCGAACCAAAACAATAGTTTCCCCAACGCTTTAGAATTTCTCTCGCATCGAATGTTTTCGTAGTAGTATTGGGTATTTCCCGTTCAAGATAACGATTATTCATGATGGTCATGTGTAACTTGACATGACCTCGGTCAAAGTCATCAATTCCCAAACCCGTTTTATTGAAGCGTTCAAAACAGAGATTGGCAAACGTCTGCAATTCTTCTGACTCGACATTGGCATATAAAACACGCACCGAACTAGGATCATCATTCATTATTTCCAAACCGCTACATTTTACTGTAAACGGTGTCTTGAGATCTGTAAGGAATTCACTGGAAAAAATTGGCAGATAAATAATATGTGGCTGTCACAAGGGCTAGGTCGGTTACTTACCGACAGCTTTCTAAGATTTCCACAGCTTTCTTTCTTTCAGTGTCATCGAGCAGTACGCAAATGCCCAAAGTCAAATGCAATTTGTGATCAAATTGGAATAATTCCTCAGATATACCGGGAATTTCGGCTTCTAATATTTGGGTTTTCAATTTTTTAAAGTTTTCTCGTATTTCGTCGGAGGTCATAGTGACACCGTAGAAGTGTGTTGCTTTCATGCGCTTGCGCAGAGAAGCAACCAGCAGCTGGACTTTATGTCTTGCCGTTGCAACGCTGTTACGAGTCCGACCCGTAATAATGATCTTGGCTTCTGAAGTTTTATTTGTCGGTGTTTTCTGTGGAATGTTTATGGAGCATTGTGTTTCGCCTTCTATGCGACGTTTAGTGGATCCCTTGAATCCAATAATGCCACCATAAAATGAGCTGTAACCAAAAGAGTATTAAATTGCACAGCTAGGATTCCTAGTTGAGCCCTCACCTGGCAACATGCATAGCTAACTTAAATTGACCGTTTGCCGTTTCTTCGATGTCGCACGCATCTTGGCCATCCAAATCGTCGTTGTACTCATCTCCATAGAGATCTGTGTAAAAAAGAAATACACATTACTGCAAAACATATTTGTTATTGTTAAAGCCGCCAGTACCGTCTTCCATGTATGGTTTGGCGGTTTCTCCTTTTTGCTGCGCTGCAATGGCTCCTTGTTGGCTATTTTGGAAATCTTCGTGTATGAGATTGACCCTGTAGCAACGGTTACTACCCATACGCAGCAGAGGAGGAGCCAAGACTTCACGACTCATATTAAAATGCACTGAGGGAAAAGAAACAGAAACAATTCTACGAAATGTTGAAAATATTTGTCAGCTGTTAAAATTAACTCAGCAGATGTTTCCTTGCAATAGGGGTTGCCAGATGTGCGTGAAAATAAATTTAAATATACATTTCACTATTTTGATTTTTTGTTCACCAACACTGGTTTTCTTTCCGAGATAAATTTAAATTTAACTACATTTTAGTCATTTTAGTGAGAGTAAACTTAAATATAACTCAAAACTGCTTCTTATAAAAACAAAATAAAAGTTACAATAATGAAAATTATATAATAAAAATGTGATATGAGTTTAATTAAAAATGTATAATTGCAAAAACTTTGTTCCAATACCAAATTTGGCATTCAAAACACTGCACACATAAATACCTAAAAACTGAAACAGACTAAGGAAAAAAATCAATAATCTGCCTTTTTCGTGTCCATATTTGGAAAGAGCATCGAAAATGCTCCTAGACCACTTAATTTGATAAACCAAACTCATCTAGAAATCCCACAGTGGCCAGACTTATATTTCTGATTTAAATAATAAGTGGCACATTAAGTTTTATAGAATAACGCAAAAGTGTATTATATTTTCAAACAATGCATAAACGTACAAAAGGTGTGGATGTTTTATAAAAAAAATATTTACTAAAAGAAAAAATTGCTAGCCAGTTTACAAAATGGGCAATCCTCTCATATCATTTAAAAAAATATGGCAACCATCCAATCTTTGGCAGAGGGCACGTGGAATTTAGTTGTAAACAATTGTTAAAAAAAATAATTGTAAAAAAATCATGTCTCCAGTAGCGGGAGCAAAAGATGAAGGTGTTCAGAAGTCGTGGAAAAAGATAAATGAGGAAAGAAAAGCATTAAAGAAACAACGGAAGCAAGAAAAACTACTTAAGCAGCTGGCAAAAGTACAAAAGGAGGAAGAAGCATCCAACAACGCAAAGCATTCACAAAAGTCCGAACAGAACGAAAAGAAGAAAGCAGCAAACCCTTCGACAGTATCCATTGCGGTTCCCGGGTCCATATTAGAAAATGCTCAATCGGCTGAACTGAGGAGTTATGTTGCTGGGCAAATTGCTAGAGCTGCCTGCATATTTCGGGTGAGCGAAGTTATTGTTTTCGATGACATCGGTTTGGCCACGGCCAGGGAAACCAAGAGAAACTTTGAGGCCGATGACAGCGATGATGCTGGGGGCGAAGGCACCTCACGCACTGTGCGTAGTAGTTGTTTGCAGCTGGCCAGAATTCTTCAATACTTGGAGTGCCCGCAATACCTGCGAAAATTCTTTTTTCCCCTGCACAAAGATTTGAAATATTCCGGCTTGCTAAATCCACTAGACGCACCACATCACTTGAGACAACAGAATATTTTTCGGTATCGCGAAGGCATAGTCACGGAGAAATTGGCAAAGGAGGGACACTGTTATGTTAATGTTGGACTGCTGAACGATGTTCTGGTAAATAAGGCCTTAACGGCGGGACTGCGTGTTACAGTAAAGTTGGACCAGCCTCAAGGTATGTTAACTGAAATAAAAGAAGATTGGCGTTCGGTTAATCCTATTTTTTAATCGCTAGAGAATGTGCGTAAGCAGCGGGGAACAATTGTAAGCCCGGATGAGCCAAGGCGCGAAACTGGTGTATACTGGGGTTACACAGTTCGCATAGCTCATTCCATATCGGAGATATTTACGAAATCTCCCTATCCAGGTGGTTATGATTTGACTGTCGGTACATCAGATCGTGGCTCCAGTATACATGAGGTCCCCTCGAAATTCTTCAACTACAACCATTTGCTGTTGGTTTTCGGTGGCCTTCAGGGTCTAGAAGCCGCCGTTGCCAATGAGGATAAACTGCAAGTTGATGATCCAAAATTGTTGTTTGATCATTACATTAATGTTTTACCCAAACAAGGATCACGTACAATACGCACCGAGGAAGCTATACTGATAGCAATGGCATCGTTACAAGAGAAATTTAATCCCCAAGTGGAGGACATTGAAGGAGAGCTAATAAAAGAGTCCTTGCCACGCAGTGAAGATACCGGCGGCATAATACCAAAACCATCGCAAACGAAAATGGAAAGAAAACGCAAACGACAGGAGGAAAATGAAAAACATCCACTGGTGGTGAAAGATGAATCTATTACCCAGGACGTAGTTTTACAGCCCGAAAATGGCGTAGAAATGAAGAAACCCAAAGAGAAGAAAGTGAAAAATAATCCCTTTTCATCGAAAAAAGAAGCAGCTGTGGTAGATTTTACCGAAAATGGAGTGTTGGGTACTTCTGCTGCCGACGATGATTTTGAAATTGTACCCGTGGGCAAAGCAGACAAGACATCAACTGAAGCTAGTGTGGACGATCTGAGCCGATTTGATTAGACAATAGTTATTTTAGTAAAGCAATTTAAGAAATAAATATATTTTTAGAAAAAGAAATGAAAATAGATGCATTTAAATTAATTATGGGCGTTCAAAGGGACTGCCCTGGGACTGGTACTTTTTTTAAGTATGTACTTTTGATCTACCTTTATTTTACTAAATTGTAATTTGTTCGATGAACAGATCTAGTTAATCTTGAAGATATTCCCACGGCATTGCTTAAAAATACCAAAATGATTTGCATTTAATTCAAAAGAAAGTCACATCGAACAACACCCTTCAGTGATTAAGTTACTATTTATTACTTTCCAATAACTACATGCAAAAGTCTGTAGTTGTGATAATTAAATTAACACTTGGCTATTACAAAAATACATAAACACATGCCTGCCGGGCCGACCGTTGAAGTTATAAAACGCTTATGCTGCAATAACTGTAACATTTAATTGAATTCAAACCTTGTCGAAGAAGTTTACTTACCAGTGCTTGGTGGAGCGTTTAAGAAGACATATTCACGATGCGACATTTAATATTACCCATAATTTTGAACATTGTTGTTATTACTTGTTGTCTCGCCATTGAGCATTCATTGGATAATAAATCATCATCAGCAGGATTATTGGATGTAGAAAGCAGTAGGAGGAAAAAAGGACATTATTTTCTACGTAAGTATAGGAATCGATTACAATCGAAATGAGAGAAAAAATCATTGAGTCTTTAAAATAAAATATGTGCCGGAATAAATGAGAACGTATCCACACTTCCCGTGCTTGGTAGTGATGTAAGGATTAGCTACATTAGAAACTTGAAATTTTGTTCGTGTTAACAGATATCTGTGTGACTTGAAAATATTCCGGAATCCGAAGAAATGAGTATCGATACAATTATTTATCTACGAGAAAACTGCGTTTGTCCTACAAAACTTTTAACAGCAGTTCTAATAAAATTCTTTCGAACCACAGAATACTGCAAAAAACATGAATAACAATTATAAAATTTCGAATATTTTTTTTTAAAAAATATATACAGTTGTATGTTCTCTCTTTTTCTTTCGGAACTCTTTATTCAAACTCAAAAAAAAAAAAACGGTTTAGAAAAGGTAACCGCATAAACCCTTAATAAACTCGTCACGATTAATCTCTCTTAACACTTTCACTTTCGCACCAAGGTTATGGTAACTGATCGCTTTGACGAACCCAGCAATCTGTTACTCTTATATTTATTAAATAATAATGCTATTAAAAAAATATTTTCAGATCCATATTACGGCTGGCATGCGTTAACATGGATTTATTGGGTTAAAGTAAAATTGGTGGTTATTGCATTTTTCGCTTATTTAGCATGGATTTATGCACTGCGTTTCCTGGGTCCACATTCTAAGAAATGTTCGCATTCGGGTTATAATTACTACAATTATGGGTATGCAAACGATTCTGCTCTAGTTGCTATTCCATTTTATTTAACAATATGTGTGGGTGCTTTCTTTTTATGCAGACATTACAGATCTTTGGACGACACTGTGCAAGTTTCACAAATTGAAAAGGCACTTAACAGAACCCGCCGCCGAAGGCATTTACTGAGGCAAACGTCCAGTAAAGCGAAATAAATAAAATAAATTACATTAGGTTAAGATTTTATATTTATTTAATTGGTATTTTTTTATTAATACATCTTCTCACCCATTTCGTATCTCTAAATTTGCATTACCATTGCTTTGTTTTAAATAAAATATTAACGTACAAACCCAATGACTCGAATTTTATAAATAAAGCTAAAATCGTCTAGTTTTCTTAAATTTTGTTACATGTCCCTCGAATATCAAGGGCACATCCGTTTGCTTCTTAAATTTTCTTTGTCTTTTTCTTTTTAATGTTGTTAATTTGTTCGGCCATTTGTTCGATTTCCTTCTGGTTAATGGGTTCTACTTTTCGCTGATTGTTTTTGGCATTAGATTTTTGTTTTTGAGCCAAATCTTGGGCAATGCCATTGATTTTGGACCACACGAAATTTAAGAAGGCCATGGCTATGTCTTGTTTGAAGAAGGCGATAGCAACCAAGGCCACCAGCACTAAAGCTGAAATGGAATTCTGGTTGAGGTCCGATTCAAATGATTTGACTTCGGGCTTGAAATCTAATTCAATGTACACCGATGGCGTATCTGCGACGAACTGTTCGCTGCGTGTTGAATAAGTGTAGGTTTTATCGGACAGCGTGGAACGCAATTCAACAATGTACGTCTTGCCGTCAAGTGGTATGCGTGGGAAGAACACCATTATACCTGGATTATAGCGCGACTTGGGATTCAATGGAGTATCCAAGCGTTGAGAGTAGACAGGCGAGTCATATGCTCCCTTGCGGTACATCACCACACGTAGTGTTTTATAGAAATCATTGGACGAGGCTGTTACGCGAGCGGTGACATCGACGAAGGTGATTGGGGACATGGCCAAGAAATTAACATTTTCAACATCTTCGGAGCCAATCTTAACAGTGCGTGTTAGGGGAATGGAGCGATCTACATTGTTACCGGGGGTGCCAGCATCTTTTAGACGAATAGTGTATTCACAGTCGGGGTTCAGGCCGCGTACGCGGTATTTGCCATTCTTTTCCGTTGTAGCTTCTTCTTGATGGTGTGAACATGCCTCATCGGCTGTGGCTTCAATGTTAACTTCAGCGAAGGGTTCGCCATTGAGAGATGTTACAGCTCCGAACAGGGAATAAGCCACTCGTTTGCCACTATGGGAATATTCCAATTATTTTCCAAAATAAATTGAGGAGCAAACTTTATATCGATACTTACATCATTTCCACTTCCACAGTTTCACCATCCTTCAGATCGATCATCTTAGAATTTGGTTCAAATTTGAACTCCTTCAACATTGGCCGCAAAAAGTATTGGGATGGGGACAAGGAATGGAAGTTTATAGAGCCATCATCAGCAGTTATCAAATTTTTGCGATAACTCTCAGAGCCACTGAGTGAAATCAAAACTCCGCTCAGTCCCTTACCTGATCCATCCTTCACTTTCACAATAATTTCACAAAGTTTGTGAACGCTGAAGGAGTTAGTTGCCGGATTATAGTCCGAGAATACATAGGATTCCTTCTCGCCCTTCAGTTCGTATTTAATGCTATCACTGATGGGTCCGAATTTGAAATCGCCATTCACTGACGTCAGTGTGGTTTGTGGCTCCAATTCGGGATTGTTGGGGAAACTTAATGTTATTTTGGCGTCTTTAATGCCGGGTATTACTTTGCCATTGAGTATTAGGCCTTTAGAAGCGATAAAATTGAACGCAACATCCACACAGTCGTTCGTACCAACTATATCCTTAGTCCCAGGCTCGAACAACAAAATATCACTTTGAGGCGCTATGCGTAAAACTTCTTCAGGCTTCAGATGGGTATCATAACGGAAGGCATATTTGCCATCAACTTTGTGCGCCTCCGCAAACGGCGTTACCACAAGTTTGCCTAGAGATGCCGATTCCACAGACAATTTCAAATTATCAGCAGAGGATTCCGGTGAAAGTACTCTTACGCCAACTTTATGAGCCAATGCATTGATGATGGTGGGATTGGTGTTTGCGGTATTAAAGGTCGTAGGCAATGTTTCCTCATCGTACAAATGACAGCCTTCCAATTTAATCGAATATGAACCATATTTAGGGACGCAGAACGTATTGACACCAGAAAGTAATTTTAGATTATCCGTAGTTGTGGCTGTTTCATGGGAGTATTTCATCTGAAAGAAGGACAATTCAGTTTTGGGGATGCTTAGATGTTATAGATGTCGAAAACTTACAATTGCACGGTGACTGGAAATTATATTCACTTCATAGCCATGTTGTACAAATTCGGGAGCAGTTTCTTGGGCAGAAGCCACATTAATTAACACACGGGTAGAATCGAAGCACAAATTCGATTGGGGTACAGTTATTTCGTACGGTCCAGGCAGGACATTTGTGAACGAATATTTGCCACCTAGAGTTGGGTGTAAAGTTATATAACATTTCTTTATAAATATATTCCAACGATTTGTTACCTTGGGCTTTAGTCGTCTGTTTCTGCCCGGTATGTTGTCCATTGGCATCTAAGGAATGCAGGGTAACTTCAGTTGATAGGCAACCTTCTGCTGGAGCATCAGGCAAACATTTCAGTGCTCCTTGCAAAGTAGCTCTAAGTTGGGAAAAAGTGATATCCTTAATGGGTTCGCCCTTAACTTCAATGGTTTGTTGAACGGGGAAGAATTGTACACCATTCGAGCGATCGGTCTCCGATGTTTGAACTTCAATTGTGAATTTTCCATTGGACAAGTATGTGCACCATACACCAGTGTCGGCATTAGTATCCACTGTTGTATGTACAGTTGTGGAACCTTGCTTTGTTATAGCAACTCGGAAAGATTTCTTAGAGACAACCTTGCCACATACTTCATATGCCGATGGAACTATTGGAGGTAAGGTAGCTGATGTCAATTGCAATTGTATGCGTTGTTCATCGAATCGTAGTTTTTCCGCTTCAACTTGTATGGAATACAAGCCAGAAGAAGCTACATTTTCCAAAGTGAATTGGCCATCTGATTTTGTTGTTGTTACCCTTTGGCCGTTCAGTTTAACTGTGGCACCATTTACGGGAGTACCCTGAACGGAGTTCAAAACAACGCCTGATACACTGAAGCCACTGATCTGTATGAAGAAAGTCCAAAAAAAAGAAAACACAATATTCAATATAGAAGATACTGGTGCGAAAATTTCTCGCATTTAGGGCCAAACATTTTATTGACCTAACAGAGGCGTAAAATAAATTTATCTTCATTTGGATTATATTGACTCACCTTGAATTCCTGTTTCAACTCCAATGTGTCCTTGGCTACTTCTATTTCAATGAACTGAGGTTTAATATTTAACTTCAGGTTCCGATTAACAACGGGCAAAAGAATGTACTTTCCAGGGCGGACATCTTTGAAGATGTAATTGCCAGCTGTATCGACCTGAGCATAGCAGGAAACTGAACTGTCATACTCAGAGTTTGTGTGAGTTATTGCAGCTGAGGGCAGGTCTTCTTTGCCACATCTTGGATCGGCAGTTGCCTTTCAATGAAAAGCGAAAGAAATATAAAACGTCTATAAAATTTCTCAAAAATCGACAATCAACCATACCTGTTTACTTTTGAATAGGGCAATACCAACGCCAGCTCCCAACTGTCCAAAGGTGTCAAAGCGACCGGTGACATCAAAGCCCGAAACAACTAAGGAATTTTCAGCCAGCACAGTGTTACCACCTTCAACAATAACCGTGTGTTCACTCTTCTCAAAGTACCATTTCGGATGAGAAGCCTTTACCACATATTTGCCTGGAATAATTGGGGTAAACGAGAAAATACCCTTGGCATCGGTAACGGTGTGACGTGTATCTTTTCCATCCTCGGATTTTAATTCAACCTTAACACCTTGGGCGCCCGCCAAACCCAAGGCCACTTTGCCAGTTATGCCAAAACCCTTGAAAACGAAATTGACATCTTTGCCCAAACTGCAGACGTCAGTCTGGCCATCGAAATTCAGTTTAACTTCCTCTGGCTCAAAACTCCAACCAGGTGGAGGAGAGATTTTCAAAAGATATTCTCCCTTGTCATAAATGGGCAGAAAATAGTAGCCATTTGAGGGTGAGCAGTCGGTTTTGTCCTTCAAAGCTCCGGTCTTTGTTAATCTGAAAAAATGAAAAGAAATCAACGCCAGATTTAGGTTAGTGTCACACCTCTCTTTACGCTCGCTGCTTAATTAGTATATCTGAATGCATCTTATCAATTCGCTGGGTAAGGTGTAAAAGTAAGTTGCCCTCATTTTCGACGTTTTTATCACGGCTACTACCCATTTCGAAATACTTACAATTTGATTTCCACCTTGGAAAAGTCAATGTCCTTTTGGCTTTTGATGAAGCCACCACAGCCTATTACTTCATTCGATTGGACAAAATCAACCGAATTGAGGATTTTAATTAATAAAACCACAAAAATACTCCAGACCACCCTCATTCTGCTGCCAGCTTAGCTAGTGGAAAAAATTAACCGGATAAAGATGCCAGATTGCTGGGCATTTGCTGCTGTAAAGAGAGAGTGAGAATGACCTGTCAAAAATTTAATGGGAGTGTGGCCACACTTTTCTCTCACAAATCGAATTGTGGTTAATGGTTAACTGATAGTTACAGCTGTTTGACAATCGACTATGCCTTCATATCACGTGATAAATTGTTACAGTGTATTCAGTATCATATGCAGCATAATATGCACTTATGCAGTTTACATATTTATGGGTCATTTATCAATTATAGGTTAAAATCGATAAAATTTGCATTGAAATATATCTTTATTGCTTGATACCTTTTTATACCCTCCACCAAAGTATGGAAGGAATATTAATTTTGTCATTCCGTTTGTAACTCGAAATGAATATTTTAGACCCCATAAGGTATATATATATATATATATATTCTTGATCAGCACATGATTTTATGTCGATTTAACTGTCCAGCTGTCTATCTTTACGTCTGTGGAAATCACTAGCTTTCGAATAAAATGAAGTAGGTTGATGAAAGTCTATATTGAAAATGGGCTATATAGGTCCACTTTTTGAGATCCCCTTTCTTTTAATCTAACGCTAGATTAAAAGAGTTTTGGCTGTTTTAGTCATTTGCTGGAAATTGGCACTTTGTGTTCCCTTTATGTGGTAAACATATTTGCAAAGAATTGTCCATATAGATCAAAGTTTAGGTGTAGTCTCCATATAACTCTATCCCCGATATTCTGTATTTATATTTTTTATGTCAAATTTTTCTCAGGAATTGTGTCAAATTAGATATTTGGAGTTTATAATGGATATTACTTCCACTGACAGAAAATTGCTTATACAGTTCCACGTATTTGGAATTTGAAGTTCGTAATGGGTTCTATGGCAGAAAACTGCCCGTGCAGGTCCACGTCTTCGCACAGCCCACATATAACGCTGCCTCCCTTTATTCGTTATTTTGATGATTCTAGCTAAATTTTTTTCTGGCAGATAATTATCTGTATCACTAACATTCGGAATTTTTAAAATTATACCGGTATTTGCAACGGATTTTTTTTACATTTTGCTTTTTTAAAAGTTCGGTCGAACTTAGCTATTTATACCCTATACCACAAGGTGGTATTATGTCTTTGTACATTTGTTTGTAAGAGGCAAAAGGAAACGAGATGACCTATAGTTCCTTTTAATGATCTGCATAGAATCACATTCTGAGCTGATTTATGGATGTCCGTCCGTCCGTCTGGCCGTCCGTTTTTATTGTCCGATCCAGATGAAATTTTGCAGAAATAATTTTTTTGGCCCAAGGACGAACCCTATTGAAATTGGAGATAATCGGTCAAAATTTACATACAGCGCCCATATATATCTTCGTTCGATTTGCCTTTTATTGTCCACCAAATGTTTAATATTAGCCCTAATAGGATGGAATTTGGCACTTTCGTTCAAATTGAGTCTAGAAACAAGTATGTCAAATTTGGGGAAAATCGGCACGCGATATTGGTTGCTTTGATTTCCTTACCTTCCCATGGTTTAGCTTTTGTATTTCTAATTATTTTTACTAAAAAGACATTTGTATGTATTTAATAATTAAAAATTAAATTTATTTGATATTTTAAACATTTCGTTGACATTAGATTTTTTTTTGATTTTTTTTTTTTTCAATACAAACTACAAACAGTTAATGTTAATTATTAATTTCAGGATACGGATATGATGATGAAACAAGGAACAATTTTTTTGGGGGGTTATATAAAAAATAAATTTCTAAAGGTGAAGCAACATTTTTCGTTGAATAAATATATTTAGAGACAAATTGAAATGTATTTATTAATCTTTTGATTTTTGTTATTATTGTAGTTGTTGCGTTTGAAACGTATAACGAACTAGGAATTGGGGGAAAATTCATGCGTGCGTAGATAGATATTTTGAAATAACAAATCCCATTACTTCGATTACCAGTTCCGAATACACAGAAAATAAAATACATACACACATATATACAAACAAACATACGGACACATTGATACTAAATTAAAATTGGTTTTCTTTTCGTGTCATTGCTATGATAAGCATACAAACATACATAAATTATAAATGTATATGACCGAATGTATGTATGTCACAATGTGTTTACATATCCAAAGCATTGTCAAAACAGGAGCACCACGAGCACCATAACCATTAAAGTTGTGTCCTAATGTCCACTTTTTTCACAAGCTTTGGTGGTGGGGTTGGGGTTGGTAATCGAATGGTGTCAAAACAACAATTAAGGAAAACCCATCCACCCAGGCGCATGGGTCATTAGTGTTTCATAGAGGATTTTTGGTTCGAGTATTGAAGGGGGGGCGAATCAAATTCATTTCCATTTCGGTCACTGTGGTATTCTAATCTTGGATGATGACGCAGCAATCTTGGCCCAGACAGTTAGTTAATCATTTAGTGGTTGCGTTCGTGTCGTATTGTGGAAGCTAAATAACAGGCCAATACAATGCCCAATATTTGTATGAAGGCAATGCCAATGCCCACACCAATCAAAATAACCGCATTCTTGTCAATGCGCTGCTTCAGTTTGCCAACACAGCCCTCCTAAAAATAGCGATTCGGAGAAAGGGTATAAATAAAATTAATTAAAAAACCAAAACAATAACAGGAGTTAATGCAAAGAAATAGCAATTCTCTGATGAATCATTGCCACTTTAATTTACCTGGAAATATTTATCTTTGCCCAATGCCGGTGATTCGGTGCAATGACCCACACTCTCTTCGATGTATTCGGGATGACAACAACTTGCCGGCAGGGTTTTATTGGCACTCATGGTGCGCCAATCCGAGGGATAATCAACACCGCAGCACATCAGCTTACGTTGGATATTGTCCCAGGCCATCATGTCATCCTTGTTCGAACGTTTAATGGAATCTTGCAATGAATTCTTGATGGCCATTTCCAGATCACTCTTAAAGACACTGGCCGCAATGCCCACTGCCAACTCGATTATGAAGATTATAGCCAAGAGCAGGGCATACTAGAAAAACAAGAAGAAACATATTTCAGAGAATTTAAGTTGGTTTTCCTTTTCGCCATAATTCTTACCGCCAACAGAAGGGTGGGTGATTCCTTGATTGCTCCAAAACATCCCAACGAGGCAATGAGAAATATTATCAGACCGGTCACAATCAAAACAATCGGAGGAGCGGTGACTTTTCCCTCAACAAAATGACTGAATTGATTGACATCGGCCAGTACAACGGCGCCAGCAATCAATATACCCAGACCGGATATCTGAAAGGCAAAATATTGAAAATTTGTAATTTGTACCATTGTCAAGGTCATGATTATAAATTGTTTGAAAATATTTTTTTTAACTTCGAGGATTTTTTTTGTTCGGAGAGGTTTCGCAGCACAATTATAAATGAGCGGCTCTATTAAGTTTGAAAAATACTGGCAAACTCGGTACCAATCTATGACGCCGTTGCGAATATAGTTCTTTCAATCGTGAAGTCATTGTTTCCTTTAGTTCCAAAATAGAAAAATAAAGCTTAAAAATAAATTTTGCAAACCACAACTAGTAAAGCAAGACTTTAAGTCGGGCGGGGCAGACTTTATGATACCCTATACCACTTTGTATATTTAGTAGAGCTTCACATAACAAATAAAAGTTTTTATGGGGAATTTGTGAGAATTAAATCATACGAAGGAAAAAATGCTACAATTTGTGCTAATACCTTTTCTGGGTCCTTAGTTCGCGTAGCCGGTTGAACGTACCCAGAAGAGAATATCTCTGGACCCAGAAAAGGTATTAGCACAAATTGTAGCATTTTGGAAAGGTAAGAGTCTCAACTATAATTTGGCATCAATTTTGTTGACCTCCATAATGGGCCCTTTTTCGACTTTTTGGAGGTTTTATAAAAAATCCGTGTCCAAAATATCGATAATTTGGCTTCCGAACCGTGACCACTTTCCCCATCATGTGACCACTTGTTAGATACGTATTTTCACAAGCTTTCAAGCGATTGTCTATATCGGGTAAATGGATTCGGTTCCAGCCCGGGTCTTGAACCCGGATTTTCGGGTCAAAAATCTGGGGTCCCAGCTCCGTCCCCCAAGAAAAAAAAATTCCTAGGATTAGATTCAAAATACTTATCACTGGAAAAAATTTCGAAAAAATTGAAGAGTTTTTACTAAACTAGAGTTAAGCTTCGATTTCTACTAAATTTGCCGAGGATTTGTGCCTTTTCCATTCGGGCTTGTATTACCCATTTGGTGCATGATTAACTTGAAATCGGGAAAATATATGTGGGAGCTATACCCAAATCTGAAATTAGGCAAAGATATTTCTAAGTTGTATTTTATATATTTCCAAGAATATCGTTGTTACCGAGTGTACATTACGGCTGTGGAGAACAAATATAAAAAATCGGATGAATAATATATATTGGACCTATAGCATATTTGAACCGATTTTCATCAAATTTGACATACTTGTTTCTAAACTCAATTTGATTGTAAGTTCCAAATTCCTAAAATTACACGTTTGTTGCACAATAAAAGACAATTCGGACGAAGATATATATGGGAGCTATATCCAAATCTGAACCGATCTTGATAAAATTTAGCAAAGGTATTTCTTTTGAGCTGTATTTGATATATTTCCCCAAATATCGTTGCTGCAGAGTGCATATTACGGCTGCGGACGACAAAAATAAAAGATCGGAGGAACAATATGTATGGGAGCTATAGCTATATCTGAGCCGATTTCGATCAAACTTGGTATACTTATTTTCAGGCCTAATTTGTTCGTATATGCAAAATTTTTTACTATTTGGGCTGATATTACATTACAAATCGGACGAAGATGTATATGGGAGCTATATCTAATTTTTGACCGATCTCCAATTTCAATAGGGTTCCTTGGGTTAAATAAATAATTTGAGCAAAATTTCAACAGGATCGGGAAAAAAGGCGACCTGTATTTTGTTTACAAAAATATATTGACAGAGGGACGGACATGCATAAATGTACTCAGAATGTGATTCCATTTAGATCATCAAAAGGAACTATGGGTCTATCTCGTTTCCTTTTGCCTGTTACAAACAAATGCACAAATACATAATACCCTGACCACCTTGTGATGTTGGGTATAATAAATAAAAGCTTGAATAAAATTTGACATCTTTTAAATTCGCAACTGTAGAACAGTGTTTTTCACCTTCCTCAAGGACATGTCAAAACTACACATTATATTATCGCAAAATCGAGACATATTTGCAATTACACGTAACAATTTACACTAATTGAGTTTTAATGTAAACCTAATATGGTCGAGACGAAACAGAAGTTACATTAAACAAATACAAAAAAAAAAAAAAAAAAAAAACAACACACATTTGTTATGATGTGTTAGTGGACAAAGTTTATTTATAAAAATAAGTTGTAAGTTCTGTTTTTGTTGAAAGTGAGATGTAATAGATTTTATGCTTTTCAAATTAATTTTGTTTTAAAAGTTTATATTTCGTTCTCTCTCTAATAGGGTCCCATAGAAATATCTCTTCAAATTGCCAAAGCAAGGCCTTAATAGCAATTAATGGCCTGGAAAACAATAGAAGATGCATGTATTTGACTGATTAGCGGGGGAAAATGTAATGCAATTGGACAGGATAAGATCCATTAAATCCATTTCATCATCTAATCGTTGACTTAAAGACCGCAATTAAATCTAATCAAGGGCATTTCTTTATAAAAACCAGTAAAATAGTATCTGTCGGTTTTGCCTACTGATGTATACCCCTAGCCTTGAGTTACGATTATTTAAACTGTTGACCCTTTATGGTGGAGGTTTCGAAGCAGTTTGCCAATATTGACCTAAGATTGATATAAATATTACTACGTGCCAGATTTGGACTATATCGACTACTTCCTATATTTTCTATGAAATATGTGCAAATTTTTGGAAAATGTGGAAATATGCGTGAGATACCAGATATAGTGGACCGAAGTGTATTCCATTTTCATACTTCATCTAAAGCAGATAAAAATATTGATAGAAGCAAAATTACAAGAAAACCGAACAATTATCTCCAATTTTATTCCAAATCATAAATTCCATATTCATCTCAGGTTCCTGGTAGAGAGAAATATTCAGATATAGCAAGTTGTAAAGAATAGTTGACTTGTTTCGCAAGTTATAACATATGGGTGAGGTACCAGAAGGGGTTCCTAGATATATGTCATTCTCACAACAGATCTCGTGTTAGTATATATAAAATTTAAAGAGAGTTGGATGCTTATTTTACATTCTTTGAGCGTTTGGTTATTCAAAATATTTAACCTTATGTGGGGGAGGTACCAGAAGAAATTGTCCGATCTCCACCATCTCTATAACAGATGTTGTGTTGATGGGAAATATTGAGATGTGCCAAGTCTGAATGAAATCGAATATCAATTTCGTGTTTTATAAGCTTTATAAATATTCAAAATGTTGATCCTTTGTGGGGGAGGTACCACAAGGAGTGGACCGATATATCCCATCTTCAGACCAGGCATTGGGTTAATAAAAATATTGCTATGTGTGTAATTTGAAGGCAATCGAACACTTACATAACATTTTATTAGAGTTAGAATTATTAAAATTGTTGACCCTTAGTGGGGAGGAATTTGATGGAGTGGACCGATGCAGTCCATTTTCGCACCAGACTTAGCACTGACGCAAATATAAGGATTTGCAAAGTTGGAGCAAAATCGGATTATCATTTCTCTTTCTGGGCAGAAAATATTTTGTTTTTTGAAAATTTTGACCATTTGTTGGGAGTGGACCGATATATTTTATCTTAACACCAGACCTTGTGTTAGTAAAAATATTGGGATGTGACAAATTTGACCGATATTACGAAGTACTAAGTTTGGATCAAATCGGATACTCCCTTCAAGAGTTATCGTGCGCACCATCTAGCCAGACGGACGGACATCGCTAAATCGACTCCAAATGTCCTGAAACGGATTTGGTCCAAAGAGACCTAGGGTCATTTGGCTAGCCATTTGGCCGAGGGTATAAAAAAACAGAAATTCTATACATGGCCGACCAAAAGCTGAATTATGAAGAACGATATGGTCTTTTAATGGACCAGCAAAAAAGTTATTCATAGAATTTTCTTTTCCAGAAGACTGAAAGGTCTTTCGAAATTTTTCTATGTCCGGTGTCCTTAAACAATATGTTTGTGATGAATTACTCTTATTTCGTTTTGATTAATGTTTCATGTTGCCACCAGTATTTCCTGTCAAATACAATTACCAAGGTACTTCATCAATCCCCAGATGTCATCGTTTTGACATAACACCTTGGGGAGTTACAAAAGTTGACATTTCTGTCGGCCATACAAAAAATTGTCGTCTTTAACTTTCCTCTTTTTGTGGCAGCTCGAAATTTATTTCACCTTCATACCGCTGCCATCATTACCAATGGTGGATTCACGACATTCAATTGCCTCTAATGTCGGCAATTTAATGTCCTTTAGTCGACGACTTGACTGATGGTTTCTGACGTCTGGTCATTATGAATGGCATTGTTGGAGTTCTAGTTCGTAGCAAATGTTTTGTGTTTGTGGACATACATATTTGCTCAACATTTGTTGGGGAATTGTTCTTGTTGTTCTTTCATGTATTTGAATATTGTAATTATTCATTAGAAATGACCCAACTTAGATTTACTGCCAGGATAAAGACGAAGTGTGGGATTAGACCGCAAACTCACTCACACACACCACACTCACACACACCACACTCACACACAATTATATATTTGATTAGAAATAATGCCTGCCTTTAACACCGAGCCTCTCAACATGAACTCAACTCATGCGAATTTTTCAACAAACGTTATTTGTTGGTGTTTTCTTTGTTTTTCTTTTTGCACTATTGGAATTTTCATTTGTCACTCCATGGAAGGTATGAAGAAATTCGAAGAAATGAAACACAATTTTGTATATTTTCATTTCATGTTAATTAACGCGATTTACATTTTCGGATAGGTGTGTGTGATTTTTATTATATCTCATCAAGATACGTCAATGACAAATATAGAATGGAGAGGAGGTTTTTACGGCTCTTATCTTCGATGTTTTGTGACACACAAACTTGTCAAAGCTGGGAATGAGAAAGTTTGTAAGACAATTCCATATTGTATGGGTGGTATTTATCTCAACAAAATCGAACAAAATATTTTCAGTGAAGGTTTTGCCTGGAACGTCCTTGGTATTTTGAAAGAAATTTTTTATTAAAATTTCTGAAACATACAGGGTGAGATGAAAAAACTGCAACCAACTTCAGACTGCTGTCATTTCTAAACCACTCGTCCGACAGCTATTACAATTATTCCAGTGGCAACTCATTATATTGCTTCCAAGCGTACAAAAGCATTTTACTGAGAATTTTCCAGAAAAAAGTTATTCGTGATGGAAATCAAGCGTGATAGTGTGATTTCTTTATACTTGGCTGGAAAACCGCAAGTGGCTATCGTTAGAGCACTTCAGCATTTAAATGTGAATAGATCTTTTCTCGGTCTCGTACCATCGCTCGTTACCGTGATACTGGTAGCATGGCCTGACGTCAAGGAAGTGGAAATATTGAAAAATGAGCTCAGGGTAAAGCCTTTAGCCCCCAACAAAAAGAAAATAGACTCACTTGTCCGAAAGAGATGAGAAAACATTCGATGTCCAGCAGTTTGTAAACAAACAAAATGATCGTGTTTACTTACCAAAGAGCTCAGCTGAAAATGTGCACCTTTAGTTGGCCACCAGAACTCAAGCACCGGACAGCCGATGGTCGCTCTCCGCTCGTATTAATCGACCTTGGCATCAGAATAAATGCCGAATATTATCGCGAAAATATTCTGGAGGGTGTATTAAAGCCTTGTGCCCTCAAACATTTTGGCCGCAGACCTTGGACATTTCAACAGGACTCAGCACTACCACACCCAATACGCACCACCCAAGAAGGGTTACAAAATGAGGTTCCTGGCTTCATTTCCAGGGCACTGTATCTGGGGTATTTTGGAAAGCAAGGTTGACACTAAAAAATACCAAAGTGTCGATCACCACAAGCAAGCACTTCACCGGGAATGGGTCAAAATATTCGTGCCAAAGGTGACCAATTCGAACAAATCTAAACTTATTCTAAAACTCGATGCTATTTCCGAAATCTGTTGCATTCATTCAATAATATAAAAAAGTAATAATTATGGCGTTTCAACAAATAAGCGCATTATAATGTCAAATAGTAGATATATGGAGGACACAGCAAAAGGAAAAACCACTTAGGGCACTTTTTTTGCCAAGGGGCTTTATGCTTATTAAGAAATCCAAAAACAAAACTATCTAGAGGCGTTAGTCTGTCTGGCTGGTGCGCACGATAACTCTGGAAGGGAGTTTCGTCCGAACTTTATTCGGCGTAATGTTATTATCATACTTAGATTGAGTTCGGAGATGGGTAATATCAGTCCACTCATTCTGGTACCTCGCAAAAGGCCACCATTTTCACAGAAAATAATTTACTTCATAGAACAAGAAAAGATCATTGGTGCCAATTCAGGTACGAAAATGGACAATATCGGACCACTCATTTTAGTACCTCCCCCTTAAAGGGTCAAAATGTTTAAAAAATGAAAATGAGACCAATAGTTCCGGTACCTCATCACAAGGGGTCAAAATTTTGAATAATCATAACTATTTTAAAAACAAATTGAGTATCCAATTCTTTTCAAACTGGGCATATTCCAATATTTCTACCAACACAAGATCTGGCGTGCAGATGGGATTGATTGGAGCACTCATTCTGGTAACTCCACCACAGTGGGCTAAAATTGTTAATTTTTTTTATCAACATTAGTTCCAATAAAAATATGGAATTTATCGGTCCACCCTCTCTTATACCTCCCCCAGGAAATTTCAACATTTTCAAAAAAAAAACACATACCTCATATTAAGTGAAGAGCGTAGTCGATATATTCCAAATCTGGCACGTCGTACTATTTATATCAGATGCGAAGTGAACAATATTGGTCCGTCCACTCCTTCGGTATATCCTCCAAAAGAAAGACACATTTTGAATAGTTATAACGACACTCTGACGCTTTTCAATGTGTTAATTTTTTATTACTTCATCCATTTGATTTTCGGAATTTTGAAGTTGTATTCAAAGTTTCCACACCAATTTGCTTAAAATTGATAGTTTGGATTTCACATTTTCACATGAGCTCCATACAGCGGTAACCATCCATTTAATTTATTTTTACGAACCTAGCCATATAAAATGTTTTTATGACAATTTTGAAAAAAAAATGTCTACAAAATCCATGAGTGTCTTATCTCAATTTTTTAATTTATCTATGGACATCAATTTGATATCTCATACATCTTTTTTCAAATGTTTGGAAACTTAAACTTTTTCAGTTATAAACTTTTTTTGATTAAAGGAGCGACATGTCCATTCAAAGAAGAAAATTAAATAATTTTATTTCGGATATTCCACGGAAGGTCCATCCATTAGCTACCTTTTTTTCACCTCCCTATCTAACCTTTGAATAATAATTTCAATTAAATATTTTACTTACCGCAAACACGACATTAAAAATAAAAAGGGTGTACTTTATCATATTCATGCCACACGAACGTATTTTGATTTTCATTTTGAAGTTTGATTTTTTGCGGTTTTAAAATTTAAACTCTTTTTTTTTGAAGGGCTGTTGATGATTAAAAATTTATTTATTTTCACCGGACTCTCTTTCTATTAATTGTTCTCCTTGGTTTGCGGTTGTTTATTCAAAGTGCCGGTTTCGAGCAACTATCCAAAACGGCGTTTCAATTCCAACTGACCAATGTTGAACGCTTCGATTGACGACCAAAGTTGCGTTGGTGGTGGCCACAACTCCTTTTCGATGTAACTAGGCCGGCCGCCGATCAATGTGAAACGCCAACAGCAGCAGCAGCGTTGTACACGAACACCGGACCTCTTTCGAAAATTATAAGGAACAAAAAAGCAAATCAAAGGTGATATCCTGTGAATATATGTTGTAAGTGTGGCAGCAAACAAAACAAACAGGGTTGAAGCCAAGGGTAATTCGTAGCAAAGGCGAATTACTCAATGGATAAGGATGTCCGATTTTATTAGGTCTGTGTAGAGTTGGGCTGAGTTGAGATGTTTCAACTGGATCTATTAAACATTTGGAAATATTTTTTAAGAAAATACATTTAATTCTGCAGAAGCAGAAATTTGTTGTTTGATTCATTTATAAGCTTTCTAGAAGAATTTTGTGAAGGACAGATATGAGTTCAAAATCAACAAGTAGAAGGCAGAATCAGGAAATAACAAGCAAGAAGAATATTAAATTCGGCTAGGCCGAATTTTTTCAACTTCGTCGAAGTCGAATCAAAACGAAAAATCAAATCGCTTGGTTAATAAGGTCGAAGTTAGTAGTTTACCATATGAACGTTTTATTAGAATCTTTACCGACAATGTTATTTTTTGCGATTAGTAATTCCACTCATTGAGATTCCAGCCTTTGAAATTGAGATTGCAGGCTTTTCGGCTAGAAAATAAATTGAACGAATGTTTGAAGCGCAATTGCTCAAAATACTGGATCTATGGTGAACAATTTTTGCGAAGCAGTTTATATTCATTTGGGGATCAAATATCTTAATATCTGTTGAAAAAGACTGAAACATAAAAAATACCGCAAAGAGAGGCATTTCTCCCTAGTTTTGTCACATCAGAGCTCAAATTACGAATTTGGAGCCAATTTGGTTAGATATTCTGGCTGTAATTTAAAATATATCTAAATGGTTAAAATCTTCGTAAGACTTGGTCTTTCATAACCTTTATGGAGGAAGTCTGGAGCAGTATTTTTTATATTCCGTGGAGGTTTTTTTATGGAATTTGCTATAAGTTCTTCATGAATTGTGTAGACATTTTTTATAGCTATATTACAATACGTATCTATGTTCTTGGAGGAAACTTGAAAGGCTTTCTAAAAATTGTCTACATTTTCCATCAAAATCTTCATTTGTAGTTGCAGAAGTCATCCCTATATCTTGCAGAAGACTTCTACAGGCTTTGAATAAGTCTTTTATAGACTTCGCAAGTTTTTGTAGGAAGTTTTGTATGCGTCTTTAATTAATTTTTATACCCTCAGCCATATGGCTGGAGAGGGTATATATCATTTGATACGGCCAAAACGTGCCTCATCGAAATAACGGTTTTAGAATTAGGTTTCTCTGGACCAAATCCGTCTCAGGATATTTGGAGTCGATCTAGCGATGTCCCTCCGTCTGTCTGGCTGGTGCGCACCATAACTCTCGAAGGGAGTATCCAATTTGGTCCAAACTTGGTACCATTAATATTATTATCAAATTTTGATCGTGTTCGGAGATGGGCAATATTGGTTCATTCCTTCTGGTACCTCCCCCCCCAAAAATTTGAAATTTTCAAAAAAAATGTTTTTCTGCACAGAAAGGGAAAGGATAATCCGATTTTGCTCCTACTTTGCAAATCCTAATATTTGCATCAGTGCTAGGTGCGACAATGGACAATATCGGCCCACTCCATCAAATATCTCCCCCACAAAGCGTCAACATTTTGAATAATTATAACTCTTATAAAATATAATACTCTCATTAACCCTATGTCTAGTGTGAAGATGGAATAAATCAGTCCACTCCTTCTGGTACCTCCCCCACAAAGGATCAAAATTTTGAATATTCATGAAGCTCATAAAACATTCACACTTGAGACGTCTCAATATTCTCATCAACACAAGATCTGTTATAAAGATGGTAGAGATCGGACCATTCCTTCTTCAACTTCCCCACAAATGGTCAAAGTTTTGAATAACCAAAACGATTTAAAATCCGAAGTAACCATCCGGTTCTCTTCAAATTACACACATCACAATATTTTAATAAATATAAGGTCTGGTGTGAAATTGGGACATATCGCTTCACTCCTTCTGGTACCTCTTCCACAAAGGGTAAACATTTTGAATATTCATGAAGATCATAAAATACGAAATTAACATCCGATTCCATTCAGACTTTACACGTCTTAATATTTCCATCAACACAAAATCTGTTATAAAAATGGTAGAGGTCAGACGATTTCTTCTGGTACCTCCCAAACATATTGTTCAAGATTTGAATAAAAAACAAAACGCTCAAAGGAAGCGAAATAAGCATCCAACTCTTTTTAAATGTTACACATACAAACATTTTTGTTAACACAAGATCTCTTGTGAAGATGATATATATCTGCGGACCTCTTATTTTACCTCACTCAAAAAGGAGCACAATTTTTAATACTTATATCTGTCATAACTTACGAAACGAGTCGTTGATTCTGATATGAATCTGATATGGATATGTAATTTATCGATATTTATGATTTCGAATTAAATTTGATATTAATGTTCGATTTCCTTCAAATTTTGCAGATGATGGCATCAGAACGAATGCTTCGGTCCGCTATATCTGATGCCTCACGTATAATTCTAAATTTTGCAAAAAATTGCACATATCCCATGTAAAGTATAGACGTAGTCGATATAGTCTAAATTTGACACGTTGTAGTATGTTTATCAGTCTTAGGTAAGATACGAATTGGTCAGTATTGGCCAACTACTTCGGAACCTCCCCCGTACTTCCTATGAAATTTTCATATTAAAATAAATAAAATAAGTAGATTTTTTTGGCTGTCATGTAAGACTGTTTTAGATTCGACTACTTAGAATTCCTCTATGGGCATTTTTGAAGTCTTCTATGGTCTTATTAGAGTTCGTCTATAATCTACATGAAATACTTCAACAGGCTTCCTAATAATATTTCATTCCCCACTTGAAAGTCTTACCATAAATTTCGCAGAAGCTGTTCATGGAAATCCTTTATATTTTGTCGGAAGTCTTTTTTCGATTGGTGGCCATCAATTATCGTCGCCTGCAATTTATTTTGCGCCCTTTTTGCCCCCCTGGATGTGACAAATGTTGAATGGCGAACGACGACCTATTTTAGCTACAAAACTATGTTCAATAGAAAAGCCGCCGCTCGCTCACACAACTTTGGTTTTCATGTTTAGCGAATATGAGTGAAGCCAAAATTTCCAAAAAAAAGAAAACATCAAAAATTGTCGGTAGGTTCCAACAAAATTTTTATTCCCCTGCTTCCCAAGAAGAGGAGGAAGTTCTACTGTGTTTTCAATGAAATTTATTCCTTTTTTCGAGGTTTCTTAGCATTTTTGCCTATTCGAGAACATCAAATACCATTCAGCTTTTCACACTAGGTTTGAGGTTAATATTCCTACACGCACACACACAAATATGCATGTGTATGTATGTATATAGGTGCCTTTGCTGAACTGTGTAATTCCTTGAAGCGGGACTTCCTTTAGGTGGTAGCCATGGTTTTTTTAATGGTTAAAGTTCTCATTTCACATTTCTTGTGACCTGACCACATCACCGCCATTGGATGGATGGTCGGTCGTTCGGTCGATGGGTCGCGTCATTGCAAGTATTTGGGGAAAAAGGGGTCATCGTAGTAAATATATTGTTGGTAAGTGCGTGCGTCTGTCCGTCCGTCTGTGCGTCGGTGTGTGTCCAGTGTGTAATTAGAGTTCGTTATAATGCCAATGACCCAAGTGACTGAGGCAAACTGTTGTTCCTTTTGTTGTTGTTGCTGTTGTTGTTTTTGTGTCAATCAAAACGGACTCCCTATTAATTGGAAACATTTCGAATCGTACGACGTTCTCGTCGCTTCCAATGAACTGGTTTTGATTGGAAAACATTTTGAATGTTTTTTTTTTTTCTGGGAATTTTCTATGGGTCACTAACCATTAAATGTGAATATGAATCGGCGATTAATGCGACGATGAAATCATAATCACACAAACAGATCCACTGCGAATGAGTTTGGGGGGGTTGGGAGTTTGGTACTCAACTGCGGGCAATATTGGAGTTGAAAGTGTTCGCCAATGACTTTTAATTTCTAAATAGCGGAATAGGGGGATGATTCTGCGATAATTATTTTTGCTCAATATTTCATTAGTTTGCGAATTTATTTCTAAACATTTGGCAGATAATTATCTTTAATGTATGAAAATTTAAAATTATTTGTAATAAATGCTAAATTTGAAAATTATTGAAATTCAATAATTTCAATTAATTCCACAGACACAAGTATCTATGGGATTTCAAAAGGATACAACAGCTATTCATTTCATTGTGGAAAGGATACAGACATTTTTATACCCTCAGCCATATGGCTAGAGAGGGTATATATCATTTTATAGGGCCAAAACGTGCCATAACGGTTTTAGATCCTAGGTCTCTTTGGACCAAATCCGTTTCAGCACATTTGGAGTCGATCTAGTTATGTCCGTCCGTCTCTCTGGCTGGCTGGTGCACACGATAACATAGATTTGAACCAAACTTGGTACATCGTAATATTATTGTCAAACATAGATCGAGTTCGGAAATAGACAATATCGGTCCACTCCTCCTGGTACCTCTCCCACAAAATATCAACATTGTCAAAGAAAATAATTTACTGCACAGAAAGATAAAGGATAATCCGGCTCCAATTTTGCAAATCCTAATATTTGCATCATTGCTATGTCAGGTGCGAAAATGGACAATATCGGTTCACAGCATCAATTACCTCCCCCACAAAGAGTCAAAATTTTAAATAATTATAATTTATATAAAATGTCTTCAAATTACACAAATCAAAATATTTTTTTTTAACCCAAGCTCTGGTGTGAAAATGTGATACATCGGTCCACTCCTTCTGCTACCTCCCCCGCAAAAGGTCAAAATTTTGAATATTCATAAAGTTCATAAAACACGAAATCAATATCCGACTCACATTCAGACTTGGCACATCTCAATATTTCAATCAACACAAGATCTGATATAAAGATTGTAGAGATCGGGCCATTTCTTCTGGTATCTCCTCCACATAGGGTTCAAGATTTTGAAAGGCAAACGAAGCGAATTTAAAATTTTGCACATACCAATGTTTTTACCTGAATTAGATGAGGTATGAAAATGGAATACTTCGGTCCGCTATATCTTTTACCTCAAGCATATTTCGACATTATCCAAAATTTTGCACACATCTCATATAGAGTATAGGAAGTAGTCGATATAGCCAGTCTTAGATCAGATACGAATTGGTTAATATTGGGCAACTGCTTCGAACCTCACCTGTAAAGGGTAAATAGTTTTAATAATCATAACTCAAGGCTGGGGGTATACATCTGTTGGCAAAACCGACTGATACTACCGTTTAACGACATCCGCTTCATCAGAAAACTCAGTGCTTGAGAATAATTCCAGTTTAAAGAACTATAGGTTTTTGTTTTAGTTCAGATTCGTATACCCATACATTATTTGTGATATAATTTCTGTCATTTTTACTAGAGACGAAATTTTTTTTTGAAACATGTGTCGAACTAAGTCATAACCCTTGTCCGGAAATTGAATTGCAATTCGATCTTTACAATTGCGACGTCAAAAAGGTATTCTTTTGTAACAATACAAAAATTATTAAAAAGACACGCACGTTTTTTTTTTGTCGAATTTATTCGAGCACAGCTGTATTTATACAATTTTGATGTTACAACATCATTTTATTTATGTGGATGTATGTGTGTGTAAAACCATGTTGTTCGCAATTTTTTTCTTTGTTTTGGATTTTTTTATTTTACATAATTTTTTCTTTTAAAAAGTATTGGAAGTTGCTCTTCAAATTTTCTTAAAACTAGAACTTCAATCATTTGAACGTACCAAAAGAAGCATTATGTAGATGCGTAGGTATATTCGATGTTTCGTATACATTTCCATTTTTTTTGAGTATACAAAAAATGCAGTGGAATTTTCACAAAACGCCAGATCACTTTCGAATTACTGTTGGATCGATTCAATTTTGTTGCGTTTACAGCGTTGCCACCATAATCCATTTTCTTTGTGCAATTATGGTAAAGAATAAATTTGCTGACAGATATATACCTTAGGAATTGGAATTTATTGAAATACGTTAAGTGTATATGTGTGCTAACCCTTTTGGACCAAAGGCAAAAACCCGAAACCATGCAATTTGCCATCATATCCTTGAAGACATATTTTTGTACCCTCCACCATACATAGTATGGAGGGTATATTAAGTTCGTTATTCCGTTTGTAACTCATCGAAATAATAATTTTGGACACAACAAAGTATATATATTCTTGATCAGCGTAAAATTCTAAGACGACAATTCTAAGCCTTGTCCGTCTGTCTCTTGTAATCACGCTAGAGTCAAAACGAATAAAGATAGGAAGCTAAAATTTTGCACCAATCTGTCTTTTGTCTGCAGGCAAGTCGAGTTCGAAGATGGGCTATATCGGTCGAAGATATCGTATAGCCCCATATAACGGTACCCCCGATATTCGGTATTTTGATGATTTGAACCATATTTTTTGAAATTCTACACAAGAAGTTCTTCGTGACTACTTCACCCCCTTACTAAGAACTGTATACATGGGTCCACGATACATTGGTGCCCCCTATATTCGGTATTTTGATGAAGGAAAATTGTCTACATTGGTCCACAATATCATATATCCCCCTTCCGATATACGGTATTTCGATGATTTTAGCCACATTTTTTAAAGTAATTTTTTAAAATTCTTCACAAGGAGTTCTCTGTGAATACTTTACCCCATGTAAGAGAACTGTTTATATAGGCCCACGATATCGTATTGCCCTCATACAATGGCGCAATCCGATATTTGGTATTTTGATCATTTAAACCTTATTTTTCAATGGAATTGTCTGAAATTCTGTACAAGGAGTTCTTCGTTACTACTTTACCCCTTGAAAAATAATTGTCTATACAGGTCCACGATATCGTATAGCCCCCATACAATGTTGGCTCCCGATATTCGATATTTTTATGACTTAAGCCACATATTTCAATGGAATTCGCTTAACATTCACATAAGGAGTTCCTTATGAGTACTTTACCCCCTAAAGGAGAATTGTCTATATAGATCTACGATATCGTATATCCACCATGTAAGTGTACCGCTCAATATTCGGTATTTTGATGATTCGGACCACATTTTTGAATAAAATTGTTTAAAATTCGTGACATTATTATTCACCAGAATTGCGCCAAATTTCGTATTTGAAGTTCGTAATGGGTACTACAACCTATGACGGAAAATTGTCTATGCAGGTCCACGTCTTAGTATGTTTATTCGGTATTTTGATGATATTACCGACATTTTTTACCGGAATTGTTTCTAATTTCGTATTTGAAGTTCGGAATCGTTGCTACAGCATATGACAAAAATTTCTTATCCAGCAACACGTCTAGCCCCCATATAAAGGTTTTTCTTTGAGCGGTATTTTTCGACGGAATTTTATTTTTTAAGTTCCTTCTGAATGTTGGAGGATCGGCCCGGCCCGGCCGAACTTAGATGCATTCTTACTTGTTCACACTATTCTGTTTGCTAGATATTCTTATAAAATAAATGATTTTTTGTCATGAAGTACAGGGTAAGATGAAAAAACTGCAACCAACTTCAGACTGCTGTCATTTTTAAGCCACTCGTCCGACAGTTGTTAAAATTATTCCAATGACAGATCATTATATTGTTTACAAGCATACAAAAGAATTTTAGTGAAAATTTTCCAGAATAAAATTCGTGATGGAATTCAAGCGTGATAGTGTGTTTTCTTTATATTTGGCTCGAAAAACACAAGTGGCTATCGTTAGAGTACTCCAGCATTTAAATGTGAATAAATCTTGTTTGTCTCGTACCATCGCTCGTTAACGTGATGCTGGTAGCGTAGCCCGACGTCAATGAAGTGGACGGAAGAAAACAGCAACATCAGCAGAAATGGTCCGAATAGTGAGGAAGCGACTTGATCGAAACCCGCCTCGCAATGTCCGAAAAATGACTCTTGAGCTGAACATATCGCAATATTCCATTCGGCAAATATTGAAAAATGAGCTTGGGGTAAAGCCATTGAAATTCCAAAAAGTGCAAGAACTTACACCGCAACAGAAAGAAAATAGACTTCAAAGAGCTAAAAAGTTGCTTCGCTACAAAATACAAATACTGAATATTGGAGTGTATCGTTATATAGGGGGCCTATACGGAGACGTGAACCTGCATGTGTAATTTTTTTTTTTTCATATGTTCTTCATACCCTACCTTGTGTTAATAAAAACATTGAGATTTGCAAAGTTGGAGCAAAATTTGTAACCCTTTCTTTTTCTGTGCACTAAACTATTTATTTCAAATGTCGACCCTTTGTGGGGGAGGTATCAGAAGGAGTGGACCAATGTTGCCCATCTCCGAACTCGATCTAAGTTTGATAATAATATTCCGATGTACCAAGTTTGGACCAAATCGGATATTCACTCAGCCAGACAGACAGACGGACGAACGGACATCGCTAGATCGAGTCCAAATGTCCTGAAACGGATTGGGTCCAAAGAGACCAAACCTTCAGTCAAAAGTCAGAATTCGGACATATGTCGTAGGCCAACATTTGGTTCGCTGGATTGCTGGTTAATTTTTCTCAAGTGTTGTTTATAATATCATCGAAAAAATACCTCTATTTATGGGGAAAGGAGATTTCAAAGTATTTCCATGTTTTAATGAAAGATTTTTCACTTTCACAATTTTATTTGTTCTTAAATATTTAAAAAAAAAAACGGATGGAATAGAATTATAGTTGAACACGACAACAGAGGAACATTTAAAGATTTTGGCAGTTTGTCTTCATGTACACACACATCCAAGAAACTCATTCGATATCCTCTCTATACCCTTCGGACGTGTTCATCTACATTATGCATAAATATGTATTAAATAACAAAAATAATAAAAAACACAATTATCTACGTTTCCTTTCTACAAAAACAATTTCGATAAAAACATAGCCAAGCCAAGGTAAATAATGCTGGACGAGACTGTCACTCCAGTCAGGGTGGCGGGTCCACCATTTCGTGTACAGGGCAATTCTCCAAAACCCTCCAGGCTGGAAAAAATAAATTTAATTTTCAAATAGTTTCAGTCAAATTAGATCATGATTTTGTTGGTTTGTTGTAGTGAATGGAGTTGTTGTTGTTGTTCTTGCTTTAGACCAGGTTAATAGAAATATGGATAGGGAGGCTGATAATGATATGGCTGAGGATAATGATATGGATAGCCGACATGATGCGGATACGTTGCGTATGAAGAGGAAAGCAAAGGATAGACAACAGAGTCCCTGGGCCGGTCGTGCGGTACATAGAATGTGGGCTGAAATGAAGGATGGCGATGATGTTGTTGCTCTTGTTGTTGTGAAGTAGAACAAGGTGATGCAGATGGCTGTTGCTGGTGATAAGGGCTGAAAATAAAATTCAACAGTTAAGATTAGACGACGACGACGACACAGACAGAAACACTTAAAATGGTGGGGTGGGGGGTGGGGTGTGTGTCTTACAACGGCCACTCCACAACTTAACGTTACGTTACGAATGACCACAGATAGTTGAGTTATTTTGTTATTACATTTCTACTATCCCAACAAAAACAACACACCTTTCAGGCTTTTAGCAGTTAATTAGTGTTCTTTTTATTCACCATGGGGACTCGAATTCGGACCTGGACCTCTTAGTGTGTAATCCAAAAAATAAAAAAATATTGGAATATCTATCGCCAAGTTTTTTATTCCCCAACAAAAAAATGAGATTCCTGGATGGGGAATAGAAAACCATTTGGCTCAAGCTACGAGACATAACCTCAAAACTTAGACTATGTTTTAGTAGTTCAAAGCAAATTAAAAACACAAAAACTAAATAAAAATACACAAATGACACACACATACACATAAATTTTAGTAGTAGTAGTAGTAGTGGTACACAAACAAACTGGTTAGACAATTATTTTGTAAACACACATTGGATTTCAGGACAAAAACAAAAGACTTCAATTAACTCTGTATTAAGTAAAAATGTCGTGATGAGCGGCCGCATAGGCCGGGCTAATCACAAGGAAAACCAAAGGACAATGACGAATATTTACTTGACACCAATAACGCCGCAGGCAGCACGTCCACCAGCATTGCCGGTTTTCTTGGAATCGGGGTGAGTGGTCTTGCCCAAGTCATCAACATTGTCGTGAATGACCAAGCCACGGCCAAGAATGGTACGGGGTCCGGTCAGACTGATCAGGTGATCGGTGAAGGTGGTGTCCACAACACCATTGGCATTGGCCTCAATGTTGCCCAAGTCACCAACGTGGCGTACCTCATCACGGGGACCGCCATGATCCATCTAAAGGAAATAATGTTATCATCTGGAATTTTGGGATCCAAAGCACAGCTTACCTTATCGGGATTGAAATGTCCTCCCAAACTGGCACAGCCATTAGACAAATCTCCCTTCTCGTGGACATGGAAACCATGTTTACCCGGTGTCAGGCCACTGATGTAGACACGAACATGGACATTCTCACCACAGGCATTCTGTATGAAGGTCACATTGCCAACAGCTCCGGAGGGTCCCGTCACATAGGCAATGGCTTCCATGCGGGTATTTTTCTAAGGTTTAGTTTGAGATTTGCCGTAAGACTAGAAGTCATTTGAAGCGATCACTCTACAACTTACCTCAGCCGATTTGGCCGACACAGCCGTAACGGCCATTACTGTTATTAACAATTGCCAAGCATTCATCGTGATGGTTATCTGCAAGATAAAAGAAATGTCACATGAAAAAGTGTTAAAATGGAAGATTTCACATTTTATATTTCTATAGAACAAGAATTCAGCGGGCTGAAGTATTCCATTTTCATACTTCATCTAATACAGGAAAAAATATTGGTATGGGCAAGATTACAAGAAAATCGAAGATTTATATCCGAAATCATAAATCCATATTCATCTCAGGTTTCTGGTTGAGAGAAACATTTAGATATAGAGAGTCGTAAAGAATCGCCGATTTGTATCGGAACTTATGTCAGATAAAAGTATTAAAAATTATGACCTTATAATAATTATGATATTATATAGCATCTTCACAACAGATCTTGTGTTCGGATGAGTTGGATGCTTATTTCGCTTTCTTTGGGCGTTTTCTTTTTCAAAATCTTGAACCCTATGTGGGAAAGATACCAGAAGAAATGGTCCGATCACTACCATCTTTATAAAAGATCTTGTGTTGACGGAAATATTGAGATGTACCAAGTCTGAATGGAATCGGATGTTAATTTCGCGTTTTATGAGCTCCATGGATATTTAAAATGGTGACCCTTTGTGGGGGAGATATCAGAAAAAGAGGACCGATATATCCCATCTTCACAACAGATCTTGTGTTAGTAGAAATAATAGGGATGCTTGAAATATTAAGCGAATCGGATGCTTATATCGGATTTTACATACGATGTTGTTATTCAAAATTTTGACTTTTTTGGCGAAGGTACCAGAAGGAGTGGACAGACATATTCCATCGTCACACCATACCATGGGTTAATAAGAATAATATGATGTGTGTAATTTGAAGACAATCTGACTCTTACATCATATTTTATAAAAGTCATAATTATTCAAAATGTTGACCCTTTGTTAGAGTAGACCGATTTTATCCCTTTTCTCATTTGACATAACACTAATGCAAATATTAGGATTTGCAAAGTTGGGACAACATGGATTTTCCTCTCTCTTTCTGTGCAGTAAATGATTTTCTTTGAAAATGTTGACATTTTGTGGGGGAGGTACCAGAAAGAGTGGACCAATATTGTCCATCTCCGGATTTAATCTAAATTTGATAAAAATATCTCCCTTGGAGAGTTATCGTACGCACCATCCAGCCAGACAGACAGACAGACTCCAAATGTCCTGAAGCGGATTTCGTCCAAAGGATCCGAGTTCCACGAAATGGAACCATACGTCCCGAAATTCCCTTCATTTGGCCTGATATTAGCCATTATTTGCACAATAAACCTAAAATCGCATTAAGTTTATATATAGGAGCTATATCCAAATCTTAGCCGATCTCGATAAAATTTGCAAAGGTATTTCCGAGCTCTATGAGCTATCTTGTACTAAATATCATTGTTGTCGAATGCATATTACGAATATGAGGGACTTTTCTCCAAATTGGCTTCCAGACTGTATTCGGTCGGATATGCCAAAATTCAGGTCATTTGAGCTGATATTGGCCATTTGGTGCACAATTTAACCAGAATCGGTTGAAGATATATATGGGAGCTATATTCAAATCTGAGCCGATCTTAATATAATTTGAAGTATTTCTGGGCTGTATCTGAAGTTCGGTACCAAATATCATGGTTGTCGAATGCATATTACGAATGTGAAGGACTTAAACACCAAATCGGATGAAACATATGTATGGGAGCTATAGCTATATCTGAACCGATTTTCACCAAATTTGTTGTACTTGCTTTAAGACTGAATTCGGTGGGATATGCCAAAATTGAGGTCATTCGGACTGATATTGGATATTTGGTGCACAATTAACCGGAATCGGTTGAAGATATATATGGGAGCTATATCTAAATCTGATCCGATCCAATTTCAATAGTGTTCGTCCTTGGGCCAAACGAATATTGTTTAGAAAATTTCATCTCAATCGAATAATAAATGCGATATGTATTTTGTTCACAAGAATACATTATAGATGGACGGGCAGACGGACTGACATGCATATCGATTCAGAAAGTGATTCTATGAAGATTCTCAAAAGTAACCATGAAAATATTTCGGAAACCTTTAAAGCACCTTTATTTTAAGTGCATACCTTTTAGTAGCACCAATCCGCCTAATTATGTTTGTTTTGCATATCTTTCAGATCAAAATCACCTCGACGACAGCAAAAGGTAAGTTGGAGATTGATATATTTTAGATTTGATGAATTCATAAAAAATACCTGATCTGATCTGATTTTTTTTGGCTGATTCATCAATAATCCAATAAATAATTGGAAGGATTTGGGAAATTCCGTAAAATCACTAATTTTTGTTCTCCTAAGCGCCCCACCTCCCGGTCTATCGAAATGTATGTGTGTATAGAATATAGTGTTCTGCTAGTGGCACACAAATTTTTTTTTGTTAAATTAGTGTCATTATACGTGCCAGATATGGAAGCAACAAACCTCCATAATAATAACAACAAATACAACAAAAACACAATTTTTACAAATCTCGTGCTTTAATCAATTTTTGTTTGTTGTTGTGTGGACAGTGCTCCTCTCGCTTTTTTATTTTCTTTTTTTATTATTCCAAAAGGTGATTCCATAATTCGACCACCCCACACGTTCGTTATATTCTCTAGGTTGACTTTAGTTTTTTTTTTTCAATTTTTATGTCGGCCGTTGGTCAGTTGATCGTATTACTGACCTCTTCTGTTAAGTAGTCTGGTTTCTGCTGCTGTTGTTGTTGTGTTTGCTATGTCGTGCTGAGTATGTATTTTTGTCGTATGTTAACCTTAATGTTTGATTCAATAACGAGAATAGAATCTGGATTGAGAGAACAAAATATTGCACGAATCAGAAAAAAGCGGAAAGTAGTTTTGATGACGACAACTATTTTTCCGAATCGCCAATGTTGTCTGCCGACAATCGAGCGGCTCACTCACTGACACAGGGTCAAGTGTGTAAAGGTTAATTAATCAACGCAATGGGACACCCGATTATCTGGTTTTTGAATTATTTGCACCAAACCAACAAAGAAAACAAAATAAATTGAATAAAAGGCGAAAGAGGGAGAAAAATTAAAACGAAACAGTTAAAAAATATTACCTTCCGTTTGCCGTTGCTATTTTCGAACATTCACATACCTCTCCACCTATATGGGCATTTAACTGAAAAACAGAAAAGTTGTCCCCTCAGTGGAAACTGGTTTTAATTGTTTATTTTGATTTCAATCCAAGCAACCATTTAATAAAAGATTGCAGATTCGATCCTTAATTTAAACATTGGAATTAAAAATATATTAACAGCAAATACCAATATGGGTGCCTAAGGCGAATTGCTTTGAGTTTGAGAGCAAACAAAATAGTAATAACCCTATTCTTGGGAATAATATTGCAAGACTACGAAAATTTTTTTAAAAATTAATAATTTTTTGTTAGTGATCAGCAAATATTTTAAACAAAATTTCGTAAATCTGCATTAAATATTGAAAATTTGGTCTTAGATGATAGTTTTTTTAATGCAGATAACTACAAATACTCTTAGGTTTTATCCCCACGAAGTCAAGATTGAAAGTCGATTTGTCTTCATTTTTTTTTCTAAAATAGAATTTCGGCTTCTATGTTCCATATTTTTAAGAGTAGTTGCCAAGAGATTTTCAGCTTTTTGTTGTGGTAATAGATAATAGTAGTAGAAATCTATCAAAAACCTTTGATCACAAATTAGATTACAAAAAGTCAACCTTCAACATTTAGTTTCTGCTAAAATCGATTAATCAAAAGCCGATTTTAGAGTCTATGATTGAGACATGACTCTCCATGCATTGTTGAATTTTGAATATATCACATTCTTTAAATTTTTTTCTCAATACCTTTTACCATTCTTATACCTTGCAGAATTTTGATCAAATTTGAAATTTCTATATAAAATGTGCAAGAACTTTAACATTTTTGGGGTCATGGTGTTATACATCTGCACCTCTACCATCACAATGCTGAATAAGAGTTCCGTAAGGAATTTCTCTCTATTCCCTTTTTTTCAATCATAGACCAAAAATTCTTTTTGAGAAATAATTCTGAGGGGGAAAAAAGTTTTAAAATTGAATTGACAGAAAATTTTCACTTCAAAAAACAAAGGAAATTTGTAAAAAAAATTATATCTTTTTGTCACCAGCTGTAGTTTCGATTTCGAACTTCAAATACGAAATTTGACACAAAGTCGCTAAAATCATCAAATTTGAAACAATTCCGGTGAATAATGTTGTTAATATCATCAAAATACCGGATAAAGAGAGGTATACTTATATCTGGGTTATACGAGGACGTGGGCCTTCATAGACAATTTTCTGGCATAGGTTGTAGTACTCATTATGAGCTTCAAACTTCAAATACAAAATTTCAAACAATTCCGATCAAAAATGTTGCTAATATCATCAGGAACCGTAATATGTAGGACTATACGATGATAGTGGACCTACCGAGGCAATTCTCTTCCAGTGGTTAAAGTACTCAGAAGCAAATCCTAGCGTGGATTCTAAGATAATTGCATTAAAAAAATTGGCCACAATCATCCAAATACCGAATATATATAAGCATTGAAAATTCTGACTCTTTGTGGCTGAGGTACCAGAACGTGTTGGCAGATATCAGATTTTGCAAAATGTTAGGATGTGTGAAATTTGGATAGAGTTGGATGCTAATTCCGAGTTTTATGAGCGTTTTGTTTTTCAAAATTTTGAATTCTCTGTGGGGGAAGAACCAGAAGTGCGCCTATATATTTAATTTTTATAGCAGATCTTGTGCTAGTAAAAAAAGGCATGCGTGATATTTAAAGAGAACCGGATGCGTATTTTCCATTTTATAAGGGCTTTAGTTATTCAATAATTTGACCCTTTGTGGGGAAGGTACCAGAAGGAATAGTCCGATCCCTACCATCCTTATAACAGATCTAGTGTTGGTAGAAATATTCAGATGTGCCAAGTCGGAATGGATTCGGATGTTAATTTCGCGTTTTATGTGCTTTATGGATATTCAACATTTTCACTCTTTGTGGGGGAGATACCAGAAGGAGTGGACAGATATATTTCCTCTTCACGCCAGATTTTGGGTTAGTTAAAATATTTTGATGTAACTTGAAGACATTCGGACTCTTACATCACATTTCATATAAAGTTTGACCCTTTTTTTGGGGCGTACTTGATGGAGTGAACTGATATTGTCCATGTTCGCACTTGACCTAGAACTGATGCAAATATTAGTATTTGAAAAGTTGGAGCAAAATCAAATTATCCTTTCTCACTCTGTGAAGTAAAATATTTTTATAAAAATGTCGACCTTTTTTTGAGTGATGTACCGATCGATTAAATGATATATATTAGGCCACTTTTTAATACAGTCCCCAAATAAGAGTGGCGCCCAATTGAAGATAATCTACAGTTTTAAGCCATATTTTAAGTACAAAGTTGCCAGTAAGTGGTGGCGCCCAATTGATAATAATTTGCAGTTTTTCTCTCTATTTTCAGCACCAAGTTGGCATTTTTGGTGCTGTGAGGGATGAACATGTGGATATAGGTCCACTAGGTGGTACGTCAATATATAACCGTTCGTCACGATATTCGCCTGTTATTAGCATTTTCAATTCTTATGTGGAGTGATAATTTACTTTTCTTCCCTCCCAACAGAAATTAATCTCAAGTCCTTGCAAACCTTCAGCATCAAATAATCATAGCTGCCACAAAAAGCTTTCATTTTCATGTTTGTGTTTTCATTTTACTTTAAACCTCATTAAAATTCTGCTAATGAACATCACGATGAGCGATAATTGATTTTTGCGAAGAACACTTGTACAATTCTCGGAATGCATTTAATTTCGAATGTTGTTTATTTATTTGTTTGTTTTGCGAATTTTGAAAATGTTATTGCGGTTAGCTAGTCTGGCTGGCTATTCAACATTTGTAATATTCAACGAAACTTCTCCTGCCGCCGCCGCATATATATTCTCATGCTACTAGTTTTAAATACGCCCTTGTAGAAGTTGAAGTATGTTCCCACAAAACCGGTTTTAATTCGCTATTTAAAAATAAAACAATCGAAATAACATGGCTTGTTTTGCGCACTCAGAAGTTATTAAAGCCTTGAATTCAATTTCCAGACCCTTCTCCTGGCCCATCACCACCACCGCAGCTCCTCTTGAAAGCAATAATAAAATCAAGAAACAAGAAACATATGTCTCAGTCATAAATACATCAAAACCCCATTAAGTGGTTCAGGTAAAGATTGTTTCTTTTTTAACTTTTGGAGGTGCTTGTATTTTTTTTTTTTTATAAAAAAAAAAACACTTATCAAAAACAAACGAAAAAATATTGCTGATGAGATTACATTCATGGTCTAGATAATTTTATTATAGCAGCCGCATTCTTCCATTCAGATTATGGATTTGCGTACTGATACTTCTGCCCCTGTGAATACTCACCTCTGCTGTTCTTGAAATCAATTCAACTGGCCGCGAGACTAACTGGCTTTTTTCAATTCACAGAAAGAAAAAAATTAAATTAAATTTAAACCGAAAAAGTTGCGCTGCTATATTTTCTTCGAGTCTTGGAATCAATTCAACCGACCGTTTTATGCGAGCTCTGGGGCACAACTGTTCTCTCGATTCGAAACAATTTATTGTTTTGATCAACTGTTGAAGCAGGCAACACCACAACACCGTTAATCCATTCAACCTCACCTCGCCTCCAACGAAAGTGAATTGCAATTGAAGAAATCACATCCGAAACAAAAGCTTTCGATCTTCTCGCTCACCTGTACATAAAAGCACCCATCGTACAATGCAATGATCTCTCACAGGTTTGTTATCTAAAACAGAAAAATTACAGAGAGCACTTTGAGAAGTTTACAAAAAAAAAAAAAAAACGTGTATCGTTGACTGTATAAATAGCCTAAATAGGGAAATATTGAAGTTTGAGTTCAAACGAATATGGAGAATTTTGAAGTCATACCAAATGTCCTGTATTGAGTACTAAATTGGAAACTCACACTCTACACGCAACAACGCTCCTTCCTACTTAATTCCATTGCAATGTTCGATGTCAGTTCGAGTGTCCTAGATGAAGAAAGCATATCTACTTCCAAAAACGCCCCTGATCTCTGCAGTGAATTTGAAGCAGGCGCAGGTACTAGCCTTGTCAGTGTCATGAAATATCTGACTCTAAAGGAATATTAGTTGACAGTCCAGAAATATAAGTTGTTCTCACAATGCCGTGTAAGTTTAAATAAATATGGGAATTATTTAAAAATTCAAGAGACTTATGATTATTATTAGACGAAGATAGAAGTGGGCCTAACTTAACTTCATACGAAAATACGTATAAATATGACCATGCACTAAGTTTGGACAACATGACATACAGGGTGAGATGAAAAAACTGCAACGTACTTCAGACTGCAGCATTTCTAAGCCACTCGTCCGACAGCAGTTAAAATTATTCTAGTGACAGCTTATTATATTGTTTACAAGCGTACAAAAGCATTTTGGTGAGAATTTTCCAGAAAAAAATTATTCGTGATGGAATTCAAGCGTGATAGTGTGATTTCTTTATATTTGGCTGGAAAACCACAAGTGGCTATGGTTAGAGCACTCCAGCATTTAAATGTGAATAAATATTTTGTGTCTCGTATCGTGATACTGGTAGCGTAGCCCGACGTCAATGAAGTGGACGGAACAGCAACATCAGCAGAAACGGTTCGAAAAGTAAAGAAGCGACTTGATCGAAAACCCCGTCGCAGTTGTCGAAAAATGGCTCGTGAGCTGAACATATCACAACATTCCATTCAGCAAATATTGAAAAAATGAGCTCGGAGTAGAGCCATTGAAATTCCAAAAAAGTGCAAAAACTTACACCACAACAGAAAGAAAATAGACTCAAAAGAGCTAGAGTTGCTTCGCTTGGCCGAAAGTGGTGAACTGCTAAATTTGTTTTTCTCCGATGAGAAAACATTCGTTGTCCAGCAGTTTGCAAACAAACAAAATGATCGTGTTTCCTTGCCAAAGAGGTCAGCTGAAAATGTGCACCTTCTTCTGAGATCGGGGTAAAGCCTTCGAAAGTGCAAGAAAATAGACTTAAAAGAGCTAAAGAGTGGCTTCGCTTCGCTTCGAAATGCCGAATTTGTGTTTCTCCGATGAGAAAACATTCGTTGTCCAGCAGTTTGTAACAAACAAAATGATCGTCTTTACTTGCCAAAGAGGTCAACTGAAAATGTGCACCTTCTGTTGGCCACCAGAACGCAAGCGCCGGCCATGGTGATGGTGTGGACCGCCATAACAGCCGATGGTCGCTCTCCGCTCGTATTAATCGACTGTGGCATCAGAATAAATGCCGAATATTAACGCGAAAATATTCTGGAGGGTGTATTAAAGCCTTGGGCACGCAAACATTTTGGGCCACAGACCTTGGACATTCCAACAGAACTCAGCACGCGCCACTCAAGAATGGTTACAAACCACAATGGACACAAAAATTTCCGGATACCAATCCGTTGGACTATTGTGTCTGGAGTAGTTTAGTAAGCAAAGTTGGCACTAAAAGATACCAAAGTGTCGATCACCTCAAGCAAGCGCTTCGCCGGGAATGGACCAAAATACCGCAGAGCAATATTCGGGCAGCTTGTGACGGTTTCATTGGGCGTTTGAAGGCCATAATTCGTGCCAAAGGTAACCAATTCGAACAAATCTAAACTTATTCTAAAATTTGATGCTATTTCCGTCATTTTTTGCTTTCATTCAATAAAATTTAAAAAAAAATTTTAAAAATATGGCGTTTTTTCATCTCACCCTGTAGATAGGCCTATGCATGGCACAATGAATATAAATAGGTCAAACCTACTGACCAATTTTAATTTTTTATTTATCTTGTTATGGTAATTTTATGTGTATTTCTGGGTATTATTTTTAAATATTTTAAATTTGTTTTAAATATTAAATCTGTTGTAACAAAAATGGTTATTACCAGTTATGAATGGACCAATTTTTCTCTTTTTGTGAGGAAATATATATTTTAACATATATAGAAGACTATTTTGTGTATTTATTTAGTCAAAAATCAAATAAACAAAACATTTTGTTGCATATGTGTGAATTTGGTTATATTGACAGTAAAAGCCATTGATGCCTTTCCTTTGCCACCTTCTGTTCATAAAACCGTGGGCCTACGGTTATTTACTTCTAATATGTTTGATATTTAAATCAACGAATTTTCGCTCAAGTCTTTGTAGACTGCATCGGCTGATTATACGTTTCTCTGGAATTTCAGGGCGTAATTAAATCTAATTCATCTTGGAGCAACGTTCATTCCTTGTTTCCATTTGCCAAGACCCTAATAATATTTCTATTTCTGGTGAGAACAGCTAAAATCGTTTCAATGACATAAATAACTTTGTCATAATGTTATACGTTTGGAGTCTTTGTCATAAAATGTCGGTTTTATTTATGGCAATGAGGTAATAAAGAATCTACCAACCCTCCCCAAATAACATTACAAAGAAATTCGGTCTTTGTTTTCAATTGAAATGTATTTTTACTTATATTCTTAGCACGTGGGGTTTGAGTTATTTTAGAATGACATAAATAAACATTTCATCAAAGCCTGACGACTCAGTCCACCATACAACTTCAAATTAAAGTGACCCCAATGCATCGGTAAACATCAAATTGAATGGAGAATACATTTTAGAAAAACACTGGCTAAATTTCCCACCAAGTGTAGCATGCATGGGTTAAATCGATTACAATTTTCCTGTAGATATTTTCAGATGAATCATATGGCCTGGCACGCATAGTTCACCAGCCTTATTGCTCGTCATTGGGGTGGGATCTTGCCTAAATTCATCAAGAAATTATGCCAACTACCAGTCTATTTAATTATAATGCGTGCATAAATGATAGAAAGAAGTACAAGAAGGAAAGAGATATATGAAGAAGGATATCTATAGTCCAAAGCAAAATATCGAAAAGAGGAGTCTATTTCCTTCATAATTTGATAATGCCATGCTTAGCTGTAGATGCATGGTTAGCCCTCCCATCCTGTTTGCCATGAAAATCCAAAAAAACAAAAATAAATTGTTTAACACATATGGCAAACCCATATTTGTTTACCCTATGTTACTTTTCTGACCCCTGTTTCAAATTAAACATAGAACATTCGTTTAGCACATGGTTAACAATACCAAAAATTTATTGAAAATAAAATTCATTATAACTACTCAAAAAGAAACAATTCAGATAAATGTTGAAAATCCTAAATTTATAAAGATTTTAAAATTCAATATTTTTGAAACTATCATATTTATCACCGATATCAAATACTTGACCAATTACTAATAATTTCCACAAAAAAATCAGAAAAAACTAAAAAGCTAAATAATTACGTATCAAATTATACTAAATGTATATCTATAAAATTATATTATTGAAAAACATAAGTTAAAATTTTTAAATTTTTCAAAAAAAATAGAATTTCAAAATTCAGAAACAAAATTCGGGCTTGAACGTTAGATGTTAAATTGAAAAAAAAAGAATCTTTAATCAGTTCTGTATATGTTTGTGTGTTTCTGTTTCCTTCATGTGAACAGCTGTTAAGTACATTGACCTTTTACAGCCATCATCAACACAAGCACAAATTATTGCAATCGGAGATTTTTTTATATTTTCATTTCAAGTTAAATTATTTAAAGATCATTCCCCAAAAATAAATTCATATGTAAAGCAAATGGGTTTCAATAAATATACAATGTTGGATTCGTTATTGAAAGCAAAACAAAATAAAATTAATTTAAAATAAGAAAGAAAATCATTATCAAAGAATACATTAAAGCAGTGCTTTTCAAACTATGTTCTCTCAACAACATAGTTAACAGCGCCAATTGTTCGCAACAGCGAGCTGCCTGTTAACCCAATACTTAACATTAACACATCCAACACTTGTACATTTTTTTGCATAGCGAGTAAAATTCAAACAATCATCAACATCCGTATCCTTTAGAAATATTTTAATTGCAAAACAAGTAATTTTAAAGCCATTTAAAAAGTTTTATGATCATTTTATAATATCAGCAAAATATTTGCAAATTTAAAAATATCAATGCAAATATTTTGTGGAACGTGAGAGCAATAACGGTTCACCCACTTACTCTCTGTACAATAGATCGATTGGTTGGTTGATGGTGGTTTGATGGAAGTTAAAGAGAGTTAACTTACTTTGAATATGTCGGAGCTCCCACGTTGAAAGGCCTTCCAGAATGGGTTGGTTGATATTTACAACAGCAAACTCCCGCAAATTAACCAATTTAACAGTCGTTGGATCTGTTCTCTCTTCTCAAACAAAACACTTATCATATGAACTTTTAACAGAGAATGATCTTCACTTTGATCTGTACTTTTCTTATTTTGTTCTCTGGCCTTCAATTTGGTTAACCACACAAACACTCACTTTCGTTTCAATGCCGAATGTTTCTGATTTTTTTACATTTTTTCTTTCTTTTTTTTTTAGAAAACTAATGCAACCAATAAAAAATATATGGGTATTAATAATAATTTTGACGGGATAAACTACCAATATAGCGTAATATTTAAATTTTTGGTTTTTTTTTCTTCACTTGGTATACCCGCACTCAAATATTAATAATTATAAGATTTCCAAAAAAACTACCGATCGCTTTAAAGCCTACGAAACCACTAAACACTGAAAGTTGTTGAAGAAGTTTGGCAGACATAACAGCTTGTGGACGGCATCGGTGTATCAAGGCAGGGAAATAAGGGGGAATCCTTAAACCAAAGAGGAATGACAAAATTAAAACTATGGCAAAAGAGAGACATCTCCTATAGAAGATCTTACCAAGTGAAAACAACGACATGGAGCATATATGGTACTGCTGCCAAGTAAAAAAAACAGGAACTCCAAAGAATCCAATAAAAAGATGTATCTGGGCCACCAGTTAAGTTTCAGTATTGCAAGTTTTTTTAGAGTTCCTTGCTCCGGCAAGAATTTATTCCAACAATCGTGGAAACAGGCAAAAGAAAATTATTTCACCAACAATTACAACCACACTTGAAAACTGGCTGGCTGTTTTACAAACAATTAGGAAAACTTCAAAGTTTTTTTTTTTTGATTAAAAATTTTTGGTTATGACTTGCAAAAATGCAAAAAAAATAAACTTTTCTTTTCAAACTTTCAAATAACTTTGCAGGTGAACAGCTTCGAGGTTAAGATAAAATGATCAAAATGTCTCCTCAGTTACCCCCTTTTGTATCCTCGGCTAAAACCAATCAAAAACGGCTGAATAACCAATACTATCTTAAATTTCCAAAAACAATTATGGCGACTTTTCTAGCACAAAGACATGGTAAAAGCACTCAGTTGAGGTGTTGTGCATGTACAAATGTATGAAATAAGAACATACCAAAAAAAAAGGTTAAAGAAAGTTTCACCACTATCATCAAAAAAAAATTATAGCATTTCCCCTTATGGCAAATTATAGCATTCAGAAGTGAAGGTGAACTTCAATCTGCTATAATTTGTTGAAATTAAATTTTATGTTTCAAAATGAATTTAATTACCATTAAGAAAATAAAAAAAATAAAAAGACAAAAAAAATAATAATAATGTCGGGGCTGGGATTTGAACCTGGTTCTCCCGGTCCATAGGCAGAAGCTCTTCCACTGAGCTATAACACATCTCGAAGTCGGTTCAGCTAAGTAAGATCAACATGCGATCGCGAACAGCATTATAGATTTAATGGAATGCATTAAGGGAAAAATGGCATTACATCAATGTAATGAACCAATAGAAACGTAACAAAGCAAACAAACAAAACAAAAAAAAAAAACTATAGACTAGAATCTCACAACAACGAGATCAAACGGTTGAAGAGGCGATCATGTGGATCGAAAAGTACGATCTAGTAATTATGTGTAGTGATATGTAACTAAATGTTAATTAACATTGCGTTACACTGCAATGCTTCACCAGAGCTGTCCAATCCCTAGTTGTGAGGGTGCCAAAGAAAACATTAATATTTTTCAACTGAAAATCTATATGCGCCACTACAAATGCCCCCCGCCAAAATCAGACTTGTGGGATTAAAATGGACAACAAGGATGATACCGCATGTAGATTTTCACTACTGCCTCAAATCTTTCGCATGATATGTACCAAGTAATTTACCTTGAAGGTCCTCCAGTTCATAATAACTATTACCAAGCTTCCGACGAACTCTGCTTTTTATAAATGTTGGCGCTAGTTTCGCATTATACCCTTTCTCAAAATTACTTTGACTGAAGTTTCGCCTATATATCTCTTGGCCAACCTCATAGGAGACTTGTCGTGATCTTAGATTATAATGTTTTTCATTACGTTGTTGTTGTTTTTGCATTACCCTTACCGCTTTTGACCTAACGATGTCGAATGTGTCTGATCTATTGAAATTGATTGATCTATCTTCTAAAAGGTTCAAGTTCCTCAATATTTGGTAAGTGGAACCGTTTGTGACCATATGTTGGCCAAACGCCATAAAGTAAGGAGAAGTTCCTATTGCACTATGGACAGTTGAACGTAAAGCGCAAGCTATGTGACTTAGCTTTTCGTCCCAATCTTTTTGGTCTGGTTTTACATAAGCCTTGATTGCTGAAATGACCGATCTGTTAACTCTTTCAGATGCATTCGCCTGTGGCGAGTGCACTGCAGTATAAATATGTCTAATTTTGTAGGAATTCAAGAGATCGTTAAACTTTTTTGCTTTAAATTGTGTCCCATTATCTGAGATGACACATTCTGGTACCCCGAAAATGTGGAATAACTCTTCTTCCATGTATTTGATTACAACATCAGCCGTGAATTTTTTTACTGGTCGGAGAAATGAAAATTTAGAAAAATGATCTAAAACTATAAAAATCCCTATATTTCCTGACCTGGACCTCGGGTAGGGTCCAATAAAGTCCACATACAGACGCTGGAAAAATCTCTGTGTTATACCTGTATCGCCAATAGGTGGTCTCATGATAACGTTTGGATGTTTGGTACTTTTACATACTTCACACGAGTTAATGTAATTTTTAACATCGCAAACTAGATTTGGCCAGTAATAATATCTACGAAGTCGTTCTAATGTTTTGTTAATACCACTGTGAGAAGACAATGGATCATCGTGATGTTTTTGAAGAAGTTCTGGTACCATTGCTTTAGGGATCCATAACTTCCATGACATATCGTCAGTAACCTGTTCTCCTACAGAATGCTCTGTTCTTCTATAGAGATAACCATCTATAATCTTTAAATCTGGAGTCGAATCTAAATTTCTCTCAACCTTCTTCAAAAGATCCTTGTATTCGTCCGAAGAAAAATGACTGGACGCTAAATCCACGAATACTCCACGTTCATTATCAATGCCAGATAAACAGCAGATCCCCGACAAATCATCAGTGTTGGTACGCGAGAGCGCATCAGGAACTATGTTTTGAGACCCCTTTCTATGCTCTATTTTGAACCTGTATCCCTGAAGTTTTAAAGCCCACCTTGCCAGCCGTGAACTTAAGTCGGTTTGGGACATGAGCCATTTAAGAGAAGCGTGGTCTGTTATCACCGTAAACTCATGTCCCTCGACATAAGCCCTAAATTTTTTAATGCATAGCATTGCTGCCAAGCACTCTTGTTCGGTGACACTATAGTTGCGTTGGGCTTGGTTTAGTTTCTTCGACATAAATGCGATTGGAAACTCATCACCCTCCGCATTCTTTTGCACCAAAACTCCTCCTATTCCTGTTTTGCTTGCATCACAGTGTATGAAGAACGGCTGTGAGAAGTCAGGACTGTGCAAAACAGGGGCTGTGCAAAGAATGGACTTTAATTTTTCAAAGGATAACTGGGCTTCATCGGTCCAAATAAACCTTCTATTAGTTTTTAACAAGTCGGTTAAGGGACTCGAAATCGCAGCATAGTTCCTAATGAACTTTCGGTACCAACCTGACATTCCCAGAAATCGACGCACCTGTTTGACAGATCTGGGCTTAGGAAATTCCATGATAGCCGAAATTTTGTCAGGATCCGTTCGAATGGTGCCATTACCGATTACATGACCCAAATACCGAACTTCGCTCATACAAAATTTACTTTTTCCCACGTTAATCGTTAACCCTGCCTGTCGAAGGCACTTAGCCAATTCCCTGAGCACTTCGATATGCCTCTCAAAGTTAGGAGATACCACCAGAAGATCGTCCAGGTAGACCAACACTTCAGTTCTGAGAGACGCTGGTACTACTCTATCCATCAACCTACACATCGTTTGAGGGGCGTTGCATAAGCCGAATGGCATAACCTTAAAATGGTAGAGTGGTCTCCCAGGAACCGTGAAGGCAGTCTTACCTTTCGACGAATCATCAAGAGGTATCTGCCAAAAAGCGTCTTTAAGGTCAATGCTCGATATGTACTCTGCCTTAGGCAGACGGCTCAAAATTCCTTCGATGTGAGGAAGCGGATAAGCGTCCCCTTCTGTTACGGAATTAAGTTTTCTGCTATCTAAGCATAGGCGATTCTTCCCTGGTTTCCTATGTAGAACAATGGGAGAAGACCACGCACTGGATGATTCTTCTATAACCCCCATAACTAGCATTCTCTCAAGCTCTTCATAGATTAATTTCTCAATTGCCGGAGAGACAGGGAAATGCCTTTGTTTGATTGGTGTTGCGTCACCTGTATTTATTGTGTGGCATATTAGGTTGGTTTTTCCCAGGCCCTCTTTCGCAAATGATGGAAATATATCTATGACGCTTTGTAGTTGAAATTTTTGTTCTAATGTCAGATTTTTCTGATCTAAGAGATTATCGATGTTAAAGGACATTCCAAGGCTCGAAACATTATTTATTAAGGACAATGGAAGAAGATTGTATAACCTCCAAAAATCTATACCCAATATTAAATTCTGAGATAAGCTAGGAACAATATAAATCGTCATAGGCAGACTTTTCTCTCTAAAAACTATTTCGGTTGTGAAAACTCCAACTATGTTTTGAGGCTTACCATCAGCCGTATTAACCTTGGTATTTAATTTTTTGTATGGTGTTTGAGAGGACAGAAAGTCGATAGCAGCTTGAGAACCCAAACAGGTCACAGAAGCTCCAGTATCTAACAACCCCATCATACTCTTGCCTAATAGACGAACCTCGGCATATGGTCTAACATCTCCTGGCCGCTCTAATATAGAGATATTAAAATTCTTCCTGAATAATTTAACATTTTTCCAAAAATTTCGCATTCTCGCATTGGACCGAGTAATTTTAGGGTCTTCATTGAAGATACGTTCTCTGATTTTATTATAATTACTTAACCTGACATGAAAAGGAATAATCGGTCTAGGACCTATCTGAGAAGAAGAAGAAGAACTCCGAGATAAAATTGTAACATGATTTGGGTCTTGGTTTGACACACTCAAAGGTTCTTTGTGTATCACTTCCTGAAATGATTGATTTTTAATGGTATCTGGACAAAAAGTGGAATAAGGAATATTTTTCACATCGTCTGCGAGGACTGCTGACATGTTGTCGGTTTGTGTGCACTTTTCAGTGCAGGAATACGCAAGTTTTTTGAATCGTTGCATTTTCTACAGTTGGGCTTATATACTTGTGGCGTACCACAACCATAACAAAATATTGTTCGATCAGCTAAGCACTCCTGGTATCTGTGGCCAGATTTTCTACAGTTCCAACATACCAATGAAACTTCAGATAATTCTTCAAATTCCAGCAACTCTGGATCTGTACCATCATTGTAATCTAATTCAGTAACTCTGCTTGCAAACTTATTTTGTCTATTGCCACCAAAACCTTGTTTTCGACTGATATCTTGCATGAAAAATTCCCGTCTACGACAAATTTCCCGAAGCTGACCAACAGAATTTATGGACATATTCAAAATCTCGTGCTGTATATCTGGTTGCAAATTACGGCGCAAGATTTCTACCAGGGTTTTATCATCTAACGGTTTATCTAACCTATCGACTAAATCAATAACCGAATCATAAAAGGTGTCAAATGGTTCGTTTGGCTTTTGCTTTCTATCTCTAATCAATTCTCTAAAGTCGATATCTGTTCTAGAATCTCGGTATTGCTGGCGTAAAGCTTTACAAAGATCTCTCCAAATGACAACTGGTACCGTGCGATGAAACCTCCAATACCAGTCACTTGCCTTTCCTTCAAACAACGAACTGGCACTACGACATAAAATATCAAAATCGCCGTTGAGCGTCTGCTTTGTAAGGGCTTCAACACGATAAATAAAGTTATCGACGGGTAAACTAGTAGAACTGCCATTAAACTTGATTTTCCAGTTAGTGATAATCTGGCTAACTTTATCAGGTCTTGAGGACAAATCACGACTAGAGGTAGGAAAGCTTAAACGAGACCTATTCAAATTTACCTCGTTATTAGCTTGGCCAAATCCACCATTGATAACATTGTTAACATTGTTGGAAGGCAATCCCAAAAGTTGCTCCAAGGTTCTCTGTTCAACCTCACAAACATTTTGTATGCCTTGATTATTCCTAATCTCCACAGGAGAGGAAGCATTATAAATTTGAGGGACAGAGTTGATATTTAAACGAGCCAGACTCGCTTCAACACTTTTTTCTACTAAAGAAGAAATCTGACTTGAAATACTTTCAATTATTGTTGCCTGTTGACTACTCATGAGTGAAGCTACCATTTCTCTGACGGCATCTAAATTTAAATTTGCCTGAGAGGTTGATGTTCCCGCTGAAGGATTCGAGGTAGAAGCTATATCCTGTTGAGGAATTTCTTCTGTCCTGTTTGCATCAAAATTCCTGGCTTTAGATGATGATCTTGTTGTAATTGCGGAAGTTGATTTCTGAGAAGCTGAAGAATTGGACGATTTAATATCCTTAATAATTTTAACACCACAAACCGGGCAATCCGAATGAGTTTTTATGTAACTGTTAATGCATATCTTATGAAACGAATGTCTGCATATGGTTTCAGACAAAACTGAGGGACTCTGAATCGCAGAACTGCATATTTTACATATTAGACAATTATCCACTACGACTGGACCACCAGAAGCCATATCATCAGAACTCCTTTCAAGAGGCATTATTAACAAAAAATCTCAAAATCAAAAGGACAACAAGTGAATGGTAACAAATGAAGAAATATCCTAAATTTAATAATTAAATTATTAAGCAAAATGAAAAGTACTAAATAGGAAAATAATTATTTTTTTACAAGTTTAATTTGTTCAGGAGATCAGAAATTACATAGGGCAATGAATAAAAAAATAAATAATCAAAATTTGAGGAAATAGCAGAAAAGAGAAAGAGGCAAGAAAGATATAGAAATAGAAAGGACTATAGACTTTCATTTTCGATGGTTAAAAACATAATCTTTAACGTTTTTAAATTCCAAGTCGCAAAAATTGATAGAAGTAGAAGCTTCTTATAAGGCCTTAGAATTGAAGTCAGAATTAGACCAACCTCCAAAATCTGCATTCATTCAAACCTAATACCAGAAAGAACCTTCTACAAAGAATATAAAGAGAACAAGTCAACAGAACTTCTGGTTATAAACTTAAGCACAACTGCATATCAAATTTATAAATTCCAAAGAAAGTTTGTTAACAAGACGTATGAAAAATGAAGAAGGGAAATGAAAGGATTAAAAGAAGAAAGGACCTGAGTGATAAAACTATGATATAAACTATATCAAGTCGTTTTGTGTCTAAAAATCTAAAATATACTCATCACTCGGGCCCCACGTTGGGCGCCAACATAGCTGTAGCATGCATGGGTTAAATCGATTACAATTTTCCTGTAGATATTTTCAGATGAATCATATGGCCTGGCACGCATAGTTCACCAGCCTTATTGCTCGTCATTGGGGTGGGATCTTGCCTAAATTCATCAAGAAATTATGCCAACTACCAGTCTATTTAATTATAATGCGTGCATAAATGATAGAAAGAAGTACAAGAAGGAAAGAGATATATGAAGAAGGATATCTATAGTCCAAAGCAAAATATCGAAAAGAGGAGTCTATTTCCTTCATAATTTGATAATGCCATGCTTAGCTGTAGATGCATGGTTAGCCCTCCCATCCTGTTTGCCATGAAAATCCAAAAAAACAAAAATAAATTGTTTAACACATATGGCAAACCCATATTTGTTTACCCTATGTTACTTTTCTGACCCCTGTTTCAAATTAAACATAGAACATTCGTTTAGCACATGGTTAACAATACCAAAAATTTATTGAAAATAAAATTCATTATAACTACTCAAAAAGAAACAATTCAGATAAATGTTGAAAATCCTAAATTTATAAAGATTTTAAAATTCAATATTTTTTGAAACTATCATATTTATCACCGATATCAAATACTTGACCAATTACTAATAATTTCCACAAAAAAATCAGAAAAAACTAAAAAGCTAAATAATTACGTATCAAATTATACTAAATGTATATCTATAAAATTATATTATTGAAAAACATAAGTTAAAATTTTTAAATTTTTCAAAAAAAATAGAATTTCAAAATTCAGAAACAAAATTCGGGCTTGAACGTTAGATGTTAAATTGAAAAAAAAAGAATCTTTAATCAGTTCTGTATATGTTTGTGTGTTTCTGTTTCCTTCATGTGAACAGCTGTTAAGTACATTGACCTTTTACAGCCATCATCAACACAAGCACAAATTATTGCAATCGGAGATTTTTTTATATTTTCATTTCAAGTTAAATTATTTAAAGATCATTCCCCAAAAATAAATTCATATGTAAAGCAAATGGGTTTCAATAAATATACAATGTTGGATTCGTTATTGAAAGCAAAACAAAATAAAATTAATTTAAAATAAGAAAGAAAATCATTATCAAAGAATACATTAAAGCAGTGCTTTTCAAACTATGTTCTCTCAACAACATAGTTAACAGCGCCAATTGTTCGCAACAGCGAGCTGCCTGTTAACCCAATACTTAACATTAACACATCCAACACTTGTACATTTTTTTGCATAGCGAGTAAAATTCAAACAATCATCAACATCCGTATCCTTTAGAAATATTTTAATTGCAAAACAAGTAATTTTAAAGCCATTTAAAAAGTTTTATGATCATTTTATAATATCAGCAAAATATTTGCAAATTTAAAAATATCAATGCAAATATTTTGTGGAACGTGAGAGCAATAACGGTTCACCCACTTACTCTCTGTACAATAGATCGATTGGTTGGTTGATGGTGGTTTGATGGAAGTTAAAGAGAGTTAACTTACTTTGAATATGTCGGAGCTCCCACGTTGAAAGGCCTTCCAGAATGGGTTGGTTGATATTTACAACAGCAAACTCCCGCAAATTAACCAATTTAACAGTCGTTGGATCTGTTCTCTCTTCTCAAACAAAACACTTATCATATGAACTTTTAACAGAGAATGATCTTCACTTTGATCTGTACTTTTCTTATTTTGTTCTCTGGCCTTCAATTTGGTTAACCACACAAACACTCACTTTCGTTTCAATGCCGAATGTTTCTGATTTTTTTACATTTTTTCTTTCTTTTTTTTTTAGAAAACTAATGCAACCAATAAAAAATATATGGGTATTAATAATAATTTTGACGGGATAAACTACCAATATAGCGTAATATTTAAATTTTTGGTTTTTTTTTTCTTCACTTGGTATACCCGCACTCAAATATTAATAATTATAAGATTTCCAAAAAAACTACCGATCGCTTTAAAGCCTACGAAACCACTAAACACTGAAAGTTGTTGAAGAAGTTTGGCAGACATAACAGCTTGTGGACGGCATCGGTGTATCAAGGCAGGGAAATAAGGGGGAATCCTTAAACCAAAGAGGAATGACAAAATTAAAACTATGGCAAAAGAGAGACATCTCCTATAGAAGATCTTACCAAGTGAAAACAACGACATGGAGCATATATGGTACTGCTGCCAAGTAAAAAAAACAGGAACTCCAAAGAATCCAATAAAAAGATGTATCTGGGCCACCAGTTAAGTTTCAGTATTGCAAGTTTTTTTAGAGTTCCTTGCTCCGGCAAGAATTTATTCCAACAATCGTGGAAACAGGCAAAAGAAAATTATTTCACCAACAATTACAACCACACTTGAAAACTGGCTGGCTGTTTTACAAACAATTAGGAAAACTTCAAAGTTTTTTTTTTTTGATTAAAAATTTTTGGTTATGACTTGCAAAAATGCAAAAAAAATAAACTTTTCTTTTCAAACTTTCAAATAACTTTGCAGGTGAACAGCTTCGAGGTTAAGATAAAATGATCAAAATGTCTCCTCAGTTACCCCCTTTTGTATCCTCGGCTAAAACCAATCAAAAACGGCTGAATAACCAATACTATCTTAAATTTCCAAAAACAATTATGGCGACTTTTCTAGCACAAAGACATGGTAAAAGCACTCAGTTGAGGTGTTGTGCATGTACAAATGTATGAAATAAGAACATACCAAAAAAAAAGGTTAAAGAAAGTTTCACCACTATCATCAAAAAAAAATTATAGCATTTCCCCTTATGGCAAATTATAGCATTCAGAAGTGAAGGTGAACTTCAATCTGCTATAATTTGTTGAAATTAAATTTTATGTTTCAAAATGAATTTAATTACCATTAAGAAAATAAAAAAAATAAAAAGACAAAAAAAATAATAATAATGTCGGGGCTGGGATTTGAACCTGGTTCTCCCGGTCCATAGGCAGAAGCTCTTCCACTGAGCTATAACACATCTCGAAGTCGGTTCAGCTAAGTAAGATCAACATGCGATCGCGAACAGCATTATAGATTTAATGGAATGCATTAAGGGAAAAATGGCATTACATCAATGTAATGAACCAATAGAAACGTAACAAAGCAAACAAACAAAACAAAAAAAAAAAACTATAGACTAGAATCTCACAACAACGAGATCAAACGGTTGAAGAGGCGATCATGTGGATCGAAAAGTACGATCTAGTAATTATGTGTAGTGATATGTAACTAAATGTTAATTAACATTGCGTTACACTGCAATGCTTCACCAGAGCTGTCCAATCCCTAGTTGTGAGGGTGCCAAAGAAAACATTAATATTTTTCAACTGAAAATCTATATGCGCCACTACACAAGTCTTTTATTAGGACACATATTCATTTCATGTTTTTATGTTTTATACGATTCTTTGTCCAAGGACAACAAATTAAAATATGTTACTTTTAGAATTTTCCATTTGAGTTTTTCTATTATTATATCTTGTGAGGCTTTATTTTGTGTTTAAAAATTGGCTACTTTAAAATTTATATATTCATAAAATATATAAATTTAATTTATATATAAAATATATATGGAACACATTCAGTCCATAAAAATATCCTACGAAGGGGCTGAAGTTGTGTTGTGAAAATTTTACACATCTTCCATATTAAAAATAAATGGATCAAACTTTAAGATAAAATAGAACAGTATTTTGTTGTTTCAAAATAGTCAGATTTAATCCCATTATTGTTGTTCTTAAAAAATAAAATATTAACCTTATAATATATATGCATTACAGCCTTACACCACCGTCTTTTTTTAGGTATATTTAATGGAATTGGCAATTTAAATCCACTGGACTTACTCCGCTGAACTGTAAACTAACTATTATCCAAAATCGAAAGAAACAGCTAAATATTCATTGTTTTATTATTAATATAAATTATATTTTACTATACACCAGTCAAATTTAACTAAATATTCTTTTTTTTACTCCTAAATTATCAACTAAACAATACATAAACAAATGTAACTTATCATTCTATAAGGATATATATAATTGGATGGTTTGGGTTACTAGTTCCTAAACATAGCTTAAAAAAGAAATAATAAACAAAACGAAAAATTTCCGAAAAACAAAGCAAACTTTCCACAGAAAGTTTTGTTCTTTTCAAAAGAAAGTAAAACAAAGGCTGACAAAGGCCATCGGCATCTCAACGAACTCTTTTTACTGTAAAATCAAATCTCTTCTTGTAAACGAAAGAGACTATTCAGTAATTTTCATAGATTGTGCCGATGGCGACCCAACGAAGACGTCGTGTGCATGGACGAAGCGGAGGCAACGGCATGCCGACAGTTTTCGATGAGTAAACTGCTGCCGTTGTCCACATGGTTATCACAAGTCAGGGAGGGTTTCTCTGTCATGTGGGCCCGTTTGACGGGACGCTTGCGCTCCACTTCGTTGTTGGCATTCAATTCGACCGTCTGCAGGCTTTGTGCCCGCTGTAGAGATAGGCGCAATGGTTTTTTGGGCGGTGTCGGTCTAACGGTGCGGGCCTCTGACATGGTGTCCCTGGACTGTTGAGCCCGCAATCGAGGATGATGTGTCTCATTGTCACTATCAAAGTCCAAAGATTTGACACTGCGCATATCGCAATTTAGACGGGCTCGCAATGTGTGGATGTCAGTGCTGCGTGGAGTATCACGGCGGCGTTCGCAATACCTACAACAAGAGAAGAAACAAGATAATGAATGTCTATAAATTGCTGATATATCGAGATGACCCTTACCCATTCATGTGATTTAAATGTTCCACGCTTCGGGCATGCAATTGACTTCTGCTGCTTACACTATTTCGGTCGTAGCGTTCCTTCTGCCTCTCCTTGTCTTTTCTGTGACTAGCATTGGAATCACTGTTTACTGATATTTTGGAGGAGGAGAGAGCTTTGTTGGAGATCATGACATTTATATCATGCTGACTATTTTCACGTATCAATGTTTTGGTTATGTGGGCAGCCGATTTGCTCTTGGTCAGGACATTGTGTCGTTTGATTTCGATTTCTGGTGGCGTGGGTGTGTCATCGCCCAACAGCTCAATTGGTTTGCCTCCCACCAGAGTGGTAATGTAATTGCCTCTTTGGAATATCAACGGTTTATCTGGTGGTGTGGATGGTGGCGATGATATGCTTATGCTCGTAACATGACCATGTAATTGGTTTTCCTGCTGTTGCTGCTGTTGTTGCAGTTGCTGAAGCGTTTGCTGATGCTGGAGTTGTAGCTGCAGTTGTTCGTTTTCATGTTTGCTGGCCTGCAGCTCTTTGACTTGTTCCTCCAAATAGGAAATTCGATGTTGCAAACGCAAGTTGTTTTCCTTTTCCTGATCCAATTGTTTTTGTGGTATGGCGGCTGGTTTTCTTCGTAGCACCACCAGTTGACATTTTCCCGTATTGCCGATGGATTTTTGAAATTCTTCTTTGGTTTTGCAAGCGACTAATTTGCCATTTACCTCTATAATACGATCTCCCTTGTAGAGACCATCGCCCTCCAAGGCCCACTCGACATAGAACACACCAGACCCCTCGGGTATTTCCTGTGAAGCCCATCGGCCGGTAGTTGCCTGGACAGCATGTAACCCGACTGAGACTCCGCCGCTGAGGAGGCTATAAAAAGAGATTACTTTGGTTTAACAACTTTCAAAACAAATGCAAAAAATGACATGGAACTGAAGTTCCGACATTTGATAAAGACTGCAAACTCTTCGTAGAAACTTACTTGTATAGGCTTTGGGGTTGGACCTTCGATTTCTCTAGACGTGCCTGCAAGGCCCGAGCCTCTTCGACTATTGAAAGTAACTGCAACTCTTCACGGCCCAAAGCATACTCCAGTTCTGCTTGTCTTATGCGTACATCTATGTTACTGTGGAGCAAAGAAATTGGACTTTAGAAACTCCCTATTTCCCCAGGAGGTAGAACTTACTCTGTAATATCTAATTTATCCAGGGCTCCTTTTAGATTCTTAATTTTAATTTTCTTATTTTCGGCTTCTGTTTTGAGTTTCTGTAGCTTTTGCTCGGCCGCCGGTTTATCGGCTTCATCCAGCGGCGGGCCAGAAGGTCGTGGCAGTTTTCCCAAACATAATTGAATGCGTAGATTTTGAATGACCGTTTCACGATCCTGCAAGGCCGAACGTAGTTCTTTGCATTCTCCTCGTGATGAACGGGATGACAAAGTTCCAGCCAATGAAGAACCTTTGCGTCTTCGTCCTGTGGTAGAGCTATGTGTGAGGCTGGTGCTTAAGTTATCGACATCTACATTGCTTAAGACTTTGGTATTGGTGTTGTCTTGTAATAAACTATATTTGGTTGATTTTGGATTGAGAATGGTCTGCAAATGAAATGAAAGAAAAGGGGAGGTGAATACCAGTGAAGCTAAACATCGTTGCGGATAAGAGTAAAAGGGAAATTCCGTTAAAAAGTTGTTAAAGGAAAACACACAATTGAAGGTTATTGGTTGAGTTGCTTTATTAAAAGGTTAATTGGACTATTTTTAGGGGGGACAATAAACAAATAATTATCAAATAAAAGGTTGTTCAATTATGTTCGCTTTTTACAACAAATCTCAGATATACACATTTTATAGGCATTATTCTTCCTTGGGTATGTCATAAACACCGCATTCCTTGTTGGCTGGCAGGGATTTGTCTGCAGAAGAAAAATTAACATTTATTAGGTCCACAACTTAAACTTGGTTCCACATTTCTTAACTTACCTATCTTCTTGGGATAGGGCAAATTCAAATTGTCCATAATCTTAGTGAATTCCTCCAGAGATTTTGTTAGACGAGGATTGTATCTCTTCTCTTCAAATACTGAACTTTCCAATTGGCCTCTGCAAAGGAGATACAACGACATTTAACATTTATCCCTTAAATATTTCTTAATTTTCAATCTTACTTGTAATCGTGGGCTGGATAGATACGATAATTCTCAGGCAATGAAAATATTTTGCTGTGAACATTTTCGTAGAGGCTCTTCGAGTTGCCCTCTTGGAAATCGGTGCGTCCACATCCTCTAATCAACAAAGTATCTCCCGTAAAGACACAACCTTGTTCGGGTATGACATATGTCATGCAACCGTTGGTGTGACCTGGTGTTGCCAAAGATTCAATGGCATGACGTCCAAATTCAACTTTATCGCCTTCATGAATTTTTATATCAGCTTTGGCACCACTCGCTTCTGAAATCACCGATTTACAGCCGGGCAATAATTGTTTCAACCAACCGCTGCCGGTAATGTGATCAGCATGCATGTGGGTATTAACTGTAATCATAGAGGGTTTGCGGGGCGTAATAGGGATAATAAAATAAATTAATAAGTTTGAAATTAATAAGCGAGGCAATAAAAGGGGAGGATAAAGTGAAGTAAAGTGTTTAACCAAGTGACAGCCTTAGAACGTAATAAATAAAAGTTTCGAATTAATCTGCTACAAAAATGCAAAAAAAAAACGGAAAGTTTTTGGAGAATAAAATTTGTCAGCTGTGGGATGAGTTCTCATATAATGTGTATTTAGCCGGATATGTTCAAACATGCATTGTGGTAACATTCCGAATTATAACAGGAATGGTATATAGTACAATGTAGTTAGTTCATGATGAAATTGGGAATAAAAGTACAACGCGCTATTTTTTCGAAAATAGTTGGGGTTTTGAATTAGAAGAACATTGAGTAATTTTCACATGGGGGACGTAAAGCGAACTTGACCTTTTTTCATATTTACACCCCCGCACTTAATGTTGTCCAGCCCCCTGCCTACGTCGTGTACAGCATAATCCGGATGATATGTAATGAAATCGGTTAAAGAGCTACAAGGCACTAAAATTTTTAGGAAATATTGGGAATGGTAGATATTTTAGGCTCATAGCTGACGTAAACCAGAACATAAACTTGCGATAATTAACTTTCTTACAGTCAGGCACTATATGTGGTCCTCATTTTAAGGCTATAATTTTCTCTTCAGAAGGTTCAGCTACAATTAAAGTAAAATATTTGCTATGAGAGTAGACTTCGGTCGACATTTTCGACTTTCAATATCTATCCTTATGGAAGTGAGAGAATTCAACAAAAATGGCTGGACGAAAGGGGATGCAGCATCTCCAAAAGAATGTGGCCCGTACTCTCGGAGAAGAGAACAAAGTCGTTACTGTCCTTGTCGAAACCTGATTTAAAACTTGTCGTGGGTATTATCACAGGTCACTGCAAGGTGAGGACAATGACCTCAAAATGATATTGACTACTGTAGAATCTGTCAAGACGAAGAAAAAATTGAGATGATCGAACATTTGCTCTTCCACAATGCAGCACCAATTAACGTTAGACACAGGTTGTTAGGAAACAAGTGTCACATAATTTGTCCTCGTTCTCTAACACTGACCCTACATTATTATTCTTCAATTATCCAGAAGACTTTAGTGGCTAAAGACGACTCGGCAAAATTTCTAGCCGCGGATCACCCTCATAACTATATCTCCCATCAGTAATGTCTTCACTGCTTCCACTTTCTTTATTAGGATATTAACAAGGCAAAACTCAAAACAATGAAGTCTCCGAGCGCTTACCAAACGGCAACCGGGCGTCCTTCAACCTAAGCTAACCTAGGAAAATCTAAAAAATGAACTGTAAAAGGTTACCGTTTCTAAGACCGCAAATACAAATATTTTTATAATAGGCCTTTATGTTGTGAATACAAAAACTTGTAAGTTGGTCTGAAATTCTCCCTCAACAATAATTTCAAAATTATATTTCGATAAATCCCAAAATTTCAAAAATTGATTTCCTATCGTTAAGCCTTCTCCTGTGAATTAAATTTAACCAAAAAAAAAATCAATTCATAAAATGAGGGTATTATGGGTTGTTTTAGGGTGAGGGTAAAAAATTGCAGAATATAGGGTCTGATTCTGTATGGTAATACAAACATGAATTCGAAAATTTAATACAATTCCAAATATGATTTTAAAATTTTTGAATTAATCAAAAATTTGAAACAAACTTCTTTGGATTGTCATTCGAGAGAAACAGACCCACAATCCATAGTCCACAATGGACAACCTGCCTATGTGTGAAATGTCATGACTGAACACCTGTTCTGCATTTCTTTATCTCAATCTGAGGTAATACTGTATTTTTCCAAACTAAAATATTCGGTTGATATTGATCTGTGCTCATAAAATTATCAATGCTTGCTGATGACGAACTTGTTTACCCCATATTATGGAATCTTCCGATAAGACAGCTAAACAACAACAACGACAAAAGGGGGCATGACAAATTTCATAATTTTTTTATTGTATTACTCTACTTACCAGCATATTTCAATGTAAAGCCTAAATCCTTGATCAATTGAGCATCGCGTTTGGCCTGTTCCAACACCGGATCGATAATGATGGCTTCATGGGTGGTCAAATCCGCCAATAAATAGGTATAGGTACTGCTTTCCGAATCGAAGAGCTATGACAAACAGAAAATAAGGCCAAATCGCCATCATTAGTAACAAGAGACTATTATCTTTTGAAGATCATTATTTCACTTCCAACTTACCTGACGGAAAAAGAAATCTTCCGAAAAGGGGATGCGAGGAGGTAACATGTTTGCCGGGCAGTGGTGTAAACGGAACTGTGTTTGTTTTAGAAAACTTTGTTGGGGACAGAGATTTTGGTTTGCTATTTTATGGTGGATAGTGGATAAAGCGCGTAGACTTTGAATGGAAATATACTTGGATTGTTGCGCTAACAGTGACTGGCGTAAGGTGGAAAACAGACTAAGCTTTGGCACTCTCATATTTGGAGAACGTTGATTTTTATTCACAGCTCTGTTGTACTAAACGACACTAAGAATAATAATAATAACAATAGTATGAAGAGAGTGGGGAACACGCAACCATTATATGTGTCGAAAATTGTTGGCAGAAGGAGAGTGGAAGGAGGCGATTGTGGGAAATAATAAACCATTTTAGTACTATTAGCAGCTGTAGTGGTAGTTAGATTGATTGTTGTTGCTGTTGTAGAAGTCAATGGCGGCAGAGCCCCATTACTTTATATTCTGGTTTTGTTGTTGGTCAACTTATCTCCATTAACAAAAAAAGTGGAAAAAAAACAAAACTTCTTCCAAGACCAAAGGCCCCAAAACAATCACCCATAGAGGAGGGTGAGGTAATATCTTTGCATGTGTTTGTGCGCGTGTAAACAGACGGTAATTACTAGAATTATATATAGATTTCTGTTTTGAGTTATTTGTCAAATTTCGCACAAGCCAATGTGTTGGCCTCCTGTTTTTAACAGCTGGAATATAAAACACACTCTCTGGGAATAGTTTCACCAATTGTAAAAGAAAGTTGAACACAGCTGCTAATAGTTTGTTGCTTCCCCCTCCTGAACTTTGATGCTACCTACCTGTTTCAGATCACTTCACAATTCGTTTCTTAACTCTTCTAGTTTATGTTTGTTATGTTTACAAATCACTGCTCCTCCCCAACTTGATTGGTCGTTGAGCGATGTACGATGGGATGTGTTGCGTTGACTGCTATCTCTGTGTGACCCGGCAGCACATAAGAAGAACAGCTGTTTGTAAAGAGTTCAACACGTTATGACTGAAAAATCATCTCTGTCTTGGGCCATCGTGGTGAATAAATTGCAAAAGCACACAGAAAGCTTTTAGAATTGAAATCAAAAAGCTTTTGTCTTTTCTCTCGCTCAGTAGTTTTGATTTGACGTTACGTGATCGCCATTCGAATGAACTAAATGGCTGTCGTCCCACCGAATAATGAAAAGATTCTGCTGTATGGAATGCCGTGGAACATCTTAAGAATTTTTAATTTGAAATCCATTTGATTTATTGAGGAATTTTTTACCGACTAACCGTTTTTTTGCGGTTTGCAAAAATTATCGATTGGGTGGTAGAAATAAATTAAATGGTGGCTTATGATGGTAGCAGGAGAGTATCAAAATTGTATTTAATAAAATACGGCGTAAAATGATGGAATTCAGGCTACCATTTACTAATACCGGATTTATATACTTATTAAAATTTTTAATATCAGAGGTATTCTTGAATTCTAGGTTTATTTGCATAAAGGAATAACCAAATAAACACTTGTTTTTAAAATATACTCATTATACCCTCAGTCATATGGCTAGAGAGAGGGTATGCATCATTTGATACGGCCAAAACGTGCCTAGTCGAAATAACGGTTTTAGGCCCTAGGTCTCTTTGGACCAAATCCGTTTCAGAACATTAACAGTCGATCAAGTGATGCCCGTCCGTCTGTCTCTCTGTCTGGCTGGTGTGCACGATAACTCTCGAAGTATCCGATTTGATCCATATTTGGCACATCGTAATATTACAGGGTGAGATAAAAAAATGCAACAAAACACCAACATGCTTTTGTACGCTTGTAAACAATATATTGAGCTGTCACTGGAATAATTTTGATAGCTGTCAGACGCGTGGCTTAGAAATGACAGCAGTCTGAAGTTGGTTGCAGTTTTTTCATCTCATCCGATTTTATCCAAACTTGGTACATCGTAATATTATTGTCAAACTTAGATCGAGTTCGGAGATGGGCAATATCGGTCCACTTCTTCTCAGAAAGAGAAAGGATAATCTGATTTTGCTCCAACTTTGCAAATCCTTATCTTTGCATCAGTGCTAGGTCAGGTGCGAAAATGGACAATATCAGACCACTTCATCAAGTACCTCCCCCACAAAGAGTCAAGTTGTGAATAATTATAACTCTTATAAAATTTGATGGAAGAGTTCGATTGTCTTCAAATTACACACATAGCAATACTTTTCTTAACGCAAGGTCTGGTATGAAGATGGAATATATCGGTCCACTCTTTCTGGCACCTCCCCCACAAAGGGTCAAAATTTTGAATGTCCATGAAGCTCATAAAACGCGAAATTGAAATCCGTTTCCATTCAGACTTGGTACATCTCAATATTTCTATCAACACTAGATCTATTATAAAGATGATAGAGATCGGAACATTCCTTCTGGTACCTCCCCCAGAAAGGTTCAAAATTTTGAATAACCAAAACGATCATAAAACCCGAAATAAGCATCTGGTTATCTTCATATTTCACACATCCCATTATTTCTATTAACTCAAGATCTGCTGTGAAGATGGGATATATCCTTCCTTCTGGTACCTCCCCCACAAAGGGTCAATATTTTGAGTACCCATGAAGCTCAGAAACCTAAGATGAATATGGAATTTATGATTTCGCATATAAATGTTCGATTTCCTTGTGATTTTGCCCGTACCAATATTTTTATCTGTATTAGATGAAGTATGAAAATGTCATACTTCGGTCGACTATATCTGGTAACTCATCACATTTTAACATTTTCTAAAAATTTCACACACAGGGTGCGATGAAAAACCTGCAACCAACTTCAGACTGGTGTCATTTTTAAGCCACTCGTACAACATCTGTTAAAATTATTCCAGTGACAGCTCATTATTTTGTTTATAAGCGTACAAAAGCATTTTGGTGAGCATTTTCCAGACAAAAAGTTATTCGTGATGAAATTCAAGCGTGAAAGTGTGATTTCTTTATGTTTGGCTGGAAACCCCCAAGTGACTATCGTTAGAGCACTCCAGCATTAAAATGTCAATAAATCTTTTGTGTCTCGTACCATCGCTCGTTACCATGATACTGGTAGCGTAGCCCGACGTCAAGGAAGTGGACCGAAGAAACCACCATCTAAGCAGCAATGGTTCGAAAAGTAAAGAAGCGACTTGATTGAAACCCGCGTCGCAGTGGTCGAAAATTGACTCGTGAGCTGAACATATCGCAATATTCCATTCGGCAAATATTAAAACCATTGAAATTCCAAAAAGTGCAAGAACTTACACTGCAACGGAAAGAAAATTGACTCAAAAGAGCTAAAGAGTTGCTTCACTTGGCCGAAAGTGGTAAACAGCCGAATTTGGTTTTCTCCGATGAGAAAAAATTCGTTGTCCAGCAGTTTGTAAACAAACAAAATTATCGTGTTTACTTTCCAAAGAGGTCAGCTGAAAATGTGTACCTTCGGTTGGCTATCAGGACTCAAACTGCATTTCTAGTGCACAATGGCCACCAAAATCTCCGGATACCAATCCGTTGGACTATTGTGTCTGGAGTATTTTGGAATGCAAGGTTGGTACTAAAAAATACCAATGTGTCGATCACATCAAGCAAGCGCTTCGCCGGGAATGGGCGAAATACAGCAAAGCAACATTCGCGTAACGTGTGACGGTTTCATTGGCCGTTTGAAGGCCATATTGCATGCCAAAGGTGAACAATTCGAACAAATCTAAACTAATTCTAAAATTTGATGCTATTTCCGACATGGCTTGCTGTCATTCAAAAAAATTTTAAAAAATTATGTCGTTTAACTTTGTTGCAGTTTTTTTATCTCACCCTCAGAAGTAAAAATATATTTAAATAATCGAACATTGGCTGAGGGTATACATCTGTCGGCAAAACCGTCTGATATTTTTGAACTTGTTACTTATATATTAAGCCGAGTTAAAAATAGTAGTAAAATTAACAGCTTCTGATAGGCTGAAATGTTGATTTTGATTTATTCTCGTATCATGTCGACTTTTTTGATAGTTTTCCATTGCCGTTATTTCAGGGTAAAGCCATTCTCTCAGAGAAAATTTAACAATTCTCTCATTTACTATAATTACCATTAAAATATTTTAATTGCAGTTAATTAGTCAGATGTTTTGAAAGGTTTCAAAATCTTTTTGGATGAATAGTATCCATCCCCTAGATTTAATTATGATGACATTTCTATGGTAGTGATTGCAATTATGAATATCGAAAATACAATTTTCTCCAAATTTGTAATTATTTTGCACACCTGCTTGCGTCTTCATGACGCCAACCATCCACCACCGCCACCTTATATGACGAGGGTGTTATTTAATTTCCTTTTTTTTTGTTCATTGTTGGCGTTGCTGTTTATTTTGGTTATTGTACTTTACTTGATTTCCGGCCAATAATCATAATAATAATAATAATAATTATTATTGTTTTTATCATTTCTTATAAATATTAATATAATTTTAATTTTTATTATATTCGAATTTCGAATCAACGAATAGTTTAAAAAAAGGAAATCAACAAGAATCTATCCTCACGCCAACGAACATGGATGGGATGAGATGGTGGGTACGCATCATGAGAGTGACGTCCGTGATGTTGTTGTTGTTGTTGTTGTTAACATTACGCATACATTACGAGCATAGCATGGCATGGTATACGGTTTGTAATTGCACGCACGCATGCTCATCAGACTTTAAAACTTAATGAACTTCCCCAAGGGGTGAAATGTGGTGGAGGGGGCCCGTCACCCAAAGTAAACACACACACAGCTCAAAACAATTAAAATGAACTGTTTTGAACTCTAGTTTGGCTTTTTTTGTTTGTAATCACAACGGCAAAAGCTTAATTGAAATCATTATTGTTGTTGTTATTGTTGCGTTTTTAAACAATAGACAATGAAGTTTACATTAATTACAATTTTTGTGAGTTTTCATCAGAAACTCCCTCCCCCCATAAACACCGAAAAAAAAGATAAAACAACCGCAAATAAAACATTTTGTTAAAATTGCATGATGTGTTACCTGTCCGCTCTTCCACCTCCCACCCAAGACTCGTGCTGAAATAATGATGATGTTTTAGAGAGATCTCGAGAGGGGGAAGCAAGCAATCAATGCACAAGCGAAACGAAGAAGAAGATGATGGAAATAACGCCAAAACCATTTACGGCGAAAGTAATTATTGAGGCATTAAAAAGTTATCATTCATTCATCATTGCCGCATTTACATTTGCAATAGAATAAATGGCTGTGGATGGACGGACGAATGGATGGATGTGTGGAACCCCCCAAATGAGTTGTTTTAAAGTGCGGCAAAGAAGTCAAATGTTACGAATTAAACGATTGATGAACTTTCTTATTTCAAAATACAAAAACCAAAAAAAAAAAACGTTAGTTTCTTGTTTTTATTGTCGGTGAAAATCGTTGAAGACTTTATTTTATATAAGCGGAAAAAATGGGTGGAGGTGAGATTTCTATTTGCAATCATTGGCAATTATTTCACCTGGAGTCTATCTATCATTTAATCATTTTTTATGGGCAGTCGTTAACACTTTGATAGATGTTTCTTCCACACATCCAAACCGCTTAACCATAAATGTATTGAAAATTAATTAAAAATGATTTTAAAATTTAAACTTTATAGAGTTGTCATGGATGAGTAAGGTATTTCGAAATATAGGCACTATTTATTATCGACGTTGAAGAACAAAAATCACAAAGTCAAAAACTCGATGAAATCAAATTTTAGTATTCAATCGAAGTTCCAATTTGATCTTAAATTCAATCCAATATAATTTAAAAGGGAGGTATGGTAGCAAAAAATAAAATAATTAAATAAAATAAAATTCAACGTAAATTTTACAAAATGACAGAAAAATAGCCATTTCCAAGTGGCCCGGACAATAACAAACTCGAAGCCCCCTTCACGAGATTATTTAAAGGGCTGACCTTTAGAGGGGTTGATTCTTAAAAAGTGGATCGATATTGGCATATGATAAAACTGTCATACAAATACTATGATGTTCTAAGTTTAGACTCCCTGGGTGGTCAAATATTGATAAACAGTTAGTGTATTTATTCAAAATGTTTGAACTTTGTGGGTGGGGATGTGCTGGAAGATGTGATCTGGTATTAACCTACTTGAGAATTTCTAAACAAATTGAAGACTCTGTTCATATTTCAGATTTAGACCGGATGCAGGATATATTCTTCATCAGTATCTACCGTCTGTCTGTGGTACTCTCTTTATCTATATTGTGGTAAAAAAAATTTGGTCATAAGAATTTCATGTCTGAAAGTCTCATAGTCTTATGGGATTAAAAATGGTATATATCGGCTTTCGCCACATTTTTGAAGGGAATAGTCCCTCTTTTAAAGTGTAACTTATCATCCTGCAAAGAATGACTAATGTACAGGGTGAGATAAAAAACTTCAACGAAGTCAAACGCCATAATTTTTACATTTTCTTTTAAATTTTATTGAATGAAAGCAAAAAATGTCGGAAATAGCATCAAATTTTAGAACAAGTTTAGATTTGTTCGAATTAGTCATCTTTGGCACAAATTATGGCCTTCAAACGGCCAATGAAACCGTCACACGCTGTCCGAATGTTGCTCTGCGGTATTTTGGGCCATTGCCGGCGAAACGCTTGTTTGAGGTGATCGACACTTTGGTATTTTTTAGTGCCAACCTAGCTCTCCAAAATGCTCCAGACACAATAGTCCAACGGATTGGTATCCGTAGATTTTGGTGGGCATTGTGCGTTGAAAATGAAGCGAGGAACCTCATTTTGTAACTATTATTGGGTGGCGCGTAGTGAGTCCTGTTGGAATGTCCAAGGTCTGTGGCCAAAATGTTTGCGTGACCAAGGCTTTAATACGCCCTCCAGAATATTTTCGCGATAATATTCGGCATTTATTCTGATGCCAGGGTTCTGATACCATCGGCTGTTATGGCGGCCCACACCATCACCATGGCCGGCTTTTGAGTTCTGGTGGCCAACCGAAGGTGCACATTTTCAGTTGACATCTTTGGCAAGTAAACACGATAATTTTGTTTGTTTACAAACTGCTGGACAACGAATATTTTCTCATCGAAGAAAACCAAATTTGGCAGTTCACCACTTTCGGCCAAGCGAACAAACTCTTTAGCTCTCTTGAGTCTATTTTCTTTCTGTTGTGTTCTTGCACTTTTTGGAATTTCAATGGCTTTACCCCGAGCTCATTTTTCAATATTTGCCGAATGGAATATTGCGAATGATCAGCTCACGAGCCATTTTTCGGCCACCGCAACGCCCTTTTTCTCGTCCTGTAGATCCATGTTCTGGTATAACCCAATATTCGAAACATTGATGATTTTCGACGCCTTTTACAACGTAAATGATTGAAATTTGGTATTTGAGGTATGAAAACAGTTTCTAGTCCCTTGATAGAAAATGATTAGTCCACGATTTCTATTTTATTCACATTTTCTAACAGAATATTCGATGTTTAGAGCTAGATATGAGTGCTCACTGCTGTGGCAGAACAATGTAGGTCCCCGTGTTTTCTATATCCCCTATATAATGTTACCTTTCAGTGAAGTACACAGAAATGCGTTTCTATATCATTAGCCAACTATTAAAATTCCCCTTCTAACGGTCCGGACTCAATCCGACCTGTGTATTTTCCTGGTGCCTCCTGATTTTTAGTATTATGACGGGTTTTCAACATAACATTTTGAAATTCGGTATTTGAGGTTCGTTATGTGTACCATAAACCCCTCTGCTTGCACAGGTTAAGTTCGTAAATGAGTCATGTCGGTCCACGCCTTCGTATCGCCCCCATATAACGGTACCTCCCGATATTCGGTATTTTGATGATTTCAGCAACATTATTCACCGGAATCGTTTCGAATTTCGTATTGGAAGATCTTAATGGGTACTACATCCTATGACAAAATTTTTAGTATGCAGGTCCACGTCTTCGTATGGCCCCCACATAACGGTACCTCCCGATATTCGGTATTTTGATGATTTTTACAACATTTTTCTTCGGATTTGTCCAAAAATTGGTATTTGTAGTTCATAATAGGTTCTAGCTCCGGTGGCGAAACACTATGTATAGGTCTATGTTTTCGTATAGCCCCCACATAATGGTAGCTCCCGATATTCGGTATTTCGATGATTTTTCCAACATTTTCTCACGGATTTTTCTAAAAATTGTTAAAAATCTACCACCGGTGGCAGAACACTGAATATTTAGCTCCACGTTTTCCTATAACGCACATATTGCGATACCCACCGATATTCGATATTTTGATAATCCTAGTCACATTTACCCACGAAATTATTTAAAATTTGATATTTAGAACATTTGGCAGATGACAATCCCTAAAGTATAAAATTCCGTTTCCGTTTTGATATGGCTCCTATACAACGGCCTCACCCACTTTATGTTTTTTTGAAAAGTTTAACAGCATTACCCAAACGGTCTTACTAGTATTTGTAGTTCAAAGTGGAACACAATTGCATTCAGGTTCTTTCATATAAAAATGTTTTCTTTATCCAAAGGAGGAGGTATTAAAAGTTCTCGATCCGGCTGAACTTAAGTTTTTTACTTGTTTTTTCCTAAAATGCATTCCTTTGGCTATAGGATCCAAGTCATTGTGGGAAGTTGTAAAAAGAATTTTTTTTTTAAATTTTATTTTAATATATTTTTAATATTATTTCGAAAAATTGCAGAATACTCGTAAAAATCTTCCTTATCTTCCAAAAAATTCCCATTTACTTAATTTCCAAAATTTTTTTTCATAATAATTTAAATATGTTAAGCATCGGAGGAAACATAATTACCCCTTAGGTAGTGTGGCTTATGACCGAACATAATTAGGCGGTGATTGTGTGGAAATACCCACGCTACGCTTGAAGAAATTATGAGCCATCTGAACTTTGATGACATGTATTATACAATTTTCAAATGGTATATTGTGGGTATCTTGCGTTTGCGACTTCGGGGGAGTATGTTTACATTGATATATTAACATGACAAAATAAGTATACATATTATGATACATACGTGATTTTTTAGCGAAAAAATCCGACATCAAATTTTTAAAGGCTCATTTGAAGCCTTGAAGGTAAGAATACATAAGAAAAATTTCTTTCTGGCAAAAGTCATTAGTTAACTTTATCGTAAAAGAACAAAGGAATACAGGAATTCAATTCCGGACCATAATTTGAACTTGATTAGCCTAAAGTCCTTTGTTCTGTTACGAAAAATCTAGCCAATGACAAATACTCTTATGTATTTCTCATCATCAGAATCATTTTACATTTTTTCATTATCTCTCAAAAAAATCCTGGTACACCCAGGTTAACTCGCTGCTTCGTCCATTCGAATTATAATTACATACATGTGCATAATTAAAAACTTCAATGGAGTTACATAACCACAAATTTCAAAATCCACAAACAACAACTTACCATAGAAGCCGATTTTTGTTTGGCAAATGCACGATGTGCATCCGATATTGGTTCACTAACCACACTGCCGCCGCCGTCCATTGTCGGATCAAGAAATCTGAAAAGAAAAACAAACAAAAAAATGAAAACAAACACAAAAACAAAAATAGATATCAAAATAAAAATGATTACAAGGCCCAGGGAGTAGAACAGCAGAGCAATAATATCTGCGTTTATTGTTGGCCGACAGCCGATGAACAAACGAGCAAATCGTTGCTGACCATGATCTCAGGTCTTCAATTACCAAGTGTAATAATGGTAACTCTTGCAGAACTAAAACTGGAGCATATTCTTGCTGTCATGAGCAAACAATTGCATAATAAATATAAGCATGTAAGACGGCAGAGGTAGGCAGTTACATCTTCTGGAAACCTCACCGCCATCACCGTGCTACCTTTATCCAACAACATGTTGTCTAGTTTGCCTTGTCTTTTTTTTGGTCTCTCTGGTTATGGATGACATCTTGGCAGGCATTCATTGTTTTTTTTTTTTTATTCTCACATTTCAGGAAAATATTCCCACAATCATGGCTAAAATGCAGGAATATGGCCTGAACTGTATTTTCCTTATTCACAAAACATAATTTTTCCGCATCTTCTTCTCACCCCCGTCACGTCTTACCTATAGCCCAGGGCCAATGAAGAAAGTTCATTTCCCATCACAGCGCACACATGGGCAAATTCTCAGGCATTGCAGTGTTCCAAAATGTGCCAACAACTGGGCTCTTCTTTTCGCCTTCTCCTTCTCTCCCCTTCTGTTTGTGTGCACTTTGAATTAATTTATGACCGTTGAAGGGTCTTTTAGACGTTTTTGTTTCACGTTTATCTTCTACGTCTTCTCCATCAGTTGTTTCATAAATTATTGTGGGATTTCTATCATTTCGTCGGTTCAGTTCAGTTCGGTTCGTTCTAAGCCACTGAACTGTAACAGCCACCACGAAAAGCAGCTCTCCCAGTGGCAGACGATGATGTTGCTAAATTATCTTGAACTAAATATTTAGTACAAGTCTGTGGCTTTTGGAACCATGCGCGGGATTATTCCAAGCTTTTCTAATTGCACCTGCCTTGGCTTGAGAAGACATTTTTCATTCACTTCTAAAGTTCCCATACATCTGGGGTAGGGCTCAATTAGTTTTCTAATTGAGATTGTTTTTAATTATTGAAATTGGATTAAGTTTAAGCCACGTTTAAATGTAGAAGTTCAATGTGTGATAATTACCCTCAATTACAACTACATCATTCATCAGAATTTAATGTTGTTTTAGTCATAAAGCGGATAGTGACGTTTTTAGGGGATTTGAAACTAAACGACAGAATATTGAAGCTTTGCATCATAGGAAGGTCTTTGCTATTCGTTTAAAGTATTTGCCAATTACAAGTTGTAAACTTATGTTATCTAAATGCAAGTTTATGAGTTCAAAGTCCGGAAACAACGTAATCGGAGTGCTGGACTATCGTACACAAGGGGTTGGGGGAAAAAATTGTTCAATAACCCAAAGGTACTGCAAGCAACAGCAGGTAAAGAGAGCAATTTTAAAAGCTGAGGTCCTGAGAGTTTGTAAAATATTTCTAAAAAATATTTATACCCTCAGCCATATGGCTACAGAGGGTATATATCATTTGATACGGTCAAAATGTGCCTAGTCGAAATAACGATTTTAGACCCTAGGTCTCTTTGGACCAAATCCGTTTTAGAACAGCGATGTCCGTCCTTCCGTCTGTCTGTCTGTCTGGCTGGCTGATGCGCACGATAGCTCTCGAAGGAAGTGTCCGATTTGGTCTAAACTTGGTACATCGTAATATTTTTGTCAAACTTAGATCGAGTTCGAAGATGGGCAATATCGGTCCACTCCTTCTGGTACCTCCCCCACAAAACGTCGAAATTTAAAAAAAAAAATCATTTTTTGGACAGAATGTGAAAAGATAATCCTATTTTGCTCCAACCTTGCAAATCCTAATATTTGCGTCAGTGCTAGGTCTGCTGCGAAAACGGACAATATCGGTCCACTGCTTCTGGTACCTCCCCCACAAAGGGTCAAAATTTTAAATGATTACATCTCTCATAAAATGTTATGTAAGAGTCCGATTGTCTTCAAATTTCACAGATCCCAATATTCATATCAACCCAAGGTATGGTGTTAAGATGGAATATATCGGACCACTCCTTCAGGTACCTCCCCCACAAATGGTCGAAATTTTCAAAAAATATATATTTTTTGCACAGAAAGAGATATGATAATCTGAGTTTGCTCCAACTTTGCAAATCTTAATATTTGCGTTAGTGCTAGGCCTGGTGCGAGAATGGACAATATCGGTCCACTCCTTCTGGTACTTGCCCCACAAATGGTCAAAATTTTAAATAATTACAACACTCATAAAATGTGATGTAACATTCCGATCGTCTTAAAATTTCACACATCCCAATATTTATATTACCTAAGGTCTGATGTTAAGATAGAATATATCGGTTCAATCCTTCTGGTACCTCCCCCACAAACGGTCGAAATTTTCAAAAAATACATATTTTTTGCACAGAAAGAAAAACGACGAAAAACAAAACGCTCAAAGAAGGCGAAATAAGAATCCGACTCTCTTCAAATTTCACACATACAAACATTTTTGCAAACACAAGATCTGTTGTGAAGATGCTATATACCTGCGAAACCCTTCTGGTACCTCACCCACAAAGAGACACAATATTTAATACTTTTATATGTCATAAATTGCGAAACAACTCAGCGATTCTTTACAACTCTCTCTCTCTCTCTCTCTGAGATGAATATGGAAATTAAGATTTCCCATAAATTGGATATAAATGTTCGATTTTCTTATATATTCATAATACTACTTATATCATATTTATTTAGGTCCGATATGAAATGGACAATATTGCCCCATTCTTTCAAAATCCACCCCATAGAGGGTGAAGAGTTTGAAAATTCATAACAGAAGTCAAAATATGTTTAAATAATCGAACATTGGCTGAGGGTATACATCTGTCGGCAAAACCGACCGATACTTTTTTACTTGTTATAGTAAAAGTTAGCATCAGCTGTTTGGCCAAAGAGAACATGAACTTGAACAAATTCTCTCACTAAACGTAACTGAGTAATTTTTACTCAGAAAGTTATCGAACATGCCTAATGTTAAATATCATTGAAATAATAGAAGTATTTGTATTTCTTGCTAATTAAAAAGCTTTATTCGAAAATTGGAATTTCTAATGAAAATTCAACAGATTGTCATGGCAAAAACGTAGCATATACTGAGAAGCTTAACTTTCAAGGCACCTAAAAATGAGATACGCTTATGTGGTCTACTTTTTGCAGCGGAGACTAGTGGTGTGGATGGCCAATCATTTCGATCATTTTCAACTTATAATTTAAATATGTCTTATGTTTGTCATACCTGAGATAGTATAGCTTGGAAATGCCCATTCACTCTTTTTTTGGAGTACTCCTGTGAAAAAGCAACATAAATCAATTACACTCTATTTTTCTCTTTCACAGTCCAATAAGAATAACTCTTTGAGTCGATTTATGCATGTCAGTCCGTCTGCATGTCAGTCAGGTCGTCCAAGGACGAACCCAATTAAAATTGGTGATAATCCAAATGGAAAATATAAGTCGAAATGACCTGAATTTTGGCCCAACGAACTCAGTTTAGAAGCAAGTACATACAATTTGGAGAAGATCGGTCCAGATATAGCTATAGCTCCCATACATATGTTTCATCCGATTTGGTGTTCAAGTCCTCCACATTCGTAAAATGCACCGCACAAGAATGATGTTTGGTATCAGATATCAGTTACAGCCCAGAAATACATCATCAAATGGCCAATATAAGTCCAAAAGTCCTGAATTTTGGCACATCCGACCAAATTCAGTGTAAAAGCAATTAAATAATATTTGGTGAAAATCGGTCCAGATATAGCTATAGCTTCCATATATATATGATTCATCCGATTTGGTATTTAAGTCCCTCAGATTCGTAATATGCACTCCACAAGAATGATATTTGGTACCAGAAAATCGGTTCAGAATTGCATATGCCTCCCATGTATTAGTTCCCTCTGAAACCAAACTATAACTGCTCTAAAGCCAAACGTTGATAGGTGGTATGATCTACTTTAAAAACATTCTTTTGCAACGGGAGCTCTACTAAATATGTATAGCGGTGATGTAGGGTAACATATAGTCGGCCTCTTCCGCCTTTTCCTTACTGGTTTCACTTGTCTCTATTCTTAGAGTAAACTCCTAATATTTTTCGAGCACTCACTCTTACTCTCACTTAGTGCGAAATTCGGAATATTATGTGAAGAAATTTACATATTTCCATGTTTGTATTCTCGGAGGATTAAACATTCCAACATATCTACATAAAAAAAAATTCCGGCAGTGCCGTTAATTGGTTTAGTTTTTTGTATCTCGGTAAAAACTCTCCTGCTTTCATTCTATTTCACTAAATCTAGAGCTACAGATCAATTTCCCTCCCATTAATATTGGCAGAGCTCAACTTTTACTTTCCCTCCCGATTCTCGGACATGGGAAGCTTAATGATCCATTTTAGCATTAAGTGATCCACTTAAGTGTTCATCATTTCTATATTTACCTGATGCTCATCTGCTGGTTGTTTGCTTTTTAGTGGAGCAATAAAATGTCATAAAAAACACAACTTAGGCTTATGCGACGACAATAATCGCCAACTACAACGACAAACAGCCGCAATAACCGTAAAAAGGTAGCTGCAGTTCAAAGTCAACGCAAAAAAAAGATTATTACAAGGTTTACTTTGTGCCGGAGTGTCTGGCGTTGGCTGGCTGGTTGGTTAGTCAGTTGGTTGGTGGTCTGTTTTTTTTTTTTTTCTAATTTCTACTTGAGAAACAAATTAAGGTCATTTACTTGACAAACCGCCATTTAAACATAACAAAAAAATATGAAATATTATATTTCATAGCCCAATTATATCAACAGCAACAACAACATCAGCTTCGGTCTTTAATTGCCCGCATTAGGGGCTGGTCAAAAGGTTGTTAGCATAAACTTTGGATACAGCTAGGTTTAAAGACCGCTAATAACAAATGGGGAATTCCCAGTTTTGAGAGAGAGAGAGAGAGAGGGGGAGGGAGAAAAAAACGCACCAAAAATATTATTTTCTGGTGTTGCCTCCTGTGAGGATTGAACTCACGACCCCTGGTTTACAAGACCAGTGCTCTGCCACTGAGCTAAAGAGGCCGATGATCTTTTCTTCGTCGACAACTTCCAAACTGTCAACCGCACATACACACACGCACACATAGTTAGAATCTGAGCAACACAATTGCCGAGATGAGAGAACTAGAAAATAAGAACAACAATTAAGACATTCTTTTTGGACCAAAAATAGTAACAAAATTTCACCTGTCTGACAAAAGAAGCAGCAGCAGCAACAACAACAACTATTACAACGAGAACAAAAGAACAGAGTTTACTTTTGATTCTCAATTACAAAGACTACGACACGGTGGCTGGCTGGCTGAGTGTTTTCTTCTTGGCCAAGTTATGTGTTTGGGTTGACACAATTATCGGCGGCCACAATTGGAAATAATAATTGAGGCATTGTTCTTGGCTGTCTGTCACACAATGATGCCGGTCGCCTTCATCCTTTTATTCATTCATATTTATGGAGAATCAATTTTTATTCTTTAGACCAACAATACATGAGTTGCAAACATGGATAGGCAGCATCAATCAAGTATAGAATGGCATGGGATGTCTCTCAAAGCAATAACGGCGTGTGTTCGTGTATTCTCATTTGTAAATATCAATTTGGGAGAAATGGAAGCACCAAAAAAAAAGAGACACCCACAACTCACGAAAGCCAACGAAACTTAATACAGGAGAACGTCAATAAATTAGACAACTGGCATAGGTTTCCGTTCAGAAACATCCATGGAGGTGATTCTCCATTATAGCCAAAAAAGTTTAATAATTAACTTTCGTTGCAAACATGTTCCACTGTTCCAGAATATTTTTTTTATTTTAATTTTTAAGAACTCGGTGAGTTTTACCAAATTGAAACAGTGGCTAATTGACAATGGTTGGCTGGCTGGCTCATCATCATCCAAACCCACATTCGAATGCATCGTCGCCACCATCACCAGCACCTACCTCATCGCACGACAAATTTGAATGAAGATGTCGTTCGTTCGATTGTTTGTCGCTGTCGTGTTTTTGCATTTTTTGTTTGTTGGTGTTTGTTACCTTAGAACAAATTCAATAACATCAACTGAGATCATCATCACATATTAAAAACAAAACAAAAAAAAATAATTAAAATTTTAAATTCTAAACTATGATTATTGTTATGTACTTGTTATTGTTGCTGGCATTCTACCTGTCACCCGTATGAGTTGTGCACGAATGTTGAACCCCTTAAATATAAAAGGGGTGGGGGGACCTTCATCATGAATTGTGAAAAATTATGGAAAAATATGTGAATTGAATTAATTTTTTGGACAGTGTTCTGAAACATGAATGTTGCACCAATATTAATTTTGTTCAATTACTTTCCCAACATACATTTTATTTCGTAACATTTATTGAGAGAATTTTCTCTTTCTCGTACATATACCGCAAAATGTTATTGTACGTCCGTCTGAAGTCATTTGATAGTAAACAAGTAAAGAAGCCTAACCGAACTTTTAATACCCTTTACCAATTGGTAAGAACTTGAAAATTAAAAAAAAAATTAAATTGGTAAAAAATACAATTTAAATGAAAACCGTTATATGGTAGCTATACGATACGAGATCCTGCCTAAGTAATTTTTTGTCATAGGCTGTAGTACCCATTACGAACTTTAAGTACCAAATTTCAAACAATTTCGATATTTAATGCTTCTAAAATTATCTCGTCTCGAAACAGCTGATTATACTGGTTAATTATTACTCAGAAAACAAATTTCCCAATAAGAATCTCCAACCTCTCAATAACTTTACTGTCAACATTTTTTACTCTCTTACTTACCGGACTTTTCGGTTATCGAACAAACTTTTGTAATAAAATTTAAAAATCTTTATGGAGGAGGTTCCAAAGCACTTGGCCAATTCGTATCTGACTTAAGACTGATATAAATACTGATCGTTTATTTTATGATCGTTTTGGTTATTCAAAACTTTGACCCTTTGTGGGGGAGGTACCAGAAGAAATGGTCCGATCTGTACCATCTCTATAACAGATCTTGTGTTGATGACAATATTGAGATGTGCCAAGTCTGAATGGAATTGGATGTTAATTTCGGATTTAAGAGCTTTATGGATACTCAAAATGTTGACCCTTTGTGCGGGAGGTATCAGAAGGGGTGGAGCGATATATTCTATTTTCCCACCAGATCTGGCGTTAATATAAAAAAATATTGTTATGTGTGTAATTTAAAGACAATCGGACACTTACATCACATTTTATAAGAGTTCTAATTATTCAAAATGTTGACCCTTTGTGGGGGGATACTGGATGGAGTGGGCCGATATTGTTCATTTTCGCACCTGATCTAGTACTGATGGAAATATTAAGATACGCAAAGGTATGGTAACATCGGATTATCCTTTTACTTTGTGTGCAGTAAATTATTTTCTTTGAAAATGTTGACATTTTGTGTGAGAGGTACCAGAAGAGGTGGGCCGATATTGCCCATCTCTGAATTCGATCTAAGTTTGATAATTATATTACGATGTACCAAGTTTGGATCAAATCGGGTACTCTCTTCAAGAGTTATTGTGCGCACCAACCAGCCAAACGGACGGACATCGCTAGATCGACTCCAAATGCCCTGAAACGGATTTTCTGCAAAGAGACCTAGGGCCTAAAACAGTAATTTGGAGCCATATGGCTGAGGGTATAACTAGCCATTTGGCTGAGGGTATAACAATAGTAAATTGTTTCCAAATCGGGTGACTTTAACGTAGAGCTCCGAAAAACTCGAGTAAAGAGTGAAATTTGTTCGAAGTCGAGTGGGAAAAACAAAAAAGCAAACTCGATTTTTCGGTTTCGCTGAAACAGATGTGAGAATGCTTTGCTCGTTTCAGAGTGGTAGAAAAATTCGTTGAAAAACGAGAAGATTCTACTCTTACCGAACCATCTTTTAGTTTTTGTCATACCGTTGCTGTATTTCTATGTGCGTGTATTTCCTCAAAGCAGAAGCAAAGAAAACATGCCCACCTCATCGTATAGGTTCGATTTTTGGTTTCTCCCAAAGTAGTTACTTTTCGGGAAGCTTTTGGAAATCAGTCAAATTTTTTATTGTATATTCGGATTGGGATACAAAATCAGAACAATTTAAAATATTAAGCGAATCATTTTGATTTTTGGGCTAATTTTTCAGAAACAAAAGACCACGAAACTTGTATTTTTACACCCTTATCAGCTCGAAATATATATATGAGGATCCCATAAAGTTTATATTCTATGATGTCACGCTAGGGATCGGAAATTTATAATAAATTTTCTTTTGATATTTGGTATTAAAAATGGCGGTTATATCGGTCGACGACCGAATGTGCTGTAATTCGACACTTCGAATTTTCAGATTGTGGAATGTGTTCCTGACAAAATGTTGAATAAAAGTTCAGCCACCATAGAACGGTACCTCCAGTTTTTAAATATTTAGAGATTTCAGGTCAAATTGTTTGTAATCTAGTGACTTAGATGATATTAAACCCCAGGCTAAATTTTCTACCGAATGGTTAGTAATTTGTCATTTTAGGCTCTAAGTGGATGACAATTCGCCGTAGGTCATGTTACGGTGAAGCATACACAAATTTAAAATCCGCTGTATAAAACCTTAAAACGTTAACCTTTTGATGAGCAGAAGTCTGGGGACATATTTCTTTCGTTGAGAATACCAGAAAAAATGTTAATAAAATTCTTCAGCCTTCATTTATTGTTTTCATTTAAAAAAGAATTGAATAATTTTTTCATAACAGAACAAAAACGCACACATACACACACACAATGATCAATGAATAAGAATTTGCAAAGGCGTATTTCTTGGGCTTGCCAGCGACAGAAAATCTATGGCAATTTATCTAAAAGCGTAGCTTCTCGTTTTCCATTTTTATTTCGGAGTTAAATTTGGAAATTCATTCAGCTGACAACCGAGACACGCATGATTCATACTGGCGTTGTTGAGGTTTTTCTCCTTTTGGGTATGGCTATGATGCATTTATGCAAAAAAAGTGTGGAAAATGTTTCTGTGTGGGATTCGAAAGGTATGCAGGCAAAACAATTGATTTTTTTTTCTTCAAATATTTGTCAAATGCAATGATATACGATAATATTAAATGTGAACTAGAATTTTTATTTATATTTATTATATTTTTTCTTAATTTTAAATATTCTTAATGACTTCTTAATTCAAATTCAAAACATATATAACATCGCAGTATAAACTTCCATTGCCAAATAATCGTTTTCCTGATTCAATTCAATTCAATTTTATTTATCCAATAACTATTTTCTAAGGAACATATAATACAATTTTTGAGATATATCATAGTGATTTACAGCAATTAAATTTCATGTAATAATTTATAAATAAGAGCACTACATTTTAATTGATTTATAGGAAAAAGGATACAAAACCTATATTTGAACTACAAAATAGATTTCAAATATAATTAGAAAATATATTGATTAAAATTGATTATATAAAAATAACAAATTTTAATACAATAAATTTCAAATTGATAATTTTAATTTGTCATTTAAAATATATTAAAATTCTTCTATACATTCTCTTATCTTAGAATAACGAGATGCCGAAACTTTTATAAAAAATTTATCATTGAGGCGTTTTATGAAATCGGCGAATAGTTCATATCCTGTTTCTTCATGTAACGTAGAGGTAGGAAAATGCCAGTTTTTGTCGTATATTATCTTCAGGCATTTATTTTGAATTATCTGGAACTTTTTTATATGCGATTTCGCAGCTCTATACCAAATAGGGGACCCGTAAGACAGAATTGGCCGTATTACACCTTTATATAATTATAATTATATAATTTTTGTTTTCCAAACATAATTTGGATCTTCTATTCCTGATCATATCAACCTGCTAACCCAATATTTTTAAAAAAATATGCCACCTGACATGTGGTTATTTTTTGGGCAATTAAAGACGAGATGAGCTTGATGGATATTCAAAATTTTGACCCTTTGTGGGGGAGGTACCAGAAGAAGTAAACCATTATATTCCATCTTCATAGTAGATCTTGTGTTGGTAGATTTATGAACAGAACCGGATGCTTATTTCGAATTTTATTATCGTTTTGGTTATTCAAAAATTTGACCCTTTGTGACAGAGGTACCAGAAGGAATGGTCCGATCTCTACCAATTTTATAACAGATCTAGTGTGGATGGAAATATTTAGAAGTACCAAGTCTAAATAAAATCGGATGTTAATATCACCTTTTATGAGCTTCATGGAGGTACCAGAAGAAGTGGTCCGACATAGTCCATCTTCACATCAGACCTGGGGTTAATAAAAATACTGTGATGTGTTTAATTTGAAGATATTCGGACTCTTACATCATATTTTATAAGAGGTAAAATTATTCAAAAGTTTGACCCTTTGGGGGGTATCTGTGGACGGATATCGTCCATTTCTGCACCTTACCTAGCACTGATGCAAATATTACGATTTGCAAAGTTTGAACAAAATCGAATTATCCTTTCACATTCTGTGCAGAATTTTTTTTTTTTTTTGAAAATGTCGACCTTTTGCGGCGGAGGTACCAGAAGGTGCCCAACCTTCGAACTCGATCTAAGTTTGATAATAATATAACGATGTACCAAGTTCGGACCAAAGTGGATACTCCCTTCGAGAGTTCGCAACAGCCAATCAGACAGACAGACATACCGACGTACGGATAGACCGACAGACATCGCCAGATCGACTTCAAATGTCCTGAAACGGATTTGGTCCAAAGAGACCTAGGGTCTCATACCGTTATTTCGATGAGGCACGTTTCGGCCTTATCAAATGAGAGGGTATACCCTCTCTAGCTGTGGCTCTTTGGCTGAGGGTATACAAAGCCTTACTTAACATATTATTTTCCAACTACTGGTAATTTACCAGTTACATTACCACATAATGGGGTATTCAGCAAATGTGGCTTCCGCATTTGCGCTTTAAAGGCTTAGAATTCGCTTTTTCTGTGGATAGGTTCAAAAGTCTAATTGAAACCTATACATGGAGATGGGGAGCTCTACAGCTCTACCTCATAATAATAATCAAAAAAAGGAATAAACACCGGAAAATATGAACTCATATCTGGTGTCAATGAATAATTTGATGTCATTCAAACGACAATCAGGTCAATTAATTTTTTCTTTGTTTAATTTTTAGGATTGTTCCCTGGGTTTTACCATTATTCAACATTTTTATTTGTCTCTTCCTGGGACATGATACCCCGTATATGCATAGTTTATAAATCCAACTTAGTTTTTTTCCAAAGTGACTTACCAGAGAAGGAAGGAGGAACACGCTATGTGATTAAGAATATTTCCATAATTTGGACTCCACCACACCGCCACCACCATTGTCACACTGTGAAAAACGAATTCAATTGCGGGAATATTTTATGAGAACAGGGGATACTTATTTGTCGGTTGTCGTGTCATGTTGTTGAACTCATTTTTTTCTCTTAGTTGTTGTTGTTGTTGTTGCTGAATTCGTTCCCTTTGAGAAATACTTCCCATTACAGAACTTAGCAGAGCATGAAATACTCGAAGAAAACAAAGAACCCTTTCTTTCCACTTTAATAGTTGAAGTCTGTTTTTTTTTAATTTCCTTTAAGTGCAGCAGTAGTAGGAGAGGGCAGGGCGAATGCTTTTGGGATTTGCCACAAGTGTGGGAAGAAACAACCAACTGCACTCAATGGCACTCTTATTTATAGTTGAATAGCAATTTTTTGATCTTGATTGACAGCATTTGAAAAGTTAAGAGCCATAACGTTTTTTTTTTTCTTTTCTTCTGAAATTAAAATATCTTAATATTGTCGGGAGTATCGAAGGGAAATCGCCATGAAAGGGTAATTAGGGGGTAAAATGAAATGTATGTACATGTAAGTAGGTATGTTTTAAGTTGTTAATATTGCTTGTTTGCATTACAAATTATTTTGCGGAAATACCAAAGAAAAAAAACATAAGACCTAGGAAAATAAGGGCGTTTTTTATTTAACTTCAAATAATCTTTCGCCCAATTGGCTGAAAAATTGATAATCGAGCAGAAATTAAACAGCTGTCCTAAAAAATAGGTTCCGTATTAATAATTTATTTGGATAGCCATGCAAAAGGAAAGAAAATAATCATTAGGCCTGTTTCAGAATAGCCAAGAAGAGCTGCTGTACCTTAACACGGTCATAATCGAATCTTATTTCTGTGGCAAATTTGAAATCTCTGCATAAATTTTGTGTCTCCACACTTTTCTTATGAAAAAGAAACCGTGCAAAAGCTTCCATTACTAAACAGCTTACTATTTTACCCACTACCCAGGGATGTACACAAATCCATTCCATCATTTCGGTGGGTGAAGGATATATACAGGGTGAGATGGAAAAACTGCAACCAACTTCAGACTGCTGTCATTTATAAGCCACTCGTCCGACAGCTATTAAAATTATTCCAGTGAAAGCTCATTATATTTTTTATTTATATTTATTCGTGATGGAATACAAGCGTGATAGTGTGATATCTTTATATTTGGCTGGAAAACCACAAGTGGCTATCGTTAGAGCACTCCAGCATTTAAATGTGAATAAATCTTTTGTGTCTCGTACCTCCGCTCGTTACCGTGATACTGGTAGCGTAGCCCGACGTCAAGGAAGTGGACGAAAGAAAACAGCAACATCAGCAGAGATGGTTCGAAAAATAAAGAAACAACATGATCGCTATTCTCGTCACAGTGACCGAAAAATGGCTCGTGAGCTGAACATATCTCAATATTCCATTCGTCAAATATAGAAAAATGAGCTCGGGGTAAAGCTATTGTAAAAAGTGCAAGAACTTATACCGCAACAAAAAGAAAATAGACTCAAAAGAGCTAAAGAACGCCGAAAGTGCCGAACTGTCGAATTATGTTTTCTTCGATGAGAAAACATTCGTTGTCTAGCAGTTTGTAAACAAACAAATGATCGTGTTTACTTGTCAATGAGGTCTGCTGAAAATGTGCACCTTCGCTCTCTCCTCGTATTAATCGACCGTGTCGTCAGAATAAATTCCGAATATTATCGCGAAAATATCCTGGAGGGTGCATTAAAGCCTTGGGCACGCAAACATTTTGGCCGCAGACCTTGGACATTACAACAAGACTCAGTACCAACGCAGTCAGCACGCGCCACCCAAGAGTGGTTACAAAATGAGGTTCCTCGCTCCATTTCCAGCGAACAATGGCCACCAAAATCTCCGGATACCAATTCGTTGGACTCTTGTCTCTGAAGTACTTTGGAAAGCAAGGTTGCTTCACCGGGAATGGACCAAAATACCGCAGAGCAACAATCGGCCAGCGTGTGACGATTTCATTGACCGTTTGAAGGCCATAATTCATGCCAAAGGTGGCCAATTCGAACAAATCTAAACTTATTCTGAAATTTGATGCTATTTCCGACATTTATTGCTTTCATTCAATAACATTTAAAAAAAAAAATTAAAAATTCTGGCGTTTGACTTTGTTGCAGTTTTTGTATCTCACCATATACCAAAAAGTGGCAGAAAGTAGCCATTTCGGATGTGGCCCGAGCTCCGACCGAAATAAGTAGTAATTTTAGGCGACTTTATGTCGTGCTTTTTTTTATAAATTTTCAACCTTTTATACCCTCTACCATGGAGATCGAAGCCTACATGTGTATTTTGCAAGTGTGCGTTTTAAGTTCGTAAATGGGCCATTTTGGTCCACGTCTTCGTATAGACCCCACATAACGATAACTCCCGATATTCGGTATTTTGATGATTTTAGAGACATTATTCACCGGAATTATTTCAAATTTCGTATTTGAAGTTCGTAATGGATGCTTCAACCTAAAACAGAAAATTGTCCATGCATGTCCCCGTCTTCCCCCATATAACGGTACCTCCCGATAATCGGTGTTTTGATGATTTTAGCGACAATATTCCCCGGAATTGTGTCAAATTAGGTATTTGAAGTTCGAAGACGGTACTACAGCCTATGACGAAGAACTACTTATCAAGGACCAAGTCTTCGTATAGGCCACATGTAAAGGGTCTTATTTGAAAAGTTTTTTTCTACGGATTTTTTTTTTTTTTTTTTTTTTTTGAAATTCTCAAAATTCTTAAAAGTTCCGGCCGAACTTAACTGCTTTTTAACTTGTTTTACATAGATATTTTTTTGAACACATTATCTATATTGAACTCACTCTTGCGAACATAACGTGTTGTTTCAAGTTCTAACTCATTGTTTTGTAATCGAACGCGTACACTCTGTGCCAACGTTACTCCTTACTTGTAATGTTAAAAGTAAGTTCTTTTGTTTTTTCTGGTAATGCAGAAGGTAGGTCGTTTTCATTTCATTTTGTGGAATATTTGGCACATACAACTTCTATATTTTTGGATGAGTAGTAAAAAAAGAATTGTTTAATCCGCTCTGTGAGAGAGGCTTTATTACTCAATAAGTACGGGAGCGTAAAAATGACATTGTCAATATTTTTAATCTGTCAAATTTGTCCAGTGAAAGGTTTGTAAAGAGACCGTCATTTACCACCTATCTTGTGCGTTTTTTCCTTAACATAACTACTGGTTTTACTTATTATCCGGATACAGGAACGGATTTTTAGTAAAAAGTTGCAATAACGGTTAAATTATTAGATCCTTGCAAGTTCTGGGCCGAAGCTAAAATGATGTGACCTTTATTTGGATTTCTAATGCTGATCAGGAATAAATAATTTATGATGGAGCAGCTCAAGCTTTTCAAAGCATATCACCCTAACAGTTGCCATAAAAATTCAACTTCACACAAGTTGCCACAGAAACAAAAAAACCGGCACTTGTTTGACACATTTTTCCGAATGCAACGCACAGTTATACAGGGGCACCACTAACTTCCTAATGGATACAAAAAAATCTGGTAAGGCTTCTTTTTTTTGTTGGCTTTTTGGTTTATTGTACGGCGGCATATCATGTTTTTGTTAACTGCAATCGCTGCTGTTAAACGGTGTTTTGACAATTCGGTTCATTAAAATTTGTCGTCTTACAGTTTTTTTCGACGCTGCTGTGGCCATTAAAAAACGCAATGCCGGTGTCTGTTTTAGCCTGTCCGGTGCGTGTTGTGGCTGGCCAACGGGATATGAAATGGGTTACTTCAAACTGCAAAGCCAATTCTATTTTTAGGAAATTATGTTTCTTCAAGAACAAGAATAACTTCTATTTTCAGCAGCTGGTGTTCTAATGTGACTTAGGGTGTAACGATAACTGGGATGGGGTGTATGGAAATTTCTTGCGCAGAAAATTGGGAAGTTGTGTAGACAATACAATGGATTTTTTTTAGCTTGGTTCAAGTTTAAATTATTTCTCAAGGTCATTGGCTCGATTGGAAAAAATTCCAACTGATAAGTTTCTCAAGGCCATTGGCTCGAATGGTAAAATTCCAGCTGATAAGTGTCTGGGGAAAATATATAAGACCAGCTTCAGAGTCCTCTCACGGAATGACAAAACAACGACAAACAACTGAATACTCTTCACGAAAAGTCATAAAAATTCGGTAAGCCTTAGAAACGAGTAACGGTACAATTTCATGACACCTATGCTGTGCACAACTTCCACATTTAGCCCAAAATTATGTCTGTCACAATATTTACAAAACAAAGAAATTAAATGTTTGTGGAAACAATTTCGAAAACAAACACCGCTTTTTGTGAAGTGGCTACCAGCAAACGCTGCTACGCATGTCGTCGTATCGAAGGTGGGAAGAAACCTGGTTTAATAGGCCAAAACAAACCACTTGTCTGTCTGTATGTCCGACGTCGTCTCATTACATTTTGTGTAAACAAAAATATTATCCGAACAATAAATATTTCACTTGTTTTTGTCGTTGGTTTTCATGTTTGACTAGAGTCGCAGTTGCCGTTGTCAGAAGTTTTGTGCACTTTGATCGGTTTCCGTTCTTTTCTTGTTTGACATTCAATGTTGATTTGCATCTCTGATGAATGTGGTTGTTGTTGTCGTAGTTGTTTTTGTTGCTGTTGGTCTGGTATTTACATTCATTTGTTGGTGTTGTTGCTGTGCTGTTGTCTCTATTGACTCAATTTGTTTGCTCCGACTCTCAATGCTGCTGTCGGTCGGTGCGCTTGAGTGTCTTTGCCGCTTCGATGCAACAATGATAACAACGACAACAACAACAAAGGCAACGACATCAGCAGCAACAACAATTAATGTAATTACGAAATTATATTTGATTAACGACACCATTTGTAAGGTGAACTGAAACTCTGTATTTTGAGTTGCCTGCCCCATTCCGCCGAGGCTGGGTGGGTGTACAAGTGTTTGCCCCTCTAAATGGATGGCTGAATGAATAAATGATATTTTCTTCAGGTTTATTTCCATTGAGAGCTGGGACGAGTGTTTGTATTTGTTGTTGTTGTTGTTGGAAGAAAGCAATTAAACGTAGGTATTTGAGAGAATCACCGTCGACATGAAACAATGCAACACACCAAAAAAAAAAAAAAACTACAACATCAAATCTAAACAAACGATGCGGAACCAAAACAATGTCTTTTTGCGCCTCTGCAGGTGGTGGTGGCGGCGGTGTTGTCAGTGATCCATTTTGATATTCCATTCTGGGTTTTATGTTGTACAAGTGTTGCGTCTCTCGGCAGGCCCAAACCACAAAAAAACTTATTTCGCTGGAAAACTCCTCACCTCCCTCCCCCGCCTATCCGAAGTAATGTGGCAACATCGAAAAACAAGGTGTTGTGGCAAAATGTGTGTCAGAGTTGAAAAATGGCATATCTATCAAACACTTGTTTTGTTGAGTTTCCTATTGACGAGGGTTTTCTATTGAGTGGGCGGATATGAAATTTGTTTCTTTGAAAATTATTTCAGGATAAGAAAAATGTTTAATAAAAAAAAATTTGGAATTAGAAAAATTGTTTTCAGAAAAAATGTCGAGCAAAATGAACATCCATCTAATTCAGGAAAAAAATTGTTAGCCACAGAAAATTCAGGAAAAAATTGATGCCACTGGAATTTCAGGAAAAAATTGATAGCCACATAAGCTATTTTAAAGCTACAGGTAAAAACAACAACTTATCATCTGAAAATTTTTTGATGCAGGGCTGTTGCAATAAATGAGTCATATCGAAACGTGAACCTATATTATTTGGAAATTGAAGCAAAAAACACTAAAATTCCCTGGCAAGTTATCAAATACCATTAATGGGGCTGCAAGGTTAATTCCAATCCAATGAGGATCCTTAATGACGAATTGAGAAAAAAAAATAAAATAATATTCGTAAATTCCCGACGTTAAGGTGAGGTAGAATTTTTTGGGGAATAAGTTTGTGGGACCGAAAACCTCTTGGTGAATCGCTTGGGAGTAAAAATGATCGACCAACATAATCTTCGTTTTTTTATCTGCAAAAAACTCGCTCGAATTTCCACAACGAGTGAAACTCGGCGGAATTGAAAAAATGAGCAAGCTAATTTTTTCAATGTCGCTCGAATAGGAGAAGCATGTTTTCCTCGTTTTTGAGTGGAAGCTAAATTAGTTCGAAGTCGAGCAGATTCTACTCTTGGAGTGAACCTTTTTAGGTTATATCTACCGTTGTTGTATTTCTATGTTTGTATATGTTTTCTATAAACGGTCTGCGAGCCAAACGTCAGACGTGCGACAGGCCTGCTCAAAGTCTGAAGTTTTTTCCGACACATCTGACTGAAGTAGATATCAATTCTGACAAATTTTTCTGATGACTTTTAGAGTTGTTGTACCCTCATTACCCATATTGCTGGAGAGGATATATATAATTTGATACGGCCAAGACGTGCCTAATCGAAATAACGGTCTTAGACTCTATGTCTTTTTGGTCCACATCAGTTTCAGGAGAGGTCCGTCCGTCTGTCTGGCTGGGTAGTACGCACGATAACTCTCGAAGGGAGTATCTAATTTGATCCAAACTTGATACATCGTAACATTATTATCAAATTTAGATCGAGTTCGGAAATGGGCAATATTGGTCCACTCCTTCTGGTACCTCCCCCACAACAGATCGAATTTTTCAAAAAATATGTTTTGCTGCACAGACAGAGAAACGATAATCCGATTTTGCTCTAACTTTGCAAATTCTAATATTTGCATCAGTTCTAGGTCAGGTGCGAAAATGGATAATATCGGTCCCCTCCATCAAGTACCTCCTCCACAAAGGATCAAAATTTTGAATAATTATAACTCATATAAAATGTGATGTAAGATTTCGATTGTCTACACAGATCACAATATTTTTATTAACCCAGGATGTGGAGTTAAAATGACATATATCGGTCAACTCTTTATGGTACCTCCCCCACAAAAGTTAGAAATTTTCCAAAAAAAAATATTTTCTGCAAAGAAAGAGAAACGAGTCCGATTGTCTTCAAATTTCACACATCCTGATATTTTTATGAACCCAAGATCAGTTATCAAGACGGAATATATCGGTCCACTCCTTCTGGCACCTCTCCCACAAAAGGCTGAATATCTATTAAGCTCAAAAAAACGCGAAATTATCATCCAATTCCATTTAGACTGGGCACATCTGAATATTTCTATTAAAACAGGATCCTTCCTTCTGGTACCTCCCCCACAATGGGTCAAAATTTTTAATATAAATAACTCTCATAAAATGCGAAATAAGCATCCGATTATCCTAAAATTTGCATACATCCCCAAAATTTCTATTAACACAAGCTCTGGTGTGAAGTTGGTAGATATAGATCCACTACTCTGGTACCTACCCCACAAAGGGTCTACATTTTGATTAATCATGAAGCTCATAAAACGCGAAACGAGCATCAAATTCCATTCAGACTTGGCACAACACAATATTTTCATCAAAACAATATCTGATATAAATATGGTGGAGATCGGACCATTCTTTCTGGTATATATAAATCGGTTACCTCACTCATTTCCACATTTTACGAAATTTTGCACACATGTCATATAAAGTATATGAAGTACTCGATATAGTCCTAATTTGACACGGTGATATATTTATATCAGTCTTAGCCCAGACACAAATTTGTCAATATTGGCCATCGGCTTCGGGACCTTCCCCATAAAGGGTCAACCGTTTGAATAATCATAACTCAAGTCTGGAGGTATACATCTGTCGGCAAAACCGACTATTTGACTTTTTTTTTTTTTTTTCTTAATAAAATATTGATATTGTGTGAAATACCTTTTTTTTCTCCAGCTTCTGAACTTCTATTTTACAATTTTCTCCATTAATAACTGCCGAAATTTTCCCTGACTTTCTCCCTTCAAAAATATGCATCTTTCTAATTTTCTCCAAATCCGCATATCAATAGGAAATTTATAACAGCAATTAACGATTATTTTTTGTTTAACTGAAACGCATTTGTTTATTGTATTGTTGTATTGTTTATTTCCGGAATATTTGTTGTAAGCCTCACCTAACCTAACCTTTTCCAATAAGATTTTGTTTTGTTTCATATTCTTCTTCTTAAAAATTGTCCACTTGTTGCCCCCATCCCCCTCAGAGATGCTAATGTTAATTCATTAGAGATTCATTCCGCTTGTCTTTTCTTGCCCCCAACTGATTCACCGCTCCACAACAATTCGGCATTTGTTGATTAATATTTTGAAACAATAGCTGTCTAACGTTTTATTTTATTTTATTTGTTTGTTTTTGGTTTTGTCTCTTCTCCTCCCCTCTGCTGGCATCTTTCATTCTTTTCTGATTAATCAGCTGCGTTATTTACGAATCGTGTTTGGTTTTCGCTTAGATTACATAATGCCAACGGCTGAATATCTTTCACCGTTTTGGGATTTCTTTTCTTTTGGAAAAATAAAAACCTGGCCCATACAAAGATGCACACAGAGGGAGAGGGGTAATCTATTCAAAGAGCTCCGACGACGACATTGTTGTCGCATTAGTTATCAGCGCAGTTGGGACTGTTGGGGCCTGGTGGCGACAACAAAAACAAACACCTGATGCTATTTTATTATTAATTTATGGATTTTATTGTCTTGGCCATTGGAATAATACGATTGGTTACGTTGTTGGGGGGAGGTGGGTAAAGGGAGGAAGTGAAAACAAAACTGCTCACTTTTGTTGCAATTTAAGAAAGTTATTTCGGACCCTCAACCTTCTCTTCTGTTTGTTTGCATTCTTTGTTAAAATAAAATTATATAATATTTGAACTAAATATCTTGTGTTATTATTTTGATGGGGAATTTGTTAAATGTGTACTTATCAATTGGTTGTTTGTCAAATAAATTATTAACCAAATAATCACCTGCTTGGCTGGCAACTGCTGCTTGTCTCATGCGGGTAAAAAAATCAGCGAAAGTGAAATTTGCCCAGTTAACAATTAATTGGCAAAGGTAACTAACACTTGTTCGTCAATTTGTTAAGGTTAAGTCTAAATTGGTTTGAAAACTCATTTCCCAAATTTGTTAAATCAACAGCAAAAAAAATGTTTTTTTCGTTTTTTTTTATTTTGGTTTTGTTGGTGCAGCACAACAACAAAACAACAACATTTATAAATGTATTGACATTTCCGTTATTAAGTGTTTGAACGAACGTTAAGAGGGGGAAGTCAAACACACATATTTTGACATCAAACCAACCCACAACATTAAGGTGTAACGATAGAATTAATATATTTTTTTATATATTTTTTTATATATTTTTTTTATATTTTTTTTTTTTTTTTTTGATTTCAGGATTTTGGGAAACCAATCTCTTCGTCAGGTAAGTTGAGTCAGATGTGTTTAATAATTCCTCAATTCCAACAATCTTTTCTTGAATTTTTAAAATATTGCATTCGCATCGTTACACCCCATTATTGGAGGCAGATATTTTTGTATTATTTATTACCATTATCAATGATCTTTATAAGCAATTTGTGAAAGAAACTAAAACTGGTTTCCGCACAACTTCAAATCTTGGCTGCGGCGGCCCTAAATAATGATTTTTCGTTCGCATTTCAGAATCATTAGAAAAAAGTGAAGTTTCTATTTCGCCTTCCTCGTGCTGCTGTTATTGTTGCTATTAGCTTTCTTTGCAGAGTCATTAATAAATTAAATGCCGGCAGTCAAATGTTTCAAGAAAGAAAAATAAGGCACTCAAGCTTGCGAGCGAGAGCGATAGCGTGCTGCGTTGTTGCTGCACTTTTTTTTGTTTCCCAAGTGTGCCAAATAAAAGAATAAAACACCCCACAAATCGGGCTATTGAAATTCGAACAAATAGCACCGGCGAAAAAGAGAAGGTGATTTTTTTACAACTCTCATAAATTTACACCAAAAACAAAAACAGCTTTTAAAAATGAAAACGGCCATATTTTGAAATAATTTAATTAGCTGATATTTGACATTTCTCTGGGGAGTGCGTAAAAATAGATAAATGTCCATAACATTTTCTCTTTATACCCTGAGCCATATGGCTAGATATATGGCCAAAACATCGAAATAACGGTTTTAGACCCAAGGTCTCTTTGCACCAAATCCGTTTCAGGACATTTGGAATCGATCTAGCGATGTCCGTCCGTCCGTCTCTCTCTGGCTGCCTAGTGTGCGCGATAACTCTCGAAGGGAGTATTCGATTTGATCCAAACTTGGAACATACTAATATTATTATCAAACTTAGATCGAGTTCGGAGATGGACAATATCGGCCCACTCCTTCTGGTACCTTCCCCCCACAAAATGTCAAAATTTGCAAAGAAAATAATTTACTGCACAGAAAGAGAAAGGATAATCCGATTTTGCTCCAACTTTGCAAATTATAATATTTGCATCGATGCTAGGTCAGGTGCGAAAATGGAAAATATCGGTCCACTCTATCAAGTACCTCCCCCACACAGGATCAACATTTTGAATAATTATAACTCTTATAAAATGCGATGTAAGAGTCCGATTGTCTTCAAATTACATACATCACAATATTTTTATCAAAACAAAGTCCGGTGTGAAGATCGAATATATCGGTCCACTCCTTCGGGTACCTCCCCCACAAAGCGTCAAAATTTTGAAAATCCATAAAGCTCATATAACGCCAAAATAACATCCGCTTCCATTCAGGCTTGGTGCATCTCAATATTTCTATCAACACAAGATCTGTTATAAAGAAGGTAGAGATCGGACCATTCCTTCTGGTACCTCCCCCACATATAGGGTTCAAGATTTTGCAACAGCTGTTAAAATTATTCCAGTGTTTAAAAGTGTACAAAAGCATTTTGGTAAGAATTTTCAGAAAAAAGTTATTGCTCGTTGCTGTGCCCGACGTCAAGGAAGTGGCCGGAACATCAGCAGAAATGCTTTGAAAAGTGAAGAAGTGACTTGATCAAAACCCGCATCGCAATAGCCGAAACATGGCTCGTGAGCTGAACATGTCGCAATATTCCATTCGGCAAATATTGAAAAATGAATGGAGCTCGGGGTAAAGCCATTGAAATTCCAAAAAGTGCAAGAACTTACACCGCAACAGAAAAAAAATAGACTCAAAAGAGCTAAAGAGTTGCTTCGCTTGGCCGAAAGTGGTGAACTGCCGAATTTGGTGTTCTCCGATGAGGAAACATTCGTTGTCCAGCAGTTTGTAAACAAACAAAATGATCGTGTTTACTTGCAAAAGAGGTCAGCTGAAACCAGAACTCAAGCGATGGTGTGGTTGCCGTAACAGCCAATGGTCGCTCTCCGCTCGTATTAATACAGCGTGGCATCAGAAAAAATGCCGAATATTATCGCGAAAATATTCTGGAGGATGTATTAAAGCCTTGGGCACGCAAACATTTTGGCCGCAAACCTTGGACATTCCAACAGGACTCTGCACCATCGCACTCAGCATTCACCACCCAAGAATGGTTACAAAATGAGGTTCCTCGCTTCATTTCCAGCGCACAATAGCCTCAAAAATCTCCGGATTCCAATCCTTTGGACAATTGTGTCTGGAGTATTTTGGAAAGCAAGGTTGGCTCTACCACCCCAAGAAAGCGCCTCGCCGGGAATGGGCCAAAATACCGCAGAGCAACATTCGGGCAACGTGTGACGGTTTCATTGGCAGTTTGAAAGGCATAATTCGTGCCAAAGGTGACCAATTCGAACAAATCTAAACTTATTCTAAAATTTGATTCCCGACATTTTTTCTTTAATTCAATAAATTAAAAAAAAATTAAACATAATGGCGTTTGACTTTGTTGCAGCTTTTTTATCGCAGCCTGTATACCTAAATGAAGTAGAAATTCTTTACATCTTGATCTTTATAGATTTACGACTCCTAAGTCCCCCTTTCGTGAGAACAGGTGTAAATTGGCCTAATTCCAATAAGGAATCATATCTCTCATGCATTCACCACATTCGTTATTGTCATTATTAGTTTGTTGCTATTGCTTTTTGTTCGCGGAGCATTTTTCCATTCGATCCGGTTAATGCACCACTACAATGAAGTCAGAGACATGAATCTGATTGCTCAGCTTAGTTCGGAGTGTTTGGCGGCATGATAAATGATAAATATCCTCAAACAAAAAAAAACATATCTTAAATTTCAACTTACCGCAATTTTGTTAGGCCAACAGATTGAATTACCAAGTGTCGTTAAATATTTTGTGATGATTGTGATGTTGTTGTTGTTGCTTTTCCTATTTGACTGATAATGATGTTGCTGTTGTTGTTTGAAGGCTGCATTAAATAAATTCTGTCACTTAGTTTCACGGAGTCTTTTGTTGTAGTTTTTTGTTTTGTTTTGTTCTGATTTCACCCTCTTCTGTCGGAAGAATTGAAACTGGGCCAATGCTTTCGAATGGTTGACACCATAACCGTAGACACACACAAATTGGTACAGAGAATTGATTTAAAGTTCAGATTAAATGTTCAGGAGACAATGAACCACTGAATAATGGAAGATCAGTGTGTCAACCAGAGGCGGCTAAATTCAAAAACAAGTGGTGAGACTAATTCAAAGTCAGCCAGTCAATGGATGGAATTTTATTTTTTTTTTTTCAATTTTGCAGTGAATGTTCCAAACGATATTTTTATGACAATTGTTTTTGCAAATTTGTTGTTGTAATCGTAATTTTTATAAACTTTGGATTTTTTGTATTATTATTTTGTTGTTTTTGTTTCCATTGAAGTTACCAGCAAAACAAAGTGACCAACGTCCGTCAATAGGCAGCCAGCCAACACTGGGCCAAGAATAACAAAGCAAAATGCAATTATTGTTGCCTCTTTTGTTTTTAGCTACTGCTGTCGTTGTTGTTGTTATTATTATTATTTTTGCATTCAGCTTAAACACTTTCAAATAGGTACAAAGCAATTGTGCAGCAATTTTATAAATAATAATTAACCACTTCTTTTTTTATTCACTTGTTATAAAAAATAATAACTATAATAACTGTGCAGATCTCATTGAGTATTATTATTGTTGTTTAATTGTCATTTATTTACTATTATTGAGGAATTTTTTTTTTTGCTTTCAATATTTGCAATTGGATCGGAGGTATTTTTCGATTTTTGTTTTCAAATTTTGAAAAAAATGTCGTTTTATTTTGCAACAAAATGTTTATATTTTTTGGTTTTATTTTCTTTTTTTTTTACTTATAAGAATTTTTTGCTTTACACGCTCTCGTTCGTACGCTCAGAAATCAATTTGAACAGGAACTGTACGACAAACGCAGGCGCACCACCGTTCCGCTTCGAAATGATCAACAAACGTTTTTCGTTGCTAGACAAATTCAAACTGAAACTCCGCTCTAGAATTGGAAACGAACAAGCGAACCAACGAATGAATGAATGAACGGATGGTTGGTTGGTTGGTTCGTTGGTTGTGAGATGATAGGCGGTTTAGCTTTGTGTAGCTTGGCTAGATGCAGTGCTGCGTTGTTTGTGGGGTGGTTGCTTGACTCTATGAATGAAGCCAACACGTTTTCTCTCTCTCCCTCTCTCTCAGCGGAGTTAAGCTGAGTCGTTTATTCAAGCGTGTAATGAAAACTCACTAAGCTAATCGAGACTGCACAATGGAGCAACAGCTTGAGTCTGTGTTATTCGAGTTGCCCCTGTAGCCCGGCTGTGATGAGAAATTACATAGTATATTCTCTCTCTCTCCCATTTACTCACTCTCACTTACCAATGACACATTTAAAGCACAGTGAGACTAGTTGTTTCCCCATTGTAAATATTCCCCACTTGAAAATAAATAAAAACTAAAGAATTTTAAATCTACAAGTGTGGAAAAAGCGTTTTTTACGTTATAAGTCGATGAGATTATATTCAGAACTTTGATTTTCATGCACTAACATCATAACTGCTCAAAAGCATGTGCTAGCACATCAGTCCGGAAAAGGTACCAATTATAACAAAACAAAAATTACATATATTTTTATGCCCTCAGTCATATGACAAGAGAGGATAAATATCATTTGATAGAGCCAAAACGTGCCTTATCGAAATAACGGGTTTAGACCCTAGGTATCTTTGGATCAAATCCGTTTCAGGACATTTGGAGCCGATCTAGCGATATCTGGATGGCTGATGCGCACGATAACTCTTGATGGGAGTATCCGATTTGAACCAAACTTGATACATCGTAATTATTATTGACAAACTTGGAACGAGTTCGGAGATGCACAATATCGGTCCACTCCTTCTGGTACCTCCCACACAAAATGTAAATATTTTCAAAGAAAATAATTTAGTGCACGGAAAGAGAAAGGATAATCCGATTTTGCTCCAACTTTGCAGATCCTAATACTCGCATCAGTGCTAGGTCAGGTGCGAAAATTGACAATATCGATCAACTCCAGCAAGAACCTCCCCCACCAAGGTTCAAAATTTTGAATAATTATGACTCTTATAAAATGTGATGTACTTGTCCGATTGTCTACAAATTACACACATAACAATTTTTTTATTAACCCAATGTCTGGTGTGAAGATGGAATATATTGGTCCATCCTTATGGTACCTGCCCCACAAAGGGTCAAAATTTTAAATATTCATGAAGCTCTTAAAACATGAAATTAACATCCGATTCCATTCAGACTTGGTACATCTCAATATTTCCAAAACAAAAGATCTGTTCTAAAGATGGTATAGATGGGATTATTTATTCTGGTACCTCCCCCACATAGGGTTCAAGATTTTTGAAAAAAACAAAAGGCTCAAAGAAAGCGACATAAGCATCCAACTCTCTTGAAATTTCACACATCCAAATAGTTTTGCTAAGGCAAGATCTGTTGTGAAGGTGATATATATGTGCCAAACCCTTCTGGCGCCTTACTCACAAAGGGTCACAATTGTCAATACTTATATCTGTTATAACTTTCGATGCAAGTCGGCGATTCTATACAACTTGCTATATCTAAACATTTCTCTTAACCAGAAATCTGATATGAATATGTAATTTACCGGAATTTATGATTTCGTATAAAATTGCATATAAATGTTCAATTTCCGATAAATTTTACACATACCGATATTTGTAACTGTATTATTTAAGTATAAAAATGGAATAAATCGGTCCGCTATATCTGTTACGCATATTTCCACATTTTCGAAAATTTTTCATATAAAGTATAGGAAGTAGTCGATATAGTCCAAATCTGGCAGGTTGTAATGTTTACAGGGTGAGATAAAAAACTCCCACGGTCGATTAATACGAGCGGAGAGCGACCATCGGCTGTTATGGCCCACACCATCACCATGGCCAATGGAATTGTGTGAAAATCCACACAAGGAGTTCCTTGTGAATACTTTATCCCCTGGAAGAGAATTATCTACATAGGTCCACGATATCGTATATCCCACATATGAGGTTACCTTCCGATATTAGGTATTTTGTTGTCCGAAAATTCACACAAGGAATTCCTTGTGAGTACCTTATCCCTTGGAAGAGAACTGTCGAAATAGGTACACGTTTTAGTATAGCTCCCATATAAAGGTACCCCCAGATATTAAGCAGTTCAGTATTTTTACGACATTATTAACCGAAATTGTTTCAGGTTTTGTATATTTAAATTCGGAAACGCTACCTACAGTCTATGACACAAATTACTTATGCTGGGCCATGTCTTTGTATAGCCCCCATATTTTGGTTTTCATTTCAGCGGTATTTTTCGACGGAATTTCTCAGAAAATTTTCAAGTTTTTTCCAAACGGTGGAGGATATAAAAAGTTCGGGCCGGCCGAACTTTGCTACTTTTTTATACTCTCAGCCTTGTGGCATCGGAGCATATATATAATTTGATGTGCCCAAAATAGGCTCGTTTTAATAACATTCCCTTTGGTGGAAATCCGCTTCAAGATATATCTAGACATGTCCGCCTGTCTGACTGACTTGTGTGCACAATAACGCTCGAAGGCAGTATTTTTTTATTTGGAGACAGTCAATATCGGTCCAATCCTTTTAGAACTTCCCTTACAACTGTTCAAAATTTTGCAAAGAAGGCAAACCTCATATTGAGCGGAGGGTGTTCCTCATATAGTCAACCATGGTACATGGCAATATTTAGATAAGACCAATGTCAGGTATGAAACATAGCACATCCCAACATGTATGTCCTGGATTAGAGGAATTACGAAAAATGGAAAATATGAGTCCATTCATCCTGATGCCTCCTCCACACGAAAAAATCATACAATTATTTCAGATAAAATAATCTATTATCCGATATCGTCCAAACTTTGTCAGTTAATCTTTTATAATTTCAGATAATCTTTGAGTCTGAAGTCCAAAGATATGTTAGAAATCTTTTAGGTTAATATACCTACCAAGTAGGTCTGAATATAAATCTATCTGATGAAGTCACTAAGGTCATCAGTTAGGTATTATCAACAATGTCTCTGACGCTGGTATTTAATGTGGGTAATATTATTTGCAGTTTCTGCTGAAAAATTTTATGAAATTTTCTTTTTCGACTCTTTGTTCGATCAATTGACGAGGTTATTGGCAGGCACTGGCATTGATGATGTCGAACCTCGACAAAGGGTTTTGAAAACAACGGCTTTGCTACTTTATCAAAAATAAGTCTGATATTTTTACACTCGATGATTACAATAAATCCCCAGTTAGGTAAAGAAGTTCTAGAGGTTCCCTACGAACCATATAGAGCATACTAAATGTGGAGTAATAAATTTGGTTAAGATTGGAAATAATGGAATCTCAAATATGGGATAGTTCCCAAGATTTATTAAAAAACACAAAAAGAACAAAGCTCAGAACCTTTCCTGTAGGAACCAAAAATAATACGCTGGAAAATATCACACTGTGCCATGAGAACAAATGTTGTTGTTTTTGTAATGCCTTGCTCGGTTGCATTGCGTTATGGTTTCACTGCAATGTAAATAGAAAAGAGCACACCAATAGTTGTTGCTGTTGTTGTTGGCATTGTTATTGTTCGTGTTGTTGGCTCCGCTCTCTTTGGTGTGGTCTGAGGAGTGTGAAAAAACTATTTGAGTCTTGTTTTGTTTACAATTTCATAATGGGGCTCCTGATGTTGTTGTTTTTTATTCTCCTTCATTGTTTTTGCTGCTGCTGTTGTTGTTGTTGGTAACAATAAATATTGTTTTTCTTTCCAAAGACTCACTTCCACATCCCATTTTCCATTGTCTGGCGGCTTTTTTTCTTTTGTCTCGCCGTTTGTCGTCTTAGTACCCTTTTTTATTTTTCCATTAATGAACTCTGATTTTTTCCTTCCGCACTGTACCGTTTTCTTTTTTTATTCTACAGCAGGGGGGATTTTTGTGTAATAAGTGAAAAGTCAAGAAAAATGTAATTTTCTTAGAAATATACATAAAAAAACAATTGTTTTCTTTTTTTCAACGAAATTCCATTGAGAATTTTGGTCACATATTAGAAGTAATTACGCAATTAAAAAATAGTAAAACTAAAACTGGATTCAACATACTACACCAGGGCTGCCTAAGGAAAAGAGCTCGCTCACCACCCCAATTTCTCTTAGCTTTTTAAATCATCAAAAAATACATTAAAACATTTTTTAATAATTTACCTTATTATCAATTTTAAATGACATTCATGTTTAATATTAGCTGAAAAAATCGTAAATATGAGCAAAAAATATTTTTAGTTTTCCCTTATTTTTCCACAGTTTGGTTTACTGGTGTTGATCAGCTCGTCTATATAAATTACTATAGCTTCGTCTCGATAGGAAGTATTTTTATAAAAGTTTAGTCAGACTTATATTAGGTCATTCGAATTTTTGGTTTAAATATGAAATTTTTTATATACCTCATATATCTGTACCATCAGATTTAAAGCATTTTAATCATACTTGTAAGCCGAAATTGATACCAGTATGTAGAAAACATCCTTTTGAGAACCGTCCATATGGGTCCAAGTTTTGATATGGTTCCATATAACTGTGTCTCTACGTCCTCGTATTTCCCCCATATAACTTTACCCCACCCAACATACATTTTGTGTTTTGATTAATTTAGTCATATTTTTAAAATTCAAATTATTTCGAAGCTGGTAATAGATGTTGACAATAAGTACTATCTTTTCTGATAGAAAATCAACAGCACGGTCCACATTTTTGCGTAGCCCCCATAAACTGTAAGCTTTTTTTACCCTACACCACATAGTGGTAAGGATATTATGTGTTTTTACATGGATGGGGTTTGTAACATGGAGAAGGAAGCGAGATAGACCCATAGTTACTTTTGGGGAAATTCATAGAATCACTTTCTGAGTCGATATATCCATATAATGCAGGTCGCATTTATTATCCGATTGGGATCAAAATTTTCCAAACAATATTTGTTTGGCTTAAAGGCGAACCCTCCAACATATTGGTGAGAATCGATAGATATAGCTCCCATATATATCTTCAACGGATTTCGTGTTAATTGTGCACAACATAACCAATATCAGTCCAAATGACCTTCGGCACATTCGACCGAATTCAGTCTAGAAGCAAGTACATCAAATCGGTTAACATATAGATATAGCCCCCATATATGTGTTTCATCCAATTTGATGTTGAAATCCCTCATATTCGTAATATGCACCCCACAATAATGATTTTTTGGTACCAGATATCAGAAACAGACCAGAAATACCTCTGCCAAATTGTATCGAGATCGGTTCAGATTTGGATATAGCTCCCATATACAGGGCGAGATAAAAAAAACTGCAACAAAGTCAAACCCCATTAATTTTACATTTTTTTGTCAGATTTTATTGAATGAAAGAAAAAATTTTGGAAATAGCATCAAATTTTAGAATAAGTTTCGATTTGTTCGAATTGGTCACCTTTAGCACGAATTATGGCCTTCAAACGGCCAATGAAACCGTCACACGCTGCCCGAATGTTGTTCTGCGGTATTTTGACCCATTCCCGGCGAAGCGCTTGCTTGAGGTGATCGATACTTTGGTACTTTTTAGTGCCAACCTTGCTTTTAAAAATACTCCAGACACAAAAGTCCAACGGATTGGTATCCGGAGATTTTGGTGGCCATTATGCGCTGGAAATGAAGCATAGAACCTCATTTTGTAACCATTAGTAAGTGGCGCGTGCTGAGTGCGATTGTGCTGAGTCCTGTTGGAATGTCCAAGAACTGCGGCCAAAATTTTTGCGTGCGTGCCCAAGGCTTTAATACACTCTCCAGCATATTTTCGTGATAATATTCGGCATTTATTCTGATGCCACGGTCGATTAATACGAGCAGAGGGCGACCATCGGCTGTTGTGGCGGGCCACACCATCACCATTGCCGGCGCTTGAGTTCTGGTGGCCAACCGAAGGTGCACATTTTCAGCTGACCTCTTTGGCAAGTAAACACGATAATTTTGTTTGTTTACAAACTGCTAGACAACGAATATTTTCTCATCGGAGAAAACTAAATTCTGCTTCGGCATAGCGAAGCAACCCTTTAGCTCTTTTGATAATATTTTCTTTCAGTTGCGGTGTTAGTTCTTGAACTTTTTATAATTTCAATAGCTTCACCCCTTTTTTTAAAATTTTGCCGAATGGAATATTGCGATATGTTCAGCTCAGGAACAACTTTTCGGCCACTACGACGCGGGTTTCGATGAAGTCACCACTTCCTTGACATCGGCCTACGCTACCAGTATCACGGTAACGAGCGATGGTACGACACCAAAAGATTTTTTCACATTTAAATGCTGGATTTTTTCACATTTAAATGCTGGAGTGCTCTAACGATAGCCACTTGTGATTTTCCAACCAAAAATAAAGAAATCACCCTATCACGCTTCAATTCCATTCTGGAAAATTCTCTTTAAAATGCTTTTGTACGCTTTTAAACAATATAATGAACTGTCACTGGAATAATTTGAACAGCTGTCGGACGAGTGGCTTAGAAATGACAGCAGTCTGAAGTTGGTTGCAGCTTTTTCATCACAACCTGTATAGACATATTTTTAAAAAGTCAAAAAGCAGTTAAGTTCGGCCGGGTCGAACAATTTATACCCTCCACTATGTGAAGAAACTAGAAAATTTCAACAAATTCCGAAAAAAAACGTTTAAATGATGACAGCTGTACGAAGATGTGGACCTGTATAAGTAAATTTTTGTCAGAGTGCCCATTAAGATCTTCAAATACAAAATTTGAAACAATTTGGGTGAATGATGTCGCTAAAATCATCAAAATACCGAATATCGGGAGGTACCGATATGTGCCGTTATTTGTGTCGACATTACCCATTACTTGGCAATGAGAAAAGTATGTTCTTTTGCTTTGTCATTTTCTTAGGAAAAACTCATTATTTTCAATCTGCTGCTAATGCAGTAGATGGTTCTTTTACATTGCCCGCCCAGGGGATATTCGGCTCTTACAGCTCACAATTGTTTGCTGGGTAATAACTAATTTTTTTATTAAATTATTATTATTATATTTTTTAATTATTTTATATTTTCATAAATCCCAAAATCAGGATATGATTATTTGTCGGCATTTGCCTCCAATATTGGCCAGAAATATAAAACACGATACTATATAACCCACACCCTTTCCACTCCCTCGTACTTGTCCCAATTACAAAAAACACCGATGGATTGATTTTATGAGAATTACCCTATGACTTGGCTTCTTCACACACGTCTACGCCAAGAGGTGTTTGGCTGGCACATACGCATGGACATCATAAATAATTCATGTCACTACCTCTGCGGTGTTGTACTGCGGTGCCATTTAGTCCAGCCAAAAACCGAGTCATCAAAAGACCCATTAAAAAACAACAACAACAAAAACCACTAAAACTCAATTCAACCCCAGCCAAATAGGAAAATGAACCAAAGACACAGCGAAACCCCCTTAAATACCTAAAAAAATTAATATACAATTAATTCGACAATTTCCTGTTTTAACGGCCAAATTTGTAAAATCTTAAGACGACGACGGACTGGTTGGCTGTCAGACTGACACTGGATCCAAGACCAACACACCGTGTGCATTGAATTACAAGGGAAGAACGACAATGACGATGATATTAACCACGACCACCAGCTCTGGCGGTAATGATGTAAACACCATGAAAAGTGTTGGGAACAAAAGGTGGCTGGGGTGTCTCCTTTTTGTTGTTATTGTTCTTATTGTTGCATTCCAACAAAGATGTTTGTTTTCTAACCAGCTTTTCTTCTTCTTCTTCTACCTCTTGTTGCTGCTAATTCCTATTTTTCCAACAGACATTAGAAGTCAAACGTTTTATAAATCAACACCTTTTTTCACAAAATTAATTCGATATGCAGAACGTTTTAGGAGTGGAAAGCGGAGAGGGAAGTCTAAAAGGGTGCTTCGGTAACAGTTTCCGTTGCCAAGCATTAACCCCCAGCTGCATTTCCTGCGGCACGGGGTGAAATGTCCTTTCTTTATCCTCCTCCTCCTACTTCTTCTCCATTGTTCCTTTGAAAATTCAAATTGCATTGCCTTTTTCTTTCTCCCGGACAATAAGAAATTTGAAAATTGCAACATGTTTGGCAACAAATTGTTGGTTAGACCCTTTTTTGGAAATCTTGATTGTTTTGCTGCGATGTAACAAAGGTTGCATTTGCGTCTCAAAAGAACAGCCCAGCACCAGTCTAATATTTGCTACTCGATTACAATCGAACTGGTGGTAGCCTTGCCCCCTTCTTTCCAAGACGCACACAAGAAAAAGGAAACTAATTTCATATTCCCTCAAAGGCGGCCAACACATTGATTTCCCCTCGGTTGGTTGGCTGGATATGCCAACCATCTGGTTTCATAATTAAGGGTTAGAGGTTGTGAATGAACTAAGTCCAAGTTATGACAGACATTTATGGCTACGATTTTCCATGTCAACTGCTGGCTTCATTCCTATTCTAAATAGGGATGTTAAACATATGCTATCTAGGTGTCTGTGTGTGAATATTTCCATTTCAAAGAATGGCCATAAACGGCATTGCGAGGCTCTAGAAATTCTTATTAAAATGTGAGACATAAAACGCACGCCTGCTTCGTGACAGCTACCTGTAGGCCATAAAAATGAAGCCCAATGGGATTAACTTTCACATCGTATCTTTTAATCCTGAGATGAGTTCATTTGCCTGGCCAGCTAACATATGGTGGGAAAAAAGAAAATTGGAAAAATGTTGTCGAACGTGTCTTATTGCTCGGAGCTGCCGATAGAACGAAGACAGCTTTTGTCCGATTGATCTAAATTTGTGGAAAATTCAATTATCTCGTTAAGGGGGAATCTTCCAATGGATGTCACAGATGTTTTACATACCTTTGAGACGAATGGTTGGGAGGGGATTAAATAAGAACCATTTTTTAGCTAAAACTAATTTTTTAGGGTGTTTTAAATCGTCGTTTTTCCTGATGGAATAATTCATTTTCTCATTTTGGCCATTACTCCTTTATTATTGAGTTCCTAGGGTTGTGGGAAGTTGACAAACGAGGAAAAAATTAAAACAAATAAAAAAAGCTGTTAGTTCGGCAAGAACTTTGAATACGAAATTAGAACTAATTTGGAAATTTTCAAAAAAAAAAAAAAAAAAAACCGTTAAAATTTTTGTTAAAATCTTAAAAATACCGAATATAGCCGTTATATCGGGGTTTACACGACGTGGACCTACATTGTTGTCATAAGCCATTACCATTTCCAAATTTGAAACTTGAATAGCGTTACATCGGAGCTATACGAAGACCTGGACTTGCATAGACAATTTTCTGTTATAACCTGTAGCATCCATTACGAACTTCAAATACGACATCTCCAACAATTTCGGTGAGTATTGTACCTAAAATCGTCAATATACCGAATATAGGGAGGCAGCTATATGTGGGGCCTATACAAAGTCCTGGACCTGTATAGACAACTTTCTGTCATGGGCTCAAGTATCCATTACGAACTGCAAATACCAAATTTAAAACAATTCCGGTGAATAACGTCGATAAAATCATCAAAATACCGAATATCGGGAAGTATGAGGGCTACACGAAGACGTTGACCTGCACAGAAAATTTTCTTCCTAGGCTGTAGTATCCATTGCGAACTTCAAATGCCAAATTTGAAAGATTATCAAAATTCCGCTAATATTATCAAAATTCCGAATATCGGGAGGCACCGTTATATGGGGGCTATACAAAGACGTGGATGTGCACAGACAAGTTTCTGTCTTAGGCTGTAGTACCCATTACGAACTTCAAATACCAAATTTGAAACAATTCCGGTGAATAATGCCGCTGAAATCATCAAAATACCGAATATCTCGAGGTACCGTTATGTGGGGCCTATACGAAGACGTGGACCTGCACAGACAATCTCCTGTCATCGGCTGTAGCATCCATTACAAACATTAAATACCAAATTTGAAAGAATTCCGATGAATATTGTCGCTAAAATCGTCAAAATACCGAATATCGGGAGGTACCGTTATATGGGGGCTATACGGAAACGTGGAGCTGCACAGACAATCTTCTATCATAGGCTGTAGCATCCATTACGAACATCAACTACCAAATTTGAAAGAATTCAGATGAATATTGTCGCTAATATTATTAAAATACCGAATTTCGGGAGGTACCGTTATAAGGGGGCTATACCAAAACGTGGATCTACATAGCCCATTTTCAATACCAAAAGTCCTGCAGACATAATACACATTTGAGTAAAATTTTATCAATCTATTTCAATTCGTTCGAAAGCTAGAGTGATTTCCACAGACGGACATCGCTAAATCGACATAGGATTTTATGCTGATCATGAATATATATACTTTGTGGAGTCTAAAATGTATATTTCGAGGTGTTACAAACGGAATTACAAACCTAATATATCCTCCATGTTATGGTGGATGGTATAAAAATATGATGAGTTGTTGATTTAGATATAAGAATGCTAAGAAGGGACCTTCTAGTTACTAAAATATGCCGGTGGTCTATGATCTCCGTGATCCTGGGGCTTAATGGCATTGCACTTCGATCTTCAAATAGACTATCACTTTTAAAGTATTTACTGCAAGCAATTAACAATCACATACATACCAGCTAATACCCTTCCCGTCAAATAACAAGTTAAAGAAACCATTTTTTTCTCTCGTTCGTCGGTTCCAAAGAGATTTCCCTTTTGTTCAAACCATTTCAATATTCGGTTTTCCATTTTCACGGTTACATAATTAAGGACATTACTTCAATCTTAAATACTCATTTCCATATCTTGTTTGAAAACATGCGCAATAATATTCAAATGCTAAAACAACACCGATCTGCTCTAGTTTCAAATCTAAATAAATTAATATTCAATTTTTTGTGGCATAAACAAACAAGAGACGATTGTCCCCGAAAATTTGCTCTTTTCACAGTTCCATAGTCTATTGTGCGTTGAAAATCACTCTTGGTCCCCGCTTGCCTGCCTGCCTGCTTCGGGAAAATGGAGTGGTGCACTTTAGCATTTGTTGTCGACATTGACATGGCCATTAGGGATCATCCCATACAAATAAATTCAAGTGTTTCCTCCATTGTTTGGCTTGGCATATCTGATAATTTATTATTGTCAGATAGGCCGAGGGACGGACGAGCGGACAGACAGGCACACCTAATAAGGACACCAGTAAACATGGTTTCTCGTTGCTGTTGTTGTTTTTGTATTCCCTTTACCCCCGTCCAACAATACATTTTACATTAAGGGATGCAGTGTCAAAAAAAGGATAACGCCATTTACATTTGTCGCCTACTGCGTCACAAGAGAGTGCACAGTCAACTGACTGACGGGGTTTAAGTCAATGGCACAGCTAGCGCCAGGGGTGGTGGCAAGTTGAGGTGCAACGGATGTTGGCCGTATTCATTATAGAATCAAAAACAAACAAAGATCGGAACAACCTTAATTAAAATATAGCGCTGGGGTAATCATGATTACATTGTTTCCAGAATTCCTTTGAAAACAATATGCTGCGAACGCTGCCTGGCCGACACAATTAAAAGTGGACCGGAATGTAATGAATCAAAACGGAATTATGGTCAAATTAAATTTATGGCAGAATAACATACGCCGGGGAGCGACGGGGAAAATGAACATGTAGTAGATCGAAAGGCATGGGTAATAATTCAAAATTATGCAAATAGTAAGCGTAGTTGTTGTTATTTGTAATTGGACATGTGAGATTATTGTATACAATCCCCGGCTATGAGGATATTTTTCATGTGCTGGAACTGCCGATCAAAGTTTCTATAGATACGGGGTTTAAACTTCAGGGCTTAAAGAGCCGAAGAAGCCATTAAAACAAGAACTTCAGCATTACCAGCAGAAAATACAAAATAAGTTACTTTTCTCATTACCAAGTAATGAGTAACATCGCCACAAAGTGTGAACGGGAGACTACTATACCCAAGGTTGCGAGTTTGAGACTCGACGAAGAAAAACTTAATGAGACACGATGACTTATAGATGTAAGACTTCGAACAAGTCTTAAAGTTCATAAAAGTGACACAGTGTTTAGGCTGTTTAGCAGATCAGAAGATTGCAAATTCTATTCCAACAAGCGAACAAAGTAAAACAGAGGATTGTTGTAAAATTGGAAATGCTAATTATACCCTCAGCCATATGGCTACAGAGAGCATATATCATTTGATGCGGCCAAAGTGTGCCTCATCGAAATAACAGTTTTAGACACTAGGTCTCTTTGGGCCAAATCCGTTTCAGGACATTTGGAGTCGATCTAGCGATGTCAGTTCGTCTGTCTGTCTGGTTGGTGCGCACGATAACTTGATCCAAACTTGGTATATCGTAATATTATTGTCAAACTTAGATCGAGTTTGGTGATGGACAATATCGGTAGACTCCTTCGGGTACCCTCCCCACAAAAGGTCGAGATTTTCAAAGAAAATAATTTACTGCACAGAGAGAGAATGGATAATCGGATTTTGCTCCAACTTTGCGAATCCTAATATTTTCATTAGTGCTAGGTCAGGTGCGAAAATGGACAATATCGGTCCTTTCCATCAAGTAGCTCCCCCACAAAGGGTCAAAATTTTGAATAATTATAACTCTTTTAAAATGTGAAGTAAAAGTCTGCTTGTCTTCAAATTACACACATCACAATATTTTTACTAACCCAAGGTCTGGCATGAGGATAGAGTATATTGATCCATTGCTTCTGTCTGGTACCTCCCCCCACAAAGGGTTAAAATTTTGAATAACCATGAAGCTCATAAAGCGCGAAATTAACATCCGATTGCATTAAAACTCGGCACATCCCGATATTTTATCAACACCAGAACTGTTATAAAGATGGTAGAGATCGGATCATTCCTTCTAGTACCTTCCCCACAGAGGCTCAAAGTTTTGGATGACTTAATCTATTATAAAATCCGAAATAAGCATCCGGTTCTCTTCATATTTCACATATCCTATTATTTCTACTTATGCAAGATCTGCTGTGAAAATAGGATATATCGGTACACTCTTTCTGGTACCTCCCCACAGAGTCTTAAAATGAAAATGAAGCTCATAAAACGCGAAATTAATACTCGATTTCGTTCAGAATTACCACATCTCAATAGTTCCATCGACACAAGATCTGATGTAAAGATGGTAGAGATCGGACCATTTCTTCTGGTACCTCCCCACAAAGGGGCCACATTTGGAATAATTATATGTCTCATAGAATTTGAAATAAGCATCCGACTCTCTTCAAATTTCACACATCTCAATATTTCTACTAACACAAGATATGGTGTGAAGATGAGGTATATTGATCCACTCCTTCGGACGATATAAACGTCCGATTCTTTTCAAACTTCACACATCTCAATAAAGGGTGAGATGAAAAAACTGCAACAAAGTCAAACGCCATAATTTTTACATTTTTTAATTTTAAAAGCAAAAAATGTCGGAAATAGCATCAAATTTTAGAATAAGTTTAGATCGAAGCAGTAACCTTTGGCACGAATTATGGCCTTTAAATGGCCAATGAAACCGTTACACGCTACCCGAATGTTGCTTTACGGTATTTTGACCCATTCCCGGCGAAGCACTCTCTTTTGAGTCTATTTTCTTTCTGTTGCGGTGTTAGTTCTTGCACATTTTAATAGCTTTACCCCGAGCTCATTTTTCAATATTTGCCGAATGGAATAATGCGATCTGTTCAGCTCACAAGCCATTTTTTTGGCCACTGCGACGCGGGTTTCGATCAAATCGCTTCTTAAATTTTCGAACCATTTCTGCTGATGTTGCTTTTTTCTTCCGTCCACTTCCTTGACGTCGGGCTACGCTACCAGTATCACGGTAACAAGGGGTGGTACGAGACACAAAAGATTTATTCACATTAAAATGCTGGAGTGTTTTAACGATAGCCACTTGTGGTTTTCCAGCCAAATATAAAGAAATCACACTATCACGCTTGAATTCAATCACGACTAATTTTTTTCTGGAAAATTATCACCAAAGTGCTGTTGTACGCTTGCCACTGGAATAACTTTAATAGCTGTAGGACGAGTGGCTTAGAAATGACAGCATTCTTAAGTTGGTTGCAGTTTTTCATCTCACCCTGTATTCACACAAAATTAAAAATAAATGCTCGGTTTTCTTTACATTTTGCAGGTCCTAATATTTTTATTAATATTAGATGAAGTGAAATACTTCGATAGACTATATCTGGCACTTCACGCACCTTTTAGCACTCTATAAAAATTATCACATGTCTCGTATCAAGTGAAATAAATAGTCGATATATAGTCCAAATATGGCACCTTAAAATATTTATATCAGACTTATATCAGAGGAGTTGAACAATATTGACCTACTCCTTCGTAACCTCCCCCATAAAGGTTCAACATTTTGAATAATAAATACCGATGCCAAAATATGTATGAATAAATGGACAATAGCTGGGGGTATACATCCGTCGGCAAAAATCAACTGCTACTTCTTAACTTGTTTAAATTTAGGAATATTCTATGTTTCAATAAAAATTTGAAAATATCCTCTAAATTAATTTTTCTCTTTCTCATAGACTTTCGTTCTTATTATTGGTTTACATAAAAATAAGGAGTCAAAATTTATGATTCCAAAATCTTAAAACTATTACGAAAAGTGGAAGTTGCGGTTTAAGGCACAGGGAAAAAAATACATTCCGATTTTTATGCTTTGCTTCAAAATTCTCTATCCAATGTATATTTTACACCTCAGCAAAAAATCCTGAATCCTTTCTAATACTCCTTCGAAAGACTGATATTTTTTTTTTGAAAGTGAATATCGAGTTTCCAAATGCTAATTTTCATATCAGTGCCAAAGATCTAACGGTTTTCACACTCACTTAGCAAAAAACAGGATAAGTGGTTTATCAAAAAAGAAAGGAAAATTATGCCTTTAGATTTGTAAATGGACAAGTACAGACACGCACACACACACAAACGCAGAGACACACCACTTCAATGGTGCAATGCAAATCACAAAAAGTTTCACCAAATGTCTGCAAGGCATCCAAGGAAAATACAGTTACAACAAATCATTAAAAGGATTTTCTGTTGTAATATTTAAGGGTGGGATTTTTTTTGTCAATATCTCATCCTCCTCCTAACGCCAGCAACAAACTGTTCGTCCGTCCGTCCGTCCCTCGGCTAGAGAACTATCCATAGACCCTTTTTTACACGTTCTGTGATAATTTTTCATAGATCAAAGAGTACAGCTGCCGTTTTGTGTTGAGTTGATGACAATTGCCTCGCCCCGGTTGAATGGATGGTTGGCTGGCTGGTTGAGGTTGGATTACAAAGAGCGGTGGTTGACGGTTTTGTTGTTGCTCTCTCCAAATGGTGGCTGGCTGTCTGTCTGTCTGGCTGGCACACGATTTAATTTTCATGTAATCTGTCACTTCAATTTAACGATTCGATCATTACATTTTATGTCTTTGATTTTGGTTTGGCTTCTGTGCCTCGTCTCGGTTCGTCCCTCACTACACCATCAGTTCATCCAGTCATCCATCCGTCCCGTCCTTTGTATCAATTTGGTAGATCTGATTTATTTGTGTGATTACAGTGCACAAAATTTAGATACACATATGGTCTGTCGGTCGACCGGTCGTTCGTTACGCCATTGTCGACTGCCGGCGCGTTCCCTTGATGGATGTGATTAATGAAGTTGATAACCGTTTAACTGCTCGATTTAACATTCTTTGACATGGTCCATAATTGGATCGGGTGACAGATTTTACACTCAATTTCTTTTCGTTAATTTGTTATTAGTTTAAAATTACCGAACGCCATTGGCATTAGATTTCATAAAACATACTTAGTTTACAATGGACATAATGGGATTTAGTTCAGTAATGAGTTTTCAGAGAATGGTTCCCGTGGCATACTCCTGAATTCACATTCTCCTTCATCGTTTTCAAATTCCTTTATTACCGCCAGAAAAATTAATGACAAAATAATAAAATTGAACCAAAACTAAACTCAATCCAAATTATAGAAATTGCCCAGATGTAGGAAACAATCTTTAAGGAATTGCTGGCACTGACAGTAGTCGGGAAATGGTGGAGCCAGAACTTCGGACATGATTTTAATAAGATCCACATATTTATTCAGGGCCTTCGAATAGTCACCCGTATCGTACAAACGTTTGGCAGTACGCGTCATCATTTCAGTATCCTGGAAAAATTTAAAATTCAATTCAATAACAAGTTCAAAGTCCCAGATCGATCGCTCAGATCGCACTCACCTGCATCACTTTCAGACCCTTGAGAATATTTGTACTCTCATTGCAGGTCAAACATTTGACCATGAAATCGTTGCAGTTGGGTGGAACCTCAATGACGGCGTTGCATTTGTTCGGTGCATCACAGCGGAACCGGATGACATCGGTGGGCAACTTGTCGAAGGTGGGCCAATTCTCCAAACAGGCATCGCAGCAACATTCAAATTTGTACAAATCCTTGAGTTTGGCTTGGCGTTCGTTTCGGGTTTCCTGGGTGTAGATGGGGCCGTAATTTTCACAAATCTGCAAACCAGCCTCGACGGGCTTGACCATGTTAATGTGAATGGTTGTACCGCGGTAGTATCTGGAAATGTAATGGAAAAGTTAACAGCCTTGGGATTTTTTCTAAAAATCAAAGCAAAATCCTTTATCACTGCCGGAATTTTAGGAAACTCTCGAAAAAGGGTCCCAATCTGAATCCCCTAAAGAGCGGCACAACATGAATCCGATTGGCAGCTGAAATCCCAACCCCCTGAGCAGCCCTCCTCCCATTGACCTACCTCACAACACTCGGATCGCAAGAATGATTGAACAAAGCCAATGTTGGATACAAAGCACCACCAATGAACTCGGTCTTTTCACTGCCATCCCTTTGCGATTTGTGCAGCTCAGCCACCTCGTGGGTATTGAATTGTAAAAATTGGAGATTTCTCAAAGCAATTGCCTCAATCTTAAGAATATCTTCCGAATTCAGCTTTTCACCAAAATAATTGACAGTCTTCAGGCATTTAATCAGGAAACGTGCCATCAGGGCATGTTGGAAGAAATTCGAGGCGGTACGTTCATCCTCATGCCTAACCAAATGGGCAATGCGACGATAATCATCCTTGGGAATCCTGTCGAGAATCAGAGATTAGTGGAAATTTTGGCTACGCACAAAAGAGAGGTTTTCCAACTTACTTTTGAATCTCATCGGCTGTGAGCTTCTCATCGATCTTGTCATAGACCTCCAAGAAGTGCTCCACAGATCGGCTGGTCAAAATTCTCAGGGCCATGTGACAATTTACGGATGCTCCGGAACTCCAAATGGTTGGCAAAATGCCGCATTCATATTTGTGATACGATTTGGCAGCACGTTTTTGACATTTCTCCGAGCAGTAGACAACGTCAGCACAATTGGGACAGGCCACGGGAATTGCAGTTCTGGAAAAGCCAAACCAAGTTGAGATTTATGGCAAAGATACCTTATCATAATATATGCCTAACCTTATGAAACAGTTTTCACAATGAGTCTTGGCAAATTTCTCCAAAAGAACCGCCACAAAGGGTTTCTCCACCAGAATCTCTTCGCCCACCTTAACATCGCTGGCCGCCCTCACAAAACGACCCTCACTGCGATTCTCATCGAAACGTATGGCATCGCTGATAAACTCTTTTTCATCAGCAATGGCCAGCGATAGCGGAACTTCTTCGGGCAAACCTTTCTTTTTACGGATCTCCATCTGCTTGGTAGTGCGTGGATCGCGTTCCAACATTTTGATCATTGTCATGGCCACGGTATTCAGTTGAGATTTTCGCGATGCCGGTAAATTTTTGGCGTCATCCATAGAGGTGATCATTAGTCTGAAAAATTGAAATAAGAGGTTTATGTGGAAATTGTTGAGAGGTTGTGGAAATTGCGGTATAAGCCCGAGGAGCGTAAGACAGAGAAGTTCTATGAACATTTTCGGTGGTATGGGTAATTGTTAAGAATATCATTGATCCTTGGCGGCGAATATATTTCTGTCCGGTCTGGTTTTTCTTCGGAGTTCACTTTCGTAAATCTCGAATGAAGATGGGACCCCTTCTTTAGTTAGTCTATCGCACCAAATGTTTTAAAACTTCAACTCTCTAAAAATGTGAAATGAATATCTGATATTTTTAAACTTTGAACATCTCAATATTCATTCCCATGTAAAATCTTCTGTCGGATTCCCAATAAAAAAAGTTGCAACAATTTTTGTTGTTTTTTGAAAACATAATACTTTTATGCTTCTTATCTTTCCTTCAACGAATTTTATGTAAAATAAGTAAACAATTCTCTTTCCCAGCGGATAAAAAAATTAAACATCTAATAATTGTTTTCAGATGCCAAACGTCGTTACTTACTTGAAATATTTAATTGTATTTGGATAATCCTTTTTGGCCATATAACATCTGGCCAGGCGCTCATACAACTTGTATATCAAATCCTTGGGATATCCATAATCCAGCGATCTCTTGATGTCGATCAATGCCTCGTCGTATTTTTCCAAATGATACAGGGCCGCTGAGCGATTAGCCAAAACAATGGACTTCTCGTTCACTAAATGAGATGGAGAGAGATATGCACGATGAGAACACACTCTCGTGAGAGCAGCCAACTAAACTGTTACCACATGCATTCCACCATACCTTTATCGTCCGGCAGAGCCACATAACTTTTGGTATACAACACCATTGCCTCCAACCACTTTTGGGCCTTAAAGGCCAGATTGCCCTTTTCCTTGTAGTCTAGGGCCGTTGCCGCACTTTTACCATGAAATTCACGACGTATTTGCAATGCCTCATCCCGACCGTCAGTGAGACCCTTGAATGACTCCACAAAACGTACGCGTTCCAAATCATTTTTACACTGGTCAATTTTTTCAACTTCTTCGTCGAAATTTTCAATACTATTCTTCAGCTGAACATAATAACTGGCAAAATAATTTCTTTCACCCAACGACGAGGACATTTTTTTTAATTCAAAACTATTGGAATATTCCAATTTTATCGAAAGGGTAATTATATATATTTTTCTTGTTTCAAGAAAATTCTCACCACCCCACAGAACTACCGGAGAAAAGACGTATTAATAGCGCAACTTTTAAATGAAAACTGCAATATGTATTTTCCGAAAAGAAAATTCGGCAGCATGTGGCCGTTGTTTCGACGTTACAGAGAAAAGAGAACGACAAGTGAATACACATTCACGCACGCCTTACCCCTCCTATGATGTACCAATTATACTCACATTTACTATTCCCACTTGCCGATATTTATAGATACAATGCTGAGAGTTTAGAAGAGATCCGATGAGGATGGATAGGGCCCGAAAAATCGGGGCCTGTTGAATTGCTCTAGCCAATGACTTTGGACGTGTTTGGTAAAGAAAAGAGGCTTAACGGCTGAAACAAAACATTTTTACAGCTTATCAGTATAAATCAAGCAATACTTTTCTCCAGTCCAAACCTTTACAAAGGTTAAAGAAATAAAATAAAAAAGAAATAACATAATATGAAAATCTGCTGAAATTTAAATTTTAATATCAAAAAAACGAAAGTGGAGCTTACTATAAATCGGCCAAAAGTAGTTAGTTTAAAATTAGTTAAAAGTAATGCAGGGAAGTGGAATAACTGCCTAACTCATCCTCATTTTAAAATAGTCAATTTTCGTGATGGAAAAAATATAGAGAAAAAATTATTGCAATTATTTTAAAAATAATTTCAATTTATTTTATTGTTTTTTTTTTTTTTTATTTTCATAAAATAGTATACATTAAATGTAAAAAAGTTGGAGTTGCCTCCTGTGAGGATTGAACTCACGACCCCTGGTTTACAAGACCAGTGCTCTGCCACTGAGCTAAAGAGGCGTACGTTGGTGGGTCGACGATAGAAACGATTTTCAATTCAGTCGTGGTTGCCAAGAGTCAACAAACCATTTGCGCTTGATTGTTAACATGGGTGTCGTTTTCAATCTCTCCCTCTCTTTTTAGTTTTTTCTCCCAAGTGTTTTGTTTACTCTTTGTGTGATCCATTATGTTTCTCTTAATTTCAAATTAACACATGATGCTCAGGGTTGCCAAATGTTGATGTCCATGTCATGTGAAGTAATGAAATCATAATCGCTAAACGAGAATAAATAGTTGAAAGACATAAAGCAATTATACGATGTATATATTGCTTCGAAAGAATAAAAAACTATACAGAAATTAAAATAAAATGGACATAGCACGCTATTTGAGGATTTATGAAAAACATGTTAATTGCAAAAAAAAAGATACTTCAGCGACTCTGACTTGAAAATGTTCAAATTCACACTTTTGTAATTATACAAAGTGCTGTGTATTACATGGAAACAATATGCTAAAATGTTTCATCTTGATTATGAATCATAAATTTCTAAATCACACAAGTCAAATGGTATCAGTCGGTTTTGCCGACAGATGTATACCCCAGCCTTGACTTATGATTATTAAAACTCTTGACTGTTCATGGGGGAGGTTCCGAGGATATTGGCCAATATTGACCACTTCGTATCTGACCTAAGACTGATAAAAATATTACAACGTGACAGGTTTGGCCTACTCCCCGTACTTTATATGAGATATGTGCAAATTTTTGGAAAACGGGATATATTAGTCAGGTAACAGATATAGCGGACCGAAGTATTCCATTTTCATACTTCATCTAATTCAGATAAAATTTTTGGTATGTGAAAACTATGAAGGAAATCGAACATTTATATGCGATTTTATGCGAAATCATAAATTCCGACAAATTACATATTCATATCAGACTTCTGGTTAAGATAAATTTTTAGACATTGCAAGTTGTATAGAATCGCCGATTTGTTTCGCAAGATATTTCAGATATAAGTATTGGAAATTGTGACCCTTTGTGGGTGAGCTACCAGAAGGGGTTGACAGATGCATATCATCTTCACAACAGATCTTGTGTTACCAAAAATGTTTGTATGGGGGAAATTTGAAAATTTTCAAAATCTTGGACCCTATGTGGTTGGGGGAGGTACCAGAAGAAATGTTGCGATCTCTACCATCTTTATAACAGATCTTGTGTTAACGGAAATATGGAGTTGTATCAAGCCTGAATGGAATCAGACGCTATTTTCGATTTTTCGTTTTATCAGCTTCATGAACATTAAAAATGTTGACTCTTTGTGGGGGAGGTACCAGAAGGAGTGGACTGATATATTCCATCTTCACACCAGGCCTTGGATTAATAAAAATATTGTGATGTGTGTAGTTTGAAGAGAACCGGAAGCTTATATGGGATTTTATGATCGTTTTGGTTATTCAAAATTTTAACCTTTTGTGGGGAGGTAGCAGAAGGAATAGCCCGATCTCTACCATCTTTCTAAAAAAATCTTGCGTTGATGGAAATATTGAGATGTGCCAAGTCTCAATGAAATCAGATGTTAATTTTTGGGTTTTATGTGTTTCATGAATATTCAAAATGTTGACCCTTTGTGGGGGAGGTACCAGAAGGAGTGGACCAATATATTCCACCTTCACACCTGACCTTGTGCTAATTAAAATATTGTAGTGTGTGTAATTTGAAGAGAACCGGATGCTTTTTTCGGATTTTATAATCGTTTTGGTTATTCAAAATGTTAACCCTTTGTGGGGGAGGTAACAGAAGGATTAGCCCGATCTCTACCATTTTTATAACAGATCTTGCGTTGATGGAAATATTTAGATGTGTCAAGTCTCAATGAAATCGGATGTTAATTTCCCGTTTAATGAGCTTCGAGGATACTCAAAATTTTGACCCTTTGTAGGGGAGGTACCAGAAGGTGTGGACCGATATATCCCATGTTCACACCAGACCTTGGTTCAATAAAAATATTGTGATGTGTGTAATTTGAAGAGAACCGGATGCTTATTTCGGATTTTATGATCTTTTTAGTTATTCAAAGTTTTAACACTTTGTGGGTGTGGTACCAGAAGGAATGGCCATATTAGGATATGCAAAGTTGGAACAAAATCGGATTATCCTTTCTCTTTCTGTGCAGTAAATTATTTTCTTTGAAAATTTTAATATTTTGTGTGGGAGGTACCAGAAGGAGTGGCCCGATTTGCCCATCTCCGAACAAGAATGAATTCGCTACGAAAGTGATTTTATTTTGTTTTTAGCTTCTTCAGAAAATGTAATTCGCAACATTTTATCGATTTGAAACCACTTTTGTTTTTGCAAGTGAAATTGTATTTTTATGGAAACTGAGATTTTAAAACACTCTCAAAATACTTTTAAGTAATAAAAATGTTGTCTTAATGACGATTTTGGCCGTATCAAATGATATATATCCTCTATAGCCATATGGCTGGGGGTATAAAAAATGTATAAAAATATGTGTGGAAATTAAAACGAATCGCGTTTAGAGTTATTAAATTTAGAAAATGTTTGAGAATTATATAAGCCTGACACCGTTCCCATTTAATTTTGGCAAATGAAAAAATGTAAAAAAGCTGCCAAGTGTAACTTATACCCATTGAAATTTTAAATTTCTTTCACCTCTCGTTTTGCCAATAAAAACAGTGTCATTTCAGGGACAAGACTAATCAAGGCCTACATAAGGTCGTACAAGAAGACTACTTTCGAAAACAATTTGACAACAGACATAACAATTTTTGCACAGTTGTGATTAGACTTTCTATGAATTTCAAATCACATTTGACAGCAAACATGTGTTTACGTAGGATCGATAGGCCATGAGACTAATATAATGAATAAATTTATTATTTTTAAACCATGTTATTTACTTTACTTACCAAATTTCTTTTTTCATTTCTTCTTTCAGGTACGTGCGCATTTCTTGTTTAATTTAAAAAACAAAAAACTTCTCCAGCATCTGAAGGATATATTTTTGTAATGTCTTTATTATGAGAATTGTGTTGGTATGTGTGTGTGTGTTGATCTATTTATATAACCGAGTAAGATTTATAAACGTACATATTATATAAGAGGGTGATATATAAAGACATATTCGTCCTTTTCTTCTGTATCTCCTCAGTGAATACTTAAACCGTTGTTTTACTTTAATCTAAAAAATACTTAAAGCGTTCAAAATTCTTTTATTTCTTTTCAATCAATGATACATTTTTTGTTTCCTATCAAATATTTTTACCACTCTTCAATTCTGTCTTGAGGTGATTAACAACCATTATGTTTCGGGAGAAAAAAAAACGGAAAACATAAAGTGAAAACCCACAGCTGGTTAAGGATCCATCGAAACCAAAAGTTTTTCATTCACACAAAGTGTTGGCAACATTCTTTTTTTTTGGGAAGGCTGAGATTTTTTTCGGTGACATTTTTGCTATTTTGTTTCTAAAAATGTACGTGTTTTTTGTTTTTAAGCGTTTCTAATAAATAAATAAGTAGTAGATTGGTGTACAATTTTACTGTTAATATATACAGGGTAAGAAGAAAAAACTGCAACCAACTTCAGACTGCTGTGGCATCAGAATAAATGACGAATATTATTGCGAAAATATTCTGGAGGGTGTATTAAAGCCTTGGGCATGCAAACATTTTGGCCGCAGACTTGGACATTCCAACAGGGCTCAGCACGCACCACCCAAGAATGGTTACAAAATGAGGTTCCTCGCTTCGTTTCCAGTGCACAATGGCCTCCAAAATCTCCGGATACCAAGCCGTTGGACTATTGTTTCTGAAGTATTTTGGAAAGCATGGTTGGCACTAAAAAAATACCAAAGTGTCGATCACCTCAAACAAGCGCTTCGCCGGAAATGGGCCAAAATACCGCAGAGCAACATTCGGGCAGGGTGTGATTGGCCGTTTGAAGGCCATAATTCGTGTCAAAGGTGACCAATTCGAACAAATCTAAACTTATTCTAAAATTTGATGCTATTTCCGACATGTTTTGTTTTCATTCAATAAAATTTAAAAAAAAAAATGTAAAAATTATGGCATTTGACTATGTTGCAGTTTTTTATCTCACCCTGTATTGGCGTGTGAAATACAAGTAGGTTTTGTTTCTCTTTCCTTCTCTCGATAGGATTCCACTTCTTTTTGTTAGTTATTGGGAAACATGAAATAATAAAAAAAATACATTTCCTTTTGTTTGAATTAAATAAATATGTATTTGTATGTATTTTTAAAAATTAAAGACGGGTTGACATCAAACAATTCAACATCTTTTGGGTAAAGATTTTTCGCTATAACACAGATTCGTTATGACAAACAAACAATGCAGAACCAAAATAATATTTATATATTTGTTTTTTTTTTTTATACATAAATGTATGTATATTCACAGGTAATTAAAACAATGCGAACAACAACAAATCAAAACTAATATTCATAAACGCAGGGAGGCACACTTTGTTTCTCGTGGAAACTTATCTTTATAATTTTATTAATGTACGTACCGCCTACATACACTTAATGTAAGTATGTAAGTAGTAATATTATTAATTCTATTGAATGATTTAAGACTAAGTAATAAGACTTCAAACTGCTTCTCTTTTCATACGCACAAGTGCATTCCATTGGAAAAACATAAATACTGGGGCCAAATATTACATTATTTTCCACATAAAGTTCAAGTCAAATACAATTTAATCGAATTAAAGTACAAAAATCTTTTTGAAAATGGCGTAAAATATTTACCAATAATTTTTAATATGCATTTCCATTTCCAAATAAAAATACACCTGCATGTATGACACAATGACAAATGTTCGTGCGATCATATTCTTGTTTTTATTATTTATTTATTTACATGCCCTCAACTTCACAAATTGCTATTGCAATAAAACAATTTATCCGTAAAAGCTTTCGAAATTTACAATATTTGTTTTCCAAAATTCATGAAGTTTCTTTTTTTCTAGTAGTCATTCTCTAGTCGCACAAATTTTGTATAATAAATATTCATTATGAAATCAGTTGTTGTCTGGCTTTGCTTTGCTTTTTTTGTTGTGTTTTTGTTTTTGGTTTGTTATAGTACTTTGATAGAATTCAAAAATATAGAGTGTATGTTGTAAAGCCTGGTTTTGTTGTTATCTCTTATTAAGTTATTTGTTGTAGAGTAAAGGATTGCCACACATTTTCTTACTATCGTTAAATAAATTCTTCAGTCCTTTTATGCTGGTTTAGTGAAATGATCAAATTCGTAGTTTTCCTTTCTCGCCTCCTTCTGTTAACGAACACCACCACCACCACACCACAGCAATTTGTCATTTTGGTTTACCGGGGGAGTTTGGGGGGGCTGGAAAGGGAGCGAGAGACTGGAGGTGATGATGACAAGAAACCATATTCCCAAAAAACCAACGGGTATCCATTCATCTGTAGAAGAAATAGCAGCAGGTACATATTTATAAAATAGTTATGCAGAGTAGCAGGGTTAGCAGAGCGATTCACTTCTCTAGACACATGTTGGCGCTGTGTGGTTCACGGATTGTTGTGTTGTGCCTCCACTGCTCGAGGAAGCGTTCAAATTATTGTCCTTGGTACGACAACAAATTTCACAAATTCGCGTTGAGTCGGGATTGATAAATGTACAAAAGCGACAACTCCATTCATTTGTGCCGGTTACAATAATTTGCGTCGAGGCAGGGTTATTCGCCGACGCACTGCTGGACGTCGCCATTCCTTCGGAGGCGCTCCTTTTCGTGGAGTTTAATGAGACGGAGGAAGCCTTTTTGGTCTGTCTACCGGCACCACTACCGACGCTGTTGTTGATTACCGAATTGTTGTTATCATTGCTGTTGGCCTTGCTCTTATTGTCGTTAGCTTTGGAAAAATTTGTGGACTTCTTATTACTAGTGGTTGTTTGTTTGGTGTTGTTACTAACAGCAGAAGACTGTTTCAGTGCCGACTTCATTTTTTGTTTATTGTCCATCTGAGGCTTTTGCTGCTGCTGCTGCTGTTGCTGCTTACTACTACTATTGTTTGGCGGAGATGTGCTGACATCCTGCTTGGCAGGCATTGCAGTCTGATTATTTTCGAGCTCCTTGTTGTGGATCGGTCTGCGCTTCTCCACCGAACTTGTTTGACTTGGTGTTGTCGAATCGTTAGCTATGTTAAGTGAATCCAAATTTATAGACTTCACCAACAAATCCTCCCGATCGCCCAGGTCTTTTGAATAGGCCGAACGTTCGAGATTTTTGAAAACATAATTCCACGACTCAAATGATCCGACTCCATCCTGGTTTTTGCTAAATTGGGTCGGCGAATGTTGCCTGTGAATATTCGAGAAATCATCGTTGGCAGACTCATAACTGAAGTCGGTCGAATCGCCGCCCCCAACTCGTTCAGAAGAGTTAAATGGCGGCTTTTTGGAAATATGGGCAGATGCTTTGTGGCCCTGACGACTATCCTTTGGTATTGGTTTGGCATAGACATACATATCTGCTGGATTGCTAGCGTAGTTCTGATCCCTCTTTTGACTGTAATCACTTTCGTACATTTTGCTATTACGTTTCGCCTTCATTGCGTCATGGTGTTGATACTGCTGATGATAGGGATCAAATTGCCCAGCTGGAGGTGGAGGTATAATGGGAGGATCCTCGAAATCAATCAGTTGATCTGAGGCTGAGGATTGCATTGGCTTAGCATAGCCTCCTCCAGATCCCATCATATTTCCCGATGAACTCAACATGTATCCTTGTGGCATTTTAGATACCTGGGCATACATGTGATTGTCCGGGCCGTATGAAGAGGATTCGAATGCGGGATGTGGGGGAATTTTATCGTAGGCCGATAGTTGATTAGATATATTGTAGGGTAAGGGGTAGCGATTTCCAGATACATTATAGAGATTGGAATTATTGGATGCGGGATTATCGGGTCCAGATGACGCGGCCACTGCTGCATACGAAATGGTGCTGCCACCTCCCATCGATGTGTCATCAATTATATCGTATGGGGATTCATAGAAGTTTTGAGCAGGATTGCGATAGTATTGGTGTTGCTGTTGAATCGAATGATGTAACCTTTGCATTGGGCCATAGCTCTGATGTTGGTGATGGCCAGCCGCCGTGCAGCCTTGCTGCTGATGATCAAATGAATGCCGATGCGGCAACATGTTGTGCTGATGAATGCTAGCTGGTTCGCTATAGTGTTCCAGACTTCTCGAGTGAGGTAGATGACTTATATTTTCACTTCCAATACCCGACGGGGAGTGATGGAAGTTATGATTGGAATAATTCATATTACCAAACACTGCATCGGGATGACTGCGTTGCATTTCATGTGCACAGCAGGGACCATTTGCAATTCTTTGTCTCGGAGGTTGGGGAATTTGATATTGAATACTGCCACCACCACCTCCTGCTCCTCCACCACATTGGCAGGCTGGAGGTAATGGTGCATAGTTCGGTGAAGGCTGAACATCAATGTAGCCATAATTATCGCCACTGCCACCAGCCAATGCCTTCTCTCGAAGCCGATAACGCTTTTCTTCTGTTGCATAAATTAAATCTTTTACAGCCTGGGAAATGCCACCTGAAGAAGGATAAGAAGTTGTTGTTAATGAAACCAGCTCCAAAACTTGGAAAATGCAATAACCTTACCAATATTCTTTTCCCTATAGCGGAAGATATCCAACCATGTAGTCGTCATGTTATTCCCATTTAAGGCCATGTAGATGTTTTTCATTATTTGCAATTCCACATAGGCTGCCATGGCATCTCGTGACACGTTGGTAACCTGGTCCGGGCAGATGGGACCATCTAGAATCAATGTATCATCGGACAGACGACGATAACCCATGGCTTCAAAGAGTTTTTCGGCATCAATCAAGTTCGAGTGAATTTCGTGTTGAAAAAACCCAGAATACATCTGCAATTTCCAATAATATGGGTCTGATTAGAAACAATGCAAAACAAAAGCAGAAAAATGCTACAAACCTTTAGTATGCGAAACTCCTTACGCCATGGTTTAGTGAATAAGTTATTTGCATACTGGCTGATGGCCTCGAAGGCCCCTATGGCCTTCTGTACATTGAAATCGTTTAATTCTCGTATTGAGTTCTTCAATACCATGGCTGTCTCCGGCAAAAAGAACTTCCGATCATGTCGCACAATGCACAGCAATTCCTTTAAGCATCCTAAAATGATAAATAGAACAAAATCTGTATTTATTCATTGCAAATGTATTTGGTCTTCTCCGCCTTACCTTCTAGCTTTTTGCGTTCTTCCAGTTTTTGTATGCTTTCCTCAGTCTCCAAGTAAGTCCAATGGCGTTTCAATATTTCCTCCCATAAATCGGGTAAAATATCTCGTGGCATGAAATCCGACATTTCGCCCGCTCGTTCTTTTATATGGTGTCTGTAGTTGATCTAGTTTGTGGATTCGCTGCAATCAGACGGGAAAAATTAAAATCTGTATTTTGTTAAGTGTAAAGTACAAAATAAAAATAATAATTCTCTTATTCATCATGCTTGCCCACACATTCCAACAATTAATGTCTCTCCACAACGGAGCTACCTATAGAAAGGGAATTCCCCATTTTACTAAGGATGTTGGGTTGGTTTAACAAGTGCCACAGCTTTAAATTGTGCTCTGAAAAATTAGTCCACAGCGCCCGATTATTACACGCAAAAAAAAATCGAAACGAATGGAAAATAAATAAATTCACAAATGTATAAATAGCCGGCACTAATATATTCTCTCGGTCATCCATCTGTGGTCATTTCGTCATCAAACAAAACACCACAACATCAGAATTGGCAATGTTTCAATTGGAGAAAATTAGGGCTCATGCTTGCATTCATGGGATCATCATTAGGAACGTACATTTGTATGAAAATATGTGACCAAAATAAACCCGCTCACACCACCACTCAAGGCACACTGGCAGGCAGCGGCCATATTTTCAGAAAAATATTGAGATTATTTCTTGTGACAGAGCAGGTTGCTCTACATTTTATTTATAAACAGTGGGGGCACCGAAGGCAAGGCATCGACAAAATCTCAAAAGCATGAAAGGAAGAAATGCTTTGTGAAAGGTACGAGGCGAAACCTTCTTTGCGTAATCAAATGTCTTAAATTATTTTCGATATTTGTTGTTTTTTTTATTTATTTTTAATAATTTCACTACAATCTGCGCTGTGCCGAACAAAGAAGGCAGCAATGAGTAATACGACAGTCGAAACCCCATCTGCTTATGAATTCAAAGGGCGCAGAGGTTGTTGCGTTGTTTGGGCGACACTAGTGTATGAAACTGATTGCAGTAGGCCTACCTCACCTCACCACACATATATGCCGTCGCATTTCTAAGCAATTCCTGGCATTAAGCACTAATGGTCATCACTAGCCATTCTCCCCTCCCCCTCTGTGCCGTCTATGGGCATGTGTGGGCAATATTGTGACATTACCCAATGCAAATCAATGTAAACAACAGACACACACACGCCGAGTCTTTTGTACCAACATTTTTCTACGTACTTTTTTTTTCCTATAAAAAAATCGTCGTATTGCATAAATTCCTTCTTTTAAAACTTCATTTCGTCGTCTTTGTAGCACCCCTGTGAGAGGGATATTTCTGGCGTAGTGCTTTTAATCGCTTTTCACTTCCGTTCTTTCTGCATTGTTTGGTGACACATTCCTCCGTCCACGGGACACACTCACACACTTGATTTTGTTAATCTTTTTGTGAAATTCTGCCGTTTATTACGTTTTTCATCCGATCCGATTCGGTTCGATCGATTTCTTTTTCTTGAATCTTGTATTTACGAAATTATATGTATTGGATTTGGATGTGCGTACGTCGCGTCGTATATTTCTTTTCAATGAATCTGTTGTTTTTACACACAACTGTGACAGTGTCTCTCATTTGACAGGTTGTTTTTGCGAATTGTGACCAGCGAATGGGGTAGAAAGACGGAACACAAGGAAATTGGGTGCGAATATGGATGGGAGACGAATAGAGATTAAATTAACTGTTGTCAATGTTAACGTTTTTAGTTGGCGTTTTTGTGGGTTAACATAAGAAAGTAAGGAGGAGCTACCAGCTGATTACAATTTTGAACAGTTTTGAAAGAAAATTCAGGCATTTCATTCATTTCTGCGCTTTTTAACTCATTATAAAAGCCGGGAAAAATGTCACATAAATGGAAACAAATTGTTGAATATAATTTTGAATTATTCTGACACGAAGCAGATTTTTGATTTGATTTTGATTGATTTTTCCATTTCTTCGAAAACTTTGGCTTAAATTGAGTTCAACCCCAACAGGCTGAAAATTCTGATATTCTTACCGAAGTTAGGTTTTGTTATGCCAATCACAGCGAGATAAAGGAGGAAAATCAATATTTCCCGATATATAGGGGGAAAAAGTTCCAAAAATACCCCGTTTACCCTCTTTGCTATATCTAAACCGATAATCGAAAAAAAAAACTTCAAAAACTTCAACTTATGTAAAAACCTCATCTTATCTGTGGTAAGTTAAGCATAATTTTTGGAAGTCCGCCTTGACTGTGTTTTTCACATTCATACATAATTTAATTATTCAGGCCTAGCTAATACACGACGTAATCGTACACATGTGATATCTTCAAGAACCTACCAGTTTTGCATTTTATTTCGACATCATAAAGTTTTCGCAGTAACATTTTTACATCCTTGCAAGTTCTGAAACAGAGCAATACATTTTACAATTTAAGGATAAAACAGTGATCTTCTATTACGAGGCAATTTTGTGCAAATAAGTCAACACTCCATTTCCCCAAAATAAAATTTTTGATAGAAATTTGATTTGTAAACAAAACCAATAGTTGAATGCTTTGAAAGACCATTTGACACAAAAAATACAACTCGGTAGTATTTTTCCTTATAACTTTGAAGTTAAACTATGTAGTCTATCCACGCCACGGCTCTAGTCATCTACCAAATTAATTCTAGTCCAATTTTGATCACTTTTCAAATTCTACTTCAGTCTTGATAGCGACGCTTTTAGTAATATCGATAATGGCAACCCTGCACAAAAATCAAGTGTCACATATTGAAATGGAGAAACAAAAACAAACAAACGTCATAGGCACACGTGAAAAAAGAACTCACTCACAAAGCCAAAGACCATATAAATTTATAAATTAAATACAAAAAGCAAATATGTCTGACATTGATTTGGGATTTGCCGAGGAATGTGAGCCAGAATGGTTGACCAATGCCAATTTCCCCAGCAAGATCGGCGGGAAACCAGCTTGGTTACATTTGGGAGATCTACCAAAAACCGAAACCCTCCGTTGTCAGAAATGTGGAAAGCCTAAGAGCTTTCTCTGTCAAGTAATTTTGAACATTCCAATGGACAAATGAACAAAACAATGTTATTAAAGTTTTTTATTTTCTCGAAAAGGTTTATGCGCCATTTGAGGATGATCATAATTTCCATAGAACAATTTTTCTTTTCGTTTGTCGGACTGAATCGTGCTATGTCGCCAATGATAATGACCAGTGTATAACTGCGTTGCGCAGTCAACTACCTATGCGCAACAGTTTTTATTCCGAAATACCACCGGATGATGGAGTAGCAGCAGTGAGTTTTTACTTATTCGAGTTATGTACCTTCTACCATTCATATCAAACGTTTTCTCCTCGCCCTTAGCCTGAAGTACTGCCACCCACAACAAAATTATGTGCAACGTGCGGTTGCCTTGGTACACAGTTGTGTAGTCGTTGCAGAAAAATTAATTATTGTGGACCTGAACATCAGCGCCTTCATTGGAAATATCACAAACTTCAGTGTTCTGCGGAGAAAAATGCCGAGGGAATTAAATCAGCCCCCGAAGTCACAATTAAGGAAGTTATTTTTCCTGAACTGGAAATTTGTATGAATCCAGACGATGAAAGTGTGGCCGATGTTGACGAAAACTCCAGTAAAGTTGAAGTGAATGAAGAAGAACAGTTGCAGGAGTTAGACAAGCTGATTAGTTTGGGAAAAGCAGGTCAGTTCCAGAACTTGCCCGAGTCCGAGTTGGAAAAGTATACAAGCGGATGTGAAGAAGTCGATGATAAAGATTTTCGTAAATTCCGAAAGGAGTGCGCCAAAGCTCCGAGACAAGTTATCCGATATATGCGAAAGGGTGCACCATTGTGGATAGCAAACACGGATAAAATAAAACAAACGCTTGACAACATACCACCATGCAGCATTTGTGGTTCTCCACGCGAATACGAATTTCAAATAATGCCACAAATGCTAAACTATCTGGCTGATTCAAACTTGGATTGGGGAGTTTTAGCCGTTTATACGTGTCCCAAAAGTTGTCCTCTGCCAGAGGGAAAAGGCTACACAGAGGAGTTTGTCATAAAACAGGATATCGTAGTAGATAGCGACAAGAAGAACCTTTAGTCATTTAGTAGTTTATTATGCAATAAAGATCATGTCTGTTCATAATTTCGTTACTGATTATTAATTCAATTTGATTATTGGAAAATGACGATGTTTCGAAAAGTCGAATTCCGGCTGTCGTTTGGTGTCCTTTTGATGGCCTTTAGCTAGCACATTCATGACGACATAATTAACCTTAGCCACCTGCAGCATGTCGAGTATCTAAAAACAACAGAAGTTTACAAAAAATTCCGTTTATATGAGAAATAATGCGGGCATACCTCTTGCTCTGGATTTTGTATAGACTCCAAGGCATTTCGGGCTCGGTCAAAATGCTTAGCAGCTATTGCGTAAATCTCAGATGACGGGGGTCGCATCATATGTTCGCGTATATTCTTGAACTCTTCATATGAAACCGGAGGGGGTGATGTCAAATTGGCAAATGGTGCGAAACGACGATTAAAACGAATCTCCTCATTATCGAACTTAGGCATAGGTTGACGTATACGACCATCCTTGGTCAAGGCACCCATTGCCTTGTAGAAACCACCACACATACTCATCAGGGCATGATAGTAGAAGATTTCTTGTCGGTATGGTTTCTGTTGTTTCTTGTTCTTTTTTGGCTTTGGCTTATTGCGATTCTTTGTCGCGCTTCCGGCTGCGTTCTGCTGTTCCCGCTCATATTCCTCTTGGGCCAATAGGTTATTTTCCGTTCGTGTTAACGCCGAAACAATAAAACCAATCAAAAGCTCATATGGATACCTAATTACGAATGAAGAACGAACGAAATTACTGACTGCGTGCACTAGTTTATAAATAGCTTGCAATTCACATACCAGTATATGTAGATGAACTCATGAACTGAATACAGTTCCAATTCGAATCCCGACATCAGATATAACATCATGGCCCTGAAGCAGTTGTACAGTACCCACGTTGCGAATTGTGCGCTATACTTGAGCGTTGTGGCGGCAGCTTCATTTCCTTCGGCTAACTTCTCATTTGCCAACATACTGAGGTAGGAATCGAGCCGGGCAGCTTCCACTTGAATCAGATCGAAACTTCCGATGAATCTGCCCAGCTTATCACGTTGGCGGGCACTATTAAAACCGCAAATTCTTAAGAATTGTGTAAATGTGCTGACACAATAGCGAAAGAACGAATTTAAGTTCATTTGAATTTCACAATCGGTGGCCAATGGGTTTTTGGGGTTTAGAATCGGTGGCGAAGTGAAAGCTCTCACCGAGTCCCACAAGAAGTCCTTAAATGCAATGGTACCAAATACTAAACGCCTGCAGCTTAAGAACAGCCCCTGTAGAACGCTTCGAGACAATATACATTGTCCAGACTTACGGCTAAAATCAATAAAGAAGTTCTGTAAAAGGGAGCAGAGATTAACAACAACCACTTTTCAAATACCCGACAAAAAATTACCAAACTCGAATAGTAGTCCCGCATACGTATAATTTTGCAGGCATATTTCAGCCGATGAACCAATTCTTCCAGAAATGTAATACTGGACGGGCGGTCTCTCATCTTGACACTGCGGGGAAAAGTTGGTGGTTGACTTCTGTCGTGGACCCGTGGGGAAAATCCCAGCGGATTCGGGCAATCAGCTGCAAGAAAGTAGATCTATCCATTGGCAGTTTCTATCTATATTTCAATTATGTACTTACATCCAGCCTTTGGTTGGGTTCCCATGTCAATGGTCTTTCTAATTTGCGGGGTCAGTTCAAGGGAGGCATTCAAGTGCTTGTAGATATCATTAATGGTTGGTTCATCCACCACCGACTTCATGGCACAATCAAAACTATATATGGCCTGGTAAAAGTGTCGCATGAAACGTAAACGGTGTACCACAGCCATTATGTCCTCTGGCTGACTGGAGTTTTTGCTCTGCCTCACCAGTTCGTCTTCTGCTTCTTTAAGCATAGTGGGTATAGAGGCAACATGGGAGGAGTCTTCTGGGGCCAAAAGCGAGGAATTTCCGTACAACTGAAAGTCTTCCTCCTCGTTGACGCTGCTCGATATGATGATGTTCTTCACAATGATAATCAAATTTCTAACAGCGTGCGCAAATGCCTTCAAAGCTTTGTCTTCAATCTTCGCAGGGGCATGCAAATACAAACAGGTGAACAGAACTTGGTCCATTGAATTGCCCTCTAACCAGGAAACGATGCACGAAAACAGAGCATCGAAGACGCCAATCAACTCCTCGTTGGTTAAGTTGTTGAGTTTTAGTACTCCTGCCTGTATTAAACGGATTAATGTGTACGTTTAGCCAATAGAGTTTAACCACTCACCTCAACTGCCGATTCAAATGTGTGTGGAGCGGCATCGTTCTTGTTATACCCCATGCCGACATCCATTTTAGGGTCCATCATTTCTATGGCCGACATTGCTTCGAACAAACCAAAGAGCATGTCCTGTGCCAATTCGCCCAAATTCAGCTCGGAGCATGCCGATTTGAAGTCTTGTGTAATGTCTACCCAACCATATTTTGGGTACTCGCTGGTATCTTCATTGTTGGACCGCATTATCCGTTGAACTTCGGGATCGAGAAATACACATTCCTCCATTGGATATTGTCCAGCAGCATCGGAAGTTTCCGAATCAATGGAATCGATGGAGGCCATTGCTGCTGTCATGGCTGATGCTGCCTGAAATCCAGGTTCGTTGACACTACCAAATAAAACCGAAGAATACCTTTTTATTCAATAATGGGTAATGGTAAAAATCTTACATGGGATTCATTGAATCGCCTTAATATTGTCCAAGTGTGTGTATGCTGTGGAGCCGAAGGATTCGGTCGACTATTTTGCCACAAACAAAGAACTGTTTTACGTTCTTGACTAATTTTTAAAAAAATATAATTTTAATTTTCGACACACCGCACTCACACACACTGACACCAAAATAAAAGAAACCCAAGTGGAAATGGAAAAGTCAATAAAAATCAGTAATCAAAACAAAAAAATTCTGACAAGAAGAACATTAGGGGTTTGTAGGTCAATTTCGTACCAATGGAAAACATCTGATAATGGAACCCCATTCTTGCGTCAACATAAATAACATATGAGTTGTGCTTATTGGAAATTACCGTTACATGGATCGCATTTTAATTCGGCATGATATTTTGGAATTTTCAAACTCGACAAACAACAAAGTCATTACAACAAAGTCATTATTTTTTTTTTAATTTTATTTAATAAAAACAAAACATGTCGGAAAAGCATAAAATTTTAGGGAACAACTCTAGTTTAGTAAAAACTCTTAGATTTTTTCGAAATTTTTTCCAGAGGTAGGTATTTTTACCCTGATCCCGGGAAACTATTTTTTTCTTGGGGGACGGACCCGGGACCCCAGATTTTTGACCCGAAAGTCTAAATTGGATACCTTTTGTAAGTAGCCGGCCTTCGGCCGGGGCTTGTGATTTTCTCCTCTGGGTATGTCCTAAACCGGCTAACGCGAACCAAAGTTTCCTAAATTTGACACTTTTTGTATATAGCCGGCCTTCGGCCGGGGCTTGTGATTTTCTCCTCTGGGTATTTCCCACACCGGCTAACGCAAACCAAAGTTTTCTAAATTTGACACTTTTTGTAAATAGCCGGCCTTCGGCCGGGGCTTGAGATTTTCTCCTCTGGGTATGTCCCACACCGGCTAACGCGAACCAAAGTTTTCTAAATCGGATACTTTTTGTAAGTAGCCGGCCTTCGGCCGGGGCTTGAGATTTTCTCCTCTGGGTATGTCCTACACCGGCTAACGCGGACCAAAGATTTCTGAACTTCATTCTTACGCAAAATATACCATTTTTTATTGAAAACATAGTTTTAATGAACTGGTTAGAATCGGGTTATGCGGATGGAAAGACCCATATCTCTGGACTCAGTGAAGGTATTAGCACAAATTGTAGCATTTTGGAAAGGTAAAAGTGTCAGCTATAATTTGGCATCAATTTTGTTGTCCCCCATAATGGACCCTTTTTTGACTTTTTGGGGGTTTTATAAAAAATCCGGGTCCAAAAAGTCGATAATTTGACTATAACTTCCGAACCGTAACATCTTACCCCATCATGTGACCACTTGTTGGATAGGTATTTTCATAAGCTTTCCAACGATACCCATATTGTCTATATCGGGTAAGTGGATCCGGGTCTAGTCGGGGTCTTGAACCCGGACTTTCGGGTCAAAAATCTGGGGTCCCAGGTCCGTCCCCCAAGAAAAAAATAGTTTCCCGGGATCATGGTTAAAATACCTACCACTGAAAAAATTTTCGAAAAAATTGAAGAGTTTTTACTAAACTAGAGTTAAGCCAATTTTAGAATAAGTTTAGATTTGTTCGAATTGGTCACCTTTGGCACGAATGGCCTTCAAAAAAATACTCCAGACACAATAGTCCAACGGATTGGTATCCGGAGATTTTGGTGGTCATTGCGCGCTGGAAATGAAGCGAGAAACCTCATTTTGTAACCATTTGGCGTGTGGTGAGTGCGATGGTGCTGAGTTCTGTTGGAATGTGCAAGGTCTGTGACCAGAATGTTTGCGTGCCCAAGGCTTTAATACACCATCCAGAATATTGTCGCGAAAATATTGGGCATTTATTCTGATGCCATCGGCAGTTATGGCGCCCCACACCATCATCATGGCCGGCGCTTGAGTTCTGGTGGCCAACCGAAGGTGCATATTTTCTGCTGACCTCTTTGGCAAGTAAACACGATCATTTTGTTTGTTTACAAACTGCTGGGCAACGAATTTTTTCTCATCGGAGAAAACCAAATTCGGCAGTTCACAACTTTCGGCCAAGCGAAGTCTATTTGAGTCTATTATCTTTCCGCTGCGGTGTAAGTTCTTGCACTTTTTGGAATTATTTAGCTTTACCCCGATCTTATTTTTCAATATTTGCCAAATGGGATATTGCGATATGTTCACAAGTATTGGAAATTGTGACCCTTTGTAGGTGAGGTACCAAAAGGGGTTGACAGATATATATCATCTTCAAAGCAGATTTTGAGTCAGCAAAAGTATTTGGATGTGTGAAATTTGAAGAGAGTTGGATGCTTACTTTGCTTTCTTCTTTTGTTTTTCAAATGTGGGGGAGATACCTGAAGAAATGGTCCAATCTGTATTATCTTTATAACATATCTTGTGTTTATGGAAATATTGAGATGTACCAAGTCTGAATAGAATCGGATGTTAATTTTGCGTTGTATTAGATTTATTTAAAAATTTTGACCCTTTGTGGGGGGTATATCAGAAGGATTGGACCGAGATATCATATTTTCACACCAGACCTTGGGTTAATAAGAATTTAAATGATCGTTTTAGTTATTTAAAACTTTGACCCTTTGCACGGGGGAGGTACCAGAAGAAATGGTCCGATCCCTACTATCTTTATAACACATCTTGTGTTTATGGAAATATCAAGATATACCATGTCTGAATGGCATTGGATGTTAACTTCGTGTTTTATGAGTTTCATGGATATTCAAAATTTTGACCCTTTGTGGAGGAGGTACCAGAAGGAGTGGACCAATATATATAACCTTCCCACCAGACCTTGGGTTAATAAAAATATTGTGATGTGTGTAATTTAAAGACGGTCGGACGCTTACATCACATTTTATAAGAGTAATAATTATTCAAAGTTTTGACCCCTTGTGGGGGAGGTACCAGACCAGTGGACCGCTATTGCCCATCTCCGAACTCGAGCTAAGTTTGACAATAATATTACGATGTATCAAGTTAGGATCAAATCGGATAACGCAAAAATTTAATAGTTCTTCAAAACAAAAAATGGCTCACATAAGGTCGGCCAGTAAGGCGATCTGATAACCAAGTTTATCGTCAAAAGAAAAGAGAAAGAAATTAACTATAAAAATAATATGTAATGATTTTTATGAACTAAAGGCTTCTGTGTTACAAGTTATTGTATAAATAAATAACTTTGCACTATAAAATTTGTAATTTTTAACAGATTTAGGAAAAATAGATCAAGTCTTTTGCACTTCAGACATATTTTTAATGCCAAGTCCATAGGATTGTTCACATTGAAAATGGGCCGTATACGTTTTGCTATAGCACCCACATAACGGTTCTGCTTGAAACAATCGAATCACCGTACGGTCCACGTTTTAGTACAGCCCTCAATTAATGATATCATTACAATTCTGATAATTGCAGTCGCATTTTTTAACGGTCCAAGTTTTCGTAGAGAACATCTCGATATTCCATATTTTGACGATTTTTGGTGCTTTTTTCTTTTATTAGATTTTGCAAATTTCTAATAGCAGACAAAAACTAATTCGAACAATAGATCTCTGAAACTATAGACATCGGTATTTATAAATCTGTTACTTTCCCAATTGTAGTGTGAATTAAAAGTTCGGCCCACAGAACTTAACGGATTGACTACCAAGTCACCCATTTCGTTGAAAAGCATAGACAAAGTTGAGGAAATGCATATTTTTTATGAATCATGTTTTATTTTTATATTTCATTCCTGGAGTATTGCTAGCATTGCAGTATATTATTGAATTCATATAGAACGTGGATAAATATATCTGGGCGGGGAAGAGTGAGGAGTGAGAGAGAGAGAGATAAACGGGAGGAGGCGCATTGGACATTTTTTTGTATTCGTTACATATGTATACTGTACAACACTGTTTCAAACATACAAACACACTACGACGCATTATCTCTCTTCGATCATCATCCTGAGATGAAGAAATTTAGACAATGACAGAAAAACTTAAGATGAGATAACGTCATACGAATGACTACTATAATTAATTAATATTTTATGTTTAAGTAGTACAACTATTTTGAATTAAAAGCTAAGGGTTTATGTATAAAAATTATTCGAATTCGGCCAACAAGGACGAATTCGTATTTCCTTGAAGACGACGCCTAAAGGGTACATAGATAGATAGCAAACGATAGCCTAACTTTTAAGAGCTCTTGTCGTTTAAATCTAAATTACTCTGCTGTTGCCTTTTGTAGCGTTGTTCTTTGCGCCAGGCATCGATGCGTTCCTTTAATTCAATATTTGGAACGAGCATGTCCTCCGTTAGAGGCTGTCGATTAAAGGGATCGGTGTTGCTGTTCAACAAGTGGCGTGTTATAATTGCACGGTCCATAATTGTGCCAGATGGAAGGACGACCGGGTCTGACATTAGGGTGTCCATTAGAGGGTCCTTAAACTCATCAGGAGCATTTGCGCACTCATCTTCAGACTGTTGATTGGCCACTAAAATGACAAGAGTGTTAATTAAAAGACGCGCGCGTCTAAAGCGAAAACTGAACATACCATAGATATCATGCGCTTTAGATATCAATGCTCTAAATTTCTCCACTTCAATAGCAGATCGTATACTCAGACGTTCAATACGATTGGCGGCGTCATCAAATAAGTGCTTCTGAAATGATCTTTCGTCGGCTGCCAAAGCTTGGGCAAATCTATCACAGTCTAGATGCAGATAAATATCGAAAATTTGACCCAACAGACGTCTGGGTTCCCAGCCATACTTTGTGGGATTCCGGACTTTCAAGTCATTACATTTCGGGCCGCATAGTTGGTGTAGATTGAAGTTTAACATTGAACTAAGGCGGTCAACCAATTCGTCACGCATAAATGGTTCCTTGATATCATCCTGAAAGGAGGAAATTTAACAAAAGATATGAATGGAGTTTAACAATAAGTATTGAACATTCTCTTTTATCTTACAGTGAGATAGTGGAACATTTCAACCGTCTCTCTGGCCAGTGTCAAATAGGAACGACATTGTCGTTCATCTGTTGCCAATTGTGAAAGGCGAGCTTGCTGTTGTTCCGCACCCAAACTAGACCAGGCAGAATCATTTGCCATCATAATCTGAAAATATTTCAAGTATTTATGAAAAATCGTCTTGGCCAAGGAAGCGAGGACTTTGTTTTCACCTGAGTCTGATGTATACGTTTGAGATTTTCTAAGCATTCATCCAACAGGAATGTGGTATCATTCATTAGCATATTGATAAACTTAACAAACTGTTTGCCATTGTTCGATTCGTTGATCATGACCTGACGGTGAACAGGTCTTTCCCACATCGACTTGAACAGATGGCTTATGTGATATCTATGAAAGAAAGAAAACTTCAAAATTAAATGCTGCAATCGAACGTAGTGGACTTTTGCATTACCTTATTGTGAATTTGTCATAGAACTCTGTACTTTGGCCGGTCGTCTCAATATCTACATAAAATTTCATCAATGAACTGCATAAAACGGTTTGTGCCAATTCATGGTGCCATATCTGTACAACAAATGAAGCGACGCTGTTAATAAAATAATAATAAGCTTAAAAATAGCTTGCGCACTTACCATTCTATTTAAAACATTATCTGCCGGACCCAAGGAGAACACAAACAAAACTTCGACCAGTTTGGCAGTGACATAGGGATTTTTAATCATGTGAGGAGCACACACGCTGGTCAGCAACCAGGTTAAAATCGAATGATCTATAGCGTTGCGGATGTCATTTTGAGCATGCTGCATAGCGAACAAAATGAACTCGGCTATATCGTCGATATACCATTCGGGCAGTGCAGAGAATGCATCAGTCGGTTTCAATTGTTGTGGAGGCATTGTTGACATGAATGGCCCTTCAATTTGACGTCCCTCCATTTGATACAAGAGGTACTCGCACACAGTGGAGTAAAAGAACAGGCATGAATTCAACAGCTTGGGATCCAAAAGACACACCTCGCTGCACATTTTCGATCGCAACAATTTCTTCAACTGTTTTTGCCAACGGTCCCTAAACTGTTTGTTGCGCGAGGCAAACGGGGTGGCCTCCCAATGAGACGTGGTTCGGTCTATCTCTTCGATTAACTTCTGCAACTCCTTGATGGCCCTACACTTTTGTCGGTACCTCTGTATGGCTGGCATAAAGCCCAAGTGGTGGGCTTGCAGTGTTAAGAACCAACACTGAGTTTGGAAATTGGGTTGCTTTTCCGGCGTTTCCGTGTTGGTGGCAGTAAAATGTTGATCCAGGAACTGTTTATATTCTTCTTCGGTGAAGCGTAATTTTGTATCTTGTTCGATATAGATTAATGCGTTCTTATAAAAAGGATATTGCGGATCGATACGATCTAGTTTGATTTTAACCGAAAGTTGTTGTAAAACGCACATGAGGTTAATGGCAAAGCCGTCGCGTGCCAATAATTTCTCATCGCTGGCAAATTGCACACGTCGTTCGTTGTGGCGCAATATTTGCGATATATAGTCCAGAGTCTTTGGCCGAGTATTGACATTGACAAGTAGGGAATGGAAAACTGAATACATAAGTTGACGCATTGTAAACAATTGCTGGGGGGGAGTGCGAAAATAAATTGCGATGTTATTAAAGTCTGTCATTTATTTTTGTGTGTTTATTTCGTTTCTACTTACCCACTGGAATTTGCCCGAATTAAGCGCCAATGTGTCTACATTGCCATGGGCTTCGGCAAAACGAACATTTTCTTCAGCAAAGAATGACACCGACAAAAACGGCCCTAAATAGCTACATTTGACTATTTCTCTACCCGGAATCTGGGTACACAGAGGAGGTAAGAAGTTCGTCTGGCTAGCCAACAGATCACACAGGGGCCTGGCCGTGCCAATTTTAACCGACATTAATTTGGACAGTAAGTCCATGTGATGGGTAATGATGGTTGGCGAACATATATTGCGTTGCATGCCCATAAATAAGTCCCTTAACATTTGGCTAAAAATGAATTCAAAGTCTTGCTTTCGTTCATAGACCTCGGCTACCAGATCAAACAGGAACTCCTCGGGCACACGTAACTGATAGTACAGCTCCAGCAGGGTGGATTGGTCCAAGGCATAATTAAGATTTTCGTGAATGCGATCGGTAAGCACTAAGATTGTCATGCGAAATATCTGCTTGTGGACTGCCTTTAGCATGTTTTGTACCTTCTCTGCATCTGCAGGCTGTTCCTGTACCAGGTTGGCAATAAATCTCTCGTTAATGTGGCGGTGATTTTTGTGGCACTGTATCAAATGTAACAAAACTTTATGCTTGGCCAATGTCATTGGCGTGAAGATATTGGACGATGGTGTTGGGCAAGTGCCAATGAATTCCGAACCATTTATACCTTTAGAGAAAAAGAGCATTGTTATTGTCAAGAACTCAAAAAGTAAAATTATATTACGACCTACCACTCTGTAAGCCTCTGGATGTTGAGGGCTGATCATCGATTACATTGGCCAAAATTTCCTGCACTTCTGAATCGTCGCTTTTAATCTTCTTCGGCGTCGAATATGTAGGGGTGCTATCTTTTTTCGGGGCTGAATCAGCACCTCCTTTTGCGCCGACCTCACTTTTCATCTCCTCGTCGATATTTGCATCGCCGCCATCTTCAATGACATCTTCGTCGTTGTACAGCCTTAGAACACTCTCCATCAGCACGTTGCTACTTAGCCAATCGAAATCGAATCGTAGTTCCATGTGCTTTTCGAGGAAACTGGCTGTTTGTGGACAAATCATTGATCCAGTGCAATATTCATTCCATGTTGCATTCAATATTTTGGAGAGCATAATCTCCATACGCTCTTCTGTAGATTTTGAACCCTTCTGAAGGCCATCCAAAGGATTGGTGGTAGTTTGATCTTTCTGTGGTGTCCCAGCTGGCGACATTTGTTCTAAAGTTTCCATCTTTTCAATACTTGAATCGGGATCTTTCAGAGCCAATTGACATTTCACTTTGCTCGATGCAGACATTTGTTCCACAGACGCTCCTACCACCGTAGGGGAGAGTAGTGTGGGTTGTGATTTAATTGGTGTTGTGTTGACCGATTTCATTTCCACGTCAACATCCATTTTTTGTTCATCTTGATCGACGACAGGCAGTACAATGCTCTCCTGATTACTAACAGTTGTGGGTGAACCAGTCGGGTTTACAGCTTTCACCAAGCGGGAAGAACTCGAAACGTTGGTGGCTGGACGTTGAACACCGCTTACTTAGTTCGAAAGAAAAAAGAAACAAATAAATTATTAGTATACGACGCTCTCTTCTTTGCAAGCCTTAGTGCAGCTAATGCACACTAAATAAGAGTACCTTCGGTTTTGTTGTTGTTGTTCGAGGGAAGAGGCAGATTGGCGACACCGCTGCCACATTCCGCTGCACCAGCAGATGTGGCATTATTTGTTGATTTAGCCAAAGTGCGTAGTCGTCTCGCTCGCATCTGTCGGATGGACACAAAGAAACGAATAAATTACCCATTTTTATATAATTTTTTCTTCTGTTTTCCTCATAAAAAGTAATGCGGATATTCACCTCTTCTGCTGTTAATTCTCCTAATTTTTTATTCTGTTCTTGTTCCGACATTTTGAGTTTTTCTTTGAAGATATAGGTATATATATACGTATATTGTCTGTTTGTTTGTCGTCCTTCCGCTTGTGTGCCGAATAAACAATGACAAGTCGTTAATTTGCAGCTCCGTGGAAGTCCTGATTCTGAGTTGAACGAAAAAAAAAACAAACAAAGAAAATCCAGATAATAAATTCACTCCTCTGCTACATTTGCAGATTCTACTTCTTCTTCTTCTTCTTCTATGCAATTATTTTTCCTATACGAATTCAGAAGTGACAGCTAAAGCAAATTAAATCTTGTTTGCTTTTCGATAAAATTGGCTTGATTTTTTTACACCACTACACTTTTTCCTCGCTATGCGCTTCTCTTTGTTCTGATTGGAAAATTCTTACACACTCAAAGGATTTACTTTAATTTCCACAATCCAATCGAATCCAGTCACACTCAGTTACTATTTTCCCGCTTATGATGGATTATATCTCGAAATGCAATTGTATTTTCCCGTTAATGTGTTAATTTCCGAAGCTAAAATTGCTTCTGAACTTCTGAATCAAAACAAAAAATATGCCCACACATACACATCTATACAATGACAAACATTTTTTGCATTCGGGTAACCGGCAGTTATAGGTTACCAAGAAAGCATTTCTCAAACTTTTGTGATTAGTGCAGAAGCTGCTGGGGTTATTGATGTAGTGCGGTGCGGTGTTGTGGACGTAAATTAACTTAACCCTTTAATGGCTAGTGTGGCTTGCCCCTATCGCCCATAAATTCATTTCCAACAAAATCAGATGTAATTTGATATTTCAGATTCTCAGCTGGTATGCTAAAGGTCTAAGTACATAAGAAGCTTGAATAGGCATATATTGTGACATTTCATAAAGGGGTTACAGAGCCGCACTAAAATCCTGCCTAGCCATGACTTCAAGCTTTTTATGTACTTGCAACTTAACCCTTCTCAATGATAGGACGATAAGAGAACATCCGGATTTTCGGTACTGTTTAAAGGTTTCAGCCCCGTTTTCCAATCCAATCAGCTTTAATTTAAGATTTGCAAAAATGTTGAATAAAAAAGGTTCAACATTGTGCTGCATAGGCTCTATATTACGGATCCTACTTGTTTTTAGCATTTTGAAAGTTTCTACCATGAAAATATATATCAGGGTGGGTTATATAAAGTTGCACCCGACAAGGAAAAATTTGTAACTAAAAGAAGTAAAATTTTAAGGAAATCGAACATTTATATCAAGATTTTATTGAAAATTATGACTCTTTGGGGGTTAGGTACCTGCAGGGGTTCATCTTTACAGCAGATCCTGCGTTAGCAAAAATATTTGGATGTGTGAAATTCGAAGAGAATTGGATGCTTATTTCGCTTTCTTTGAGCGTTTTGTTTTCCAAAATTTTAAACCCTATGTGGGGGAGGTACCAGAAGAAATGGCCCTATCTCTACCATCTGTATCACATATATTTTGTTGATGGAAATAGTGAGATGTACCAAGTCTGAATGGAATAGGTTGTTAATTTCTCGTTGAGCTTCATGGCAAAAATCTTGAACCTTTGTGGGGAAGGTATCAGAAGGAGTGTACCGATATATCCCAATTTCACACCAGACCTTGGGTTAATAAAAATATTGTGATGTGTGTAGTTTGAAGAGAACCGATTTTCAGATTTTATAGTCGTTTTGATTATTCACAACTTTGACCTTTTTGTGGGGATTATTCACTTACATCACATTTTATAAGAGTTATAATTATTTCAAAAATGATCCTTTGTGGGGGAGGATGGAGTATTCCGATATTCCATTTTCCATTTTCGCACCTAACCTAGCATTGATGCAAATACCAGGATATTGCAAAGGAGCAAAATCGGATTTTTCTTTCTCTTTCAGTGCAGTAAATTATTTTTTTGAAAATGTTGTCATTTTGTGGGGGAGGAGTGGACTGATATTGGCCATCTCCGAACTCGATCTGAGTTTGACAATAATATTGCGATATATTTGACAATAATATTACGACATATATTTTAATCAAATCGGATACTCCCTTCGAGAGTCCTAAAACAGGTTTCGGTCAAAGATACCTATTGTCTAAAACCGCTATTTCGATAAGGCTCGTTTTGACCGTATGAAATTAAAAAAAATTGCATCAAAGTGCAATATACCCACAATGTTTCTATACGTCCTGAAAGTCAGTCATCCTGTATTCTGACAGAACATACCAGGATCCTTTAATCCTTCTTCAAACTTATTATTCTTTATTGTTATTGTGATAAGATTAATAGAATAGACAATAGAAAATTTTGACTTTAATCCAAAAAATTGTGATTCAGAATAACATTGCCTTTATCATGAAAACTGACTGAATTTCAAAATTAAAACAAGTAAAGAAGCTTTAAGTTTTGCCGGTATACCGTCCACCATTTAAACGATTTTCGGATTTAAAAAAAAAATCCGTTCAAACACTAAATTTGCAACAATTCCGGTGAAGAATGTCGGTAAAATCGTCAAAATACCTAATATCGGGGGTTCCGTTATATGGGGGTCCACGAAGACGTGGACCTGCACAGACAATTTTCTGTCATAAGCTGTAGTAACCATTACGAACTTCAAATACCAAACTTGAAAAATCATCAAAATACCTTATATCGGGAGGTACCGTTATATGGGGGCTATACGAAGACGAGAACCTGACCAGACAATTTTCTGTCATAGGCTGTAGTACCCATTACGAACTTCAAATACCAAATTTGAAACATTTCCGGTGAATGATGTCGGTAAAATTATCAAAATACCGAAAAAAGGGAGTTACCGTTATATGGGGGCTATACGAAGATGTGGACCTACATTACCCATTTTCAATACCAAAAGTCCTGTAGACATAATACACATTTGAGTAAGATTTTATCAACCTACTTCATTTCGTTCGGAAACCGTCCGTCCAGAGACAGACGGACATCGCTAAATCGACATAGAGTTTTATGCTGATCAAGAATATATATTTCGAGGTGTTACAAACGTAATATAACCGCAATACGATGTTGGAGGCTATAAAAATAATAATAAAATGAATAAAGTTAGCTTTGTACCAAATTGTCCGAAGAAATAACTGATTGCGTTTGCAAAATGTCTGCTCAAAGGGATCACTATGGATTTCATTTCTAGAGACAGCAAATCTTCGTAGACTTCTACAATAACAAATATATAAAGCCCTCAAAGACAAATGAGACATTCCCTTTTTTGCAAAAAAAAAAAAAAAAATACAAATATGGTGTTTTGGAATCTATGAATCTTTAAGCTACTCCATGAATTTCCCAATAAAATAAATTCAAGTTAAACAAATTGTTAATCCTATCTGATTGGAAAATTAAAAGCATTAATGTTTTGTTTGTTTGTCAGGCACGTATAATTTAAAAACGGATGCAAGGGAACCCATTAACATCAATTAACACACACACAGACACAATTATGTATTTATGTATATACTCTGCTCTTTTTGCATTTAAAGTTTCTTGCAATATGGTGTTTTATTTTTGCTATTTGCTTCATTTTCTTTTTCTCTATAAGTATTGTAATATTCACTACAATGTTTTCTTAATTTTTTTTTGTGAGTAATGTTAGTTGTCATATTTTTATATTCGTATTTTCTTATGGTTTTTTGCCAAACAATTTCATTTGCTTAGTTGTTTTTTTTTTAATAATTTTAGTAGGCTGCTCTCATCAGATGTGGAAGATTCGTTCTTCCAACCACCTGTGGTTTGTGTTTCTTTTTTTTTTATTAATAATATGTTGAAAGATGATATCTTAATTCTTCCTTTCCACTACTACAATATTTGAATGTAACTTGGGTTAAGTTGTCTTTTTGTTCAATCAACAAAAGAAGAACAGGCATACATATTTATATGAGAGAAAATAAGTTAATTTATTATTACAATTATTAAATTATTAATTAAAACAAAATTATTTGAAATGTTTTACAATTTAAAAAAACGCAAAGTCAAACACAAAGAAATTCTTAATTGCTTTGGGAACTTTGCGTGTGGTGTTCCATGGGTTTCTTGAAAATTTACAAAACAAAAAAAAAGGAAACTATTATGCAGTCATCATACATATGTTTTGTTTTTAATATTCAATTTCATAAAAACAAACACAACAAAATAATGCATGTGGAACATAAAATATATTCAAAAGAAATTCGTGGTGTACTATTATGTGTTGTTGTCGTTACGTTTAAGATGTTCATCAGTTTTAATTCATTTGACATTATTATTGTTATTATTATTATTATTTACTAACTGATAGTTGTGTTGTCATTATTAGGGTACTTTCTATAATAAAGGGAGGTTTCGCGCATATAAAGGAATTTTAACTCTAAACAAAATTATTGTTGCAGTTTGTTGTTGCTTTTATTATTTTATGTGAGAATCTCATCAGACATCTCACCACAATATTATTATATTTTTCTGGAAATAGTTAAACGAACATAAATAAATATGGGGAAGGAAATGATGCCTAAACGACGAATTATTTGAGAGTGGTTTGATATTACTTCTTTCATCATCATCATCACTGTCATCGGGAGATCAACCACCGTTGCTGTACTTGTTGTAGCCCTTCGTTTCAATGCTTTTTGAAAATGCGACGCCAGGTTTTTGCTTTGCGCCAGCACAAATTTTGCGCAGCATTTGTATTAGCCACTGGTTGGGGTGATAAGGATTTTGATGTCGATAAACGCCAAATAGATGTCATCAAAGATCGAGACGGAGATCTGCTATTTGCGGACAGTAGATCTGAGGCTACTGATGGTATGGCGGCGGGCAATGATGGCGAACGTAAATATGTAGCTGCCGACGATGAGGATGAGGCCGTGACCGCTCCTGCACGGAATTCACCGCCACTATCAAGAGGCGGTGGTAACGATAAACGGGGCAATAAACTCTTTTTTTGTCGACAAACTGCATACAAAGTAGCCGATACGGTGTCGTCATCGTCATCATTTGAAGTTGTATTCAACGTTGTGTTGGATGATGAGTAGGAGCTGCTGGTAGAGGACTGACTGTGGTGGGGATTTTGGGGCTGGTTACTGGGGTTAATAAGTGTATCTTATCTTAGCCATGGATGCTTTAGACATTCCGCTGCCGTTGCCCTTTTTGCGGGATCGAATTGTAGCATGGGCTTTAAGAAGTCGGCAAATGCCTCGGCCTCCTCCAAAGACCATTCGTATTTCTCATGCAAAACAGCCACTAGGCCCCATGGCTTCAAGCCAGTTATGTTACGTAGTTCACCTTTGCGGTTGAAACTATGTGTGGCGTAGGCTCCCCTGAAGACAATGTGAGGGGGAATGGGTCCCAAAAGTTCAATTATATGGGCAATGTGGTCTTCATCCCTTGTGTAGTTATCACCCGAATGTGGTTCGAACAAATAATCACCTGTGGCCAATTCAAAGGCCATGCAGGCTGTACTCCATATATCGGCTGATGTATCATAACCTGCACCCAATATCACTTCCAAGGAACGATATTGTCGCGTTTGTATGTCCTCGGTGAAATGCTTATCGACCCAGCAAGCATTTCCCAAGTCGGCAATTTTAACCTCAAAATCACAGGGCTCTAAGGCAGGATCCTTTGGCCGGGTTTCGGGTTCTGTTGAAGGCCCATTGGTAATTGCCACTGGTTGGTGCAGTTGCGGTTGCATTGGACTATGCTGTGGTGGCTGATTCTTCGGATTCTGATTTGCTTTATTGTTTGTTTTGCTGGTGTTATTGTTGTTATTGTTAGCCCCCTTCGTCGGGGGTTTGTTGTTTTGATGTTGTTGTGATTTCTGCTGTTTGCCTTGACCTCCAGCATCACCTGTATTTGACAATTGACCTTTCAGGGTCACCGAAGAACTGCTGGTGGAGTCGTTTTGTTCGCCTTTAATCGTGTTGCTGCCACTGCTCGAGGATGTTGTTGAGTTACCCGCAACCACTTTTGTGTTCTTTTCGTTTTGTGGTTGTTGCTGTTGTTGCTGCTGCTGCTGATTACCCTTTTCTGTAAGAAAATGTTGAAAAAAAAGGTTAAAAAATAGGTTTTCTTGGAATGAATTGATTTTTGCTTACTCTTGTTTTTCTTTTTCTTCTTCTTTTTATTTTCCGTTGTGGTAGCAGGTGCAGCGTTGTTCTGTTCAGCATCACCCTGTTGTTGTTGCTGCTGCTGCTGTTGTTGTTGTTGCTTTCCATTGTTGGGTTTCGAAGTCTTTAATTTGATGGGCTTCGCCGGCTCCTCCATAACGTGTTCATCGTCATCATCAGCATCAGCGTCCGCCGCCTTTTCCTCAGCCATGTCATCCTGTAGATCTTCATCGTCATCATTATCGGATGCATCGCCATTCTGTAGGGACTTTCCGCCACCATCAAGCTCAGTTTTCTCCTCCGCTTGATCGCCATTACCCGTGGCACCACTTTGTTCCAAATAGTCCCATTGTTTTTTAAAAAGCTCTAAACGCTTCTTGGCCTTCTTCTTCAGCTTGCGTTTCTTGTTCTTGCTCATCTTGCCCGTTATCTGTGGCTCCCTATACTCCTTGGGAGCCCGGCTGACAAACGAAGGGAACATCTTGAAGTTCATTACATAAAGTTCGGTAGCTTCGTTCGCCAGCTTTCGCACATAGTTTTCGTTAACGCACAAAAGCACATTTTCGGGCTTTATGTCGGTGTGTATGATTTTACAGCATGTATGCAGATAATCAAGTCCTTCGAGAACCTGCCGTGTGATTGTTTTCACATTTTCGATGGGTATTCCACGATAATTGGACTTGCGTATCAGTTTCAAGAGATTGTCACCAAGCACTTCGAACACCATGCAAATGTGTGTTCCATTTACACCCGTTATCTTAAAGTCATCCAACAACTGGACGGTTTTCTGGCGGCGTGGATTATTTGGATCTGAATCCCGCACCGATTTGAGTATTTTTATCTCATCTCGAGCTGTTTCGGCAAAATGTTGAGCTGATTTCACAATTTTAATGGCCACATATCGCTTCTCTTGCAAGTCCCAGCAAAGCCAAACGGTTGAAAAATGACCCCAACCTAATTTTCGCACAACATGATAGCGACCTGGAAACAGAGAACAAAAGCGTTAGACTACAATAGGTAAACACCTTAAAAAGTATTGTACATCCATCCATCTACTCTGTCTACATTACAACCTAGCAGATATATGAAGTCAGTAAAACTAATGTCATCATTGAATAAGTCCATTCTGTAATGCAACAAACTGTGCGGCGCGATTTTTTTAGTTAGCTTGACTGTTTAACGTTACTATCAGGTTGATACTAATTCCATGGTTCATGTAACTAGGTATGGTACTTTTATTTAATGCTAAATACAAGCCAGCCGATCACCTCGTCTCGTTTCGTCTCCACCCTTCCACCTTGAGTATTTTTATTGTTGTTGTTATCCCACCATCATCATCATCGTCGCCTATTGACCATTGTTATGGTCATTGCATTCTTTTCAATTATATCATACAAACATACGTACAGAATCGCTTGTACATATATATGTACACACATGTATTTGTGTGTGAATCATGGAATTACTGGATTTTTATTCTGCAGTGACATTACATTACGTTGAACTTGGGGTTGTGGTTCTATCCATCCAGAAGCTGCTGCTGCTGCTTCTCGTCTGCTATCATTCTGTGGATTATCACAATACGAGAGGTTAACGACAGTAAAACATTACCAGAAGGAAATTTTATATTGTTGAATACAATGCCAGTGAAAGTATTTAGCACCCATCGATTGTTCGAAATTGTATTGGGAGATAATACATTAAGCTGCGGAACCATTGTATGAGTTTAGATTGCAAAGTGGATGTACGCTTATAGTTTTTTTTTTTTTTATAGCATAATGGGTTGCTGTCTGAGAAGTGTCAAATTCGGGTTAAAATGTGATTGAAGGTTTTAATCACATGTGGAATATTGGACGTTTTCGTCATATGGCGTCTATGCCGTACTCCATTTCAGCAGGTTTAATCTTTTATTATAAATATTAAAAAATTTCCATCAAAGCTACGACCGGAGAGATATATCTTGACTTTTTTTGTCTGGGGGTTAGGGTACCTATCAAGAACCCAACAACATAGCCAGGTGATCTGACGGACCCCCTCTAAAATATTGAATATTAACACCATTTCGAAATATTTTCGAAAGATATTTCTGACTATGTTGTTATATGATCTAAAAAAATAAACTTCAGACAAATCCCTCAAAAACATGTAGCTACGAATTTAGCAAACTTGTTGCATGTATGTAAGTATATTTTTTGCCCGCCCTGTCTATGTAGCGTTTGCAAAAATTACATCATTTAAAAATATTGCCAAATCGAATGAATACATGTTCTGTTGTGTTAGTATTTTATCCCTAACGAGGTCTCGCTGAAACATTTTTTTTAATTTCTTTAGTCATAAAATTGAAAATATGCGTTCTATAAATAATGTACCTACATATGAGATTAAATTGGCCGACTTGATTGGTTCAACAAATGCCACTAAAACTTTTGGGCACGAGTTTGGGGCAATGTCTAACAAAACCCCTATTCTTTACAAGATTTTCAAATAGAGGTGAAGGAAGGTGATGCCTAAATTTCTCTGGCAAGGTATGGAGAAACAAAATACTATTAATTGGCCTTGGAGACTTCAGTATTAAGAATGAATTGAATAAAGTAAAAAAGAAAGAATTGAAGATAGGAAAAGAAGTTCTAAACTTGTTCGTGAAGTATCTTCTTTCGGAAGCATACCCTCTGTGAACAAATTGGCGAAGTTTCCTCCACACTTTTGTGGGGAACTAAGGACGAAATGCAAGATTTACTTTATTTGGCAGGCTATACGATCGATTTTTGGGTCCAACAAATGTTTACATAGAGTGATTGCGTTCTGGATTAACATTAACATAAAGCAAATGAACTAAATCTTCCCCCTTTCCCGCAGTAAAATGAAACAGGTGTTATAATGTAATAAACGATAGTGAATTGTATTTCACCCCCACTGATTAAAATTGACCACATAGTACGAGGTACGTACCCCACCCTCCATATGTATTAATTCATTCATGCTGTAGCCAGTCAGTGTGTGCGTGTGTAATATTTGTGGGGCAGTCATTCTCATTGTCGTCGTTGTTGTTTTTGTTGTTGGTAATGTAAACAAAAACAAGAAAAAGACACAATGCCTAAATTCAAATAGATATTTAAATAGGTTGGGTTGTGCAGATGATTCTGATGATGAGAAATCGCAACAAAAATAAAAATTCTGACACCACATTTCAGAGATTGACTTATATCTTCAAAATACATTAATAGACGTTGTTAACTAAATGTGTTTTGATTGATCGTCATTTGTTGATGGCGATTTCGTCTTCTCGAAACATCTAATTAGTGTGCTCTACTGCGCGAGTGAATCACTGCGGAGCAAGTGACAAAATCTAACTATTATTTTAAGAGCTTCTACATAAACGTTTTGTGTCATTCGGCGCGCGGAACATTACGGGAAGGCATTATGGGGATTATATGAAATGATTAAAGCATGCCTTCACACTGATAAAGAACGAAATACAATAAAAAAAGTAACCGCATACCACCATATTTACCTTGGAAAAGATCTCCAATATTTACTGGATGATAGCCTCCCTTGCAATAGTCTTCTTTAAGTTCTTGTTCCTCATTTTCGCTATTCAATTCTGATTCTTCAGAATCGTTGGAAGAACTACGTGGTGGATATTGATATTGTTGTTGTTGCTGCTGATGTTGTTGTTGTTGCTGCTGCTGCTGAAGTAATTGCTGCTTCTTCACATATTCGGCATGATAGATGGGATCAACATAATGTTGCTGCTGATGGTAGTGCAAATAGTCGTCATGATTTAAATGGTGTTGTTCCAAGTAACCATCTTGTGGCATGTAATCATCATTGGAAACCTCATTTGGATGTATGAAATTTGAAAACTTTTTGGACGAAGGCGTGCCAATGTATGTCGACTCATCCAAGGTATTCGATGAGCCAGTGATGGGAGTATTGCCCGCCAATGAATTTGAACCACTGGATGATGGTGCGGCACAAAATGATTTTGAGATTTTGGTAGAGATGCCACACACTTCTGGCATGGAATTCGGCGATTTTAAAATAAGATTGTCTTCGAGGAGATGATTGCTGATTGCAGCATCGGATGGTGATGGTGTTGCTGCATCGTTTACATCGTTCTGAGACATATGCTGCTGCTGTCCTCCACCTGCACCACCAGCATTGCCGTTGGCTTTACCACGTTTCTTATTTGGCTTGTGTCGCTTCTTTTTGGCTTGGATGGCCAAAACCCGTCTGTTGACGTCAGCCTTGTTCATTTCTGTGCTTTATTGTTTTCCTTCAGAGGCGGTGACAGACCACAACAAAAAGAATAGAAATATAGAAATCGGGGTCAAATTTATCTCAGTTTGCTCGCTGCAGGCAGTTTACTTGCACCCCATATAATGTTGTTTGTGCTTCATAAACCTTCTTCCGGGGGAGTCCTGACGACAAAAATTGTTTTGTACTCCTAAACATACAACACAACAGAAATATTATAAATCAATCAATTGTTACCACTTTTTTTATTGTTTTTGCCAAAGAATTTTGTTATTTGCAACCAACAAGCGCACAGACACACTCACGCACACCTTTAATATTATACTCTACTCTCATCCAAATCAATCACTCGAACTTACAGCAGAATGGGTGGTTTTGGACGACAACGACGTTGACGTTTTTTTGGATGTGATAAAAAAGAGAGACCCAGACGGTATTGCCTTGGCTTGCAACGACCCAGTTAACTTCCAAAGCAGTTGTATATATTTAGGATTATCGCTTTTGACAAATTAAAAAATTATTTAATATTTCAACGAGTACTGTGTTACTTTATTTTAACAATTTGAAACCGAAGTTTGTTCTACACAAGTCCGATTGATTTTGTGAATTATAATGAAAAAACACACACACGGACACATTCACACTGCGAAGAAAAGAAAAAAAACACAACAAGAACAATGCAAATATCTAATTGGACATATGCTTGTCCTTGTCTATTCCATTCAATATTATACGTGCCGCAGCTATTAGACATCTATAGTGGTCTGCTCTCCCCGCCACTTGAAATATATTTTCGCATATTTTCTCGTTTGACATACAAATAGAAATTTCTGCACACTATATTTTACATCACTAGCGTCTTGTTATAATTGCACAAACATTATTCTGGTGTATTTTTTGTAAAGTTTTCTACTTTCAATTATTGGAAAATTGCTTACATAGGTACAAGAACAACTTTAACCAAGTGGTAAAAACACGTTGGTTATTTGGTTGATAGAAAAACTAGAAACGACACAAAATGCGAAAACTACCACTTCTCAATGAAAACACCGAGCCAGGCAACAATGTAAATGACGGCGGCATTCAATTTAATTTCTCGGAGTGGAGTATCCATCATTGATCTGCATATACTGTATTTATATTTTCAACGTTAATAGCAGTATTAGTTTTAATTTACAATTGGATTGGTGAAGGAAAAAAAGGCCAAGAACAGAAATATATTACACATCTTTATCGAGAAGGTATATTTCTGACTAATTTTAAAATGTTAATGGTTTCGGCGACACATAACGTTTGATTGAACCCTATGAATGCATTTTAACAACCAACTAATAGCGTGCTTACATACGAATCCATGGAAACTTCGTGGTAGAAGAATTCAGGTAGTCGGATCAATGCGATTTTGGAATTGAAAATCTTGAATGAAAAATTATTGAAATTTGACAAAATTGTTGAAAATGCATATCATTACAAACTCCGATTTGCGTTGTATAAGAAAACATAAAGATCTACTTATTTTTGACAAAACACTATAAAATTTTTGACATATTAATGTTCCCAAGCGTTGTTCCATCTACCTATAGTCTTCTACCATGATCCAGTTGTAAAGTGCCCTTTCCAAACTAGCTGACTACCTATATAAATGTCAAAATTCATTATTGTGATTGAAATCGCAGAACAAAAAATAAACCAATAGCCAACAAAGTATCAAAATTGTAAAAGTATGCCTAAGTCCAAAGTACCTTCCAGGGTTAAACATGATAGTGGACCATGCACAAAAATAGCACTTTTACATACAATTACTCTGTTCCAAAACCTGTAAGAATCGCCTAGTTTTGCAATTTTTTTTTGCGAAATCTTATTCAAAACTTTAACATTCTTGCAGTTCTGGAACAGACCAAAAATCCGTTACTGGGCTAACCCTTATATACAATAATTTTAATGTATGTTTGTCTGTAGCCAACATTATTGTGATTGGTTAATAATCAGGGCTAACCCAGATGGAAATTTGGTATTAAAAGTAGTTTAAATTTAAGGCGTGTTCTATATACCCATATTTAGATTTATCAATTATCAGAGTTAAACGTATGTAATGCAAATATATTTGGCAGTTAAAAACAATTCCATAAAAAATGTAGTTGCACATTATATGACGATCTCGAAAAATACGGAAATAATCAAGTGTAATTTTTGAAAAACGATTAAATGTGTTATCCAAGTCGAGTAGCTTGGCTGAGTGCTGAGAGCCAACTGCATAAAATTTATCAACAGATTAAAGTAAGAAATTTGTTTAAATATTACTTTATTATCAACTGAATACTAAGTTTGCCTCTTTTAGATAGATGTGTAATTCTTATAAGCTATGAATTTTGAAGAATATCTTTTGAGAGATTTGAAAACAAATACAACATCACAATAATACACTTTTCTAAATATAAATATATAGGTAAATACATTCACACGTATTGCGATACTTTAAAATGAATAAATCTATGGCATTATTTTGTTCATCCATCATCACTTTGTTTATATTACATGGAAATCACAACCTTAGTGGTCTGCTTTGTAAACGTTCAATTAAGCCTGTGCATTCCATTCATTTAGAAAATAATAATAATAAGAATAGAAATAGAAAAAAATATTCACTACGATCTACGAAAGTACAGACATCAAGTGCTAAATTTTTGAAGGTACATACAATTATTTTATTTTGATTTTATGTAATTTTAGCTTAAAGCCCAGCATTTCGCTAAGAACTCCAGATAAGGCTGACAAAATCACTACTTTGATTGTTGTAAAAAGATATGGATTTGCACTGAGCCCGGATATTTTAAATGGTGTCTCCAGCTCCTTCAATAAATCAGATGCCAGTTTTAGAACACTATTTGAGACCATAAGTTCGTCTTTCTTTTTGGGTTTCTTTTCAATCTAGAAAAGGGAAAATTCATACAAAGTGAATTGATACATCTTTAAATATATATAAAAAAATGAAGAACATACCTGTAAGTAGAGGTTGATCTGTTCCGTTATTAGTACAGAAACACTTCGGTATTTATGGTGAATTTTATTGCCCAAGGTCATGAATCGCAGCAGGAAAATTCCAATTGTGCTTGACCACAACAATGCTTCCAGATTTAGGTGAGAGTGTAAATGCACTGAATCCTTTAACCATTCGACGCTTAAGAACGCCAACAGCAACAAGGTTACAATGAAAGCTGCCGATACAATGATGTCAACCGAACGTTGGGGACCCCGTTTCTAGAATCAGATGGCAGATGTTATTTGTTATTATTTTTGCTCCCCATTAGAAATTTCTTACCTTTAAATACGAGCGTACACTTAGCCAGGTTTTAATATTTCGCACTTTGTTCAAGCGGAAATGAGGTAAATTAGATTTCCTGGCTCGTCTAGACGACGTTAGATGTGAAAACAGCTTGGCATAGAGAAATCTGACGAAGAACGTTATATTATGAAAGGTTAATTAACATCACATGTTTTTTTTTAATTTACCTCTGTTTGAAAGTACGTTCGGCCACACTAAAAAACATGAAAAGTATGAGGGTCAAACATAAACGGTTGACGAACCCTATGATCAGAACCGTTCTCTCCCACTTGGTGTCGCCAAATGCAAAACGAAAAATAGCGGTGAACGAAAATGAAGCCTTCTCCCACAGCATCATTGGTAAATCCAAATAATTGATTTCGCTGGATTTTTCCGAATCCATTGTTATTTCGCACAGCCTACAGAAAACCGGTATCAGTGATAATACAAATGAGAAAAATATACCGATATAAATGTAATCGTTTGTTTCGGGCATCAATTCAACGTTCTCAATGATTGCAGAAGATATCTCCAAAACAGACATTTGGGCCTTTTTAATTTCACGATGATCCCAAATAGTGCAGCTAACTGAAATGAGGAAGCCACACCACTTTAAGCAATGGGAGCTAATATATAATATTTTGATTTACTTACTCCTGTCACTGGTCCCATGGGGGTTTAAAATGACGGTTGGCGTATAATCCAAATCGGATATATTTTCGTCCGAATATTGATTGCCCTTATAATCATCGGAATTATCATACTCTGAACTGTAACTGCACTCGTCACCTACAATGGGGATGATTATTTCGCATAAATACAAATGGGATAGTTGTTGGACTTACTGTTTGTTGTAATGCCCAGCCATTCTGTGGCAGAGGTCGTGCATTCGTTGCAATTGGACGTGTTACCACCTTGTGATGCTGGACTTGAAATTAAATCCCCATCGTCTCCATCTTCTTCGGTCTCATCACTGCTTACATCGCGGGATTTGGCGTCACTGTTGTGTGTTTTTATTTTGCGCTAAAACAGATTTCAGGTTTTTTAATCCTTTTACTCTATTTGGTATTTGATGAACACCTACCTCTGTCATTAGCTCCACCCGTTCATGACTGTTGCCAATATTTGAACGTAATCGTAAAGCGTGTGGTGACGCATTGTTGTCCTCACCACTAGAACTCTTGCCATTCAGACTTTCAAATCCATCATCCTCTCCGACAGTACGACGTGTATTCGAGGCATTTTGTCCTTCTGCCGGTGCATTTGCTGCCCGCTGTTGTTGAGCCGTTGTAGCTGAAGACCTACTCATTAAATCTTCATAGAATTCTTGTACGCAATCATCGATACGAACAGATTTAGTTGGCGATAAACACGGACTGTTCGACGATGGGCTGGAATTTTCACCTTTTAACGATGTTCGTGTACTACTGGTAGTGGATATTGATTGCGGAGAGGTTTGCTGCTGCTTCTCCTGCGTTTCTGCAAACTTGACATTACGCTTGCGTAGAGTGCATTCCGCGGCGTTGTTCAATAAAAAGTCTTCTGAATTTGTGATTGTATCACTGAGATCTAGCTTTAGTTGTGATAAATAAGGGGGTTGTTGTGAAGCCCCCAAGTTCAGTTTTAAAGATGTGGGAGGCTGTTGGTAGGGTGCACATGGAATTTCCAAAATGGATTTAGATGGATTTGGATTAGATTTGGTAGTAGCCGCCAAATCATTGCCACCAACGCCTGCCCCACTTGTATATTTTTTGTTATTTTCCAACAGATCCTGGCTTCTCAATCTGAAAGGCATGGAAATAATTATTCTATACGGCTTCCAGATGGAATGCGCAACTCACTTAACTAGCTTTTTGCGTCTACGCATGAATTTTCCTTGTCGCCCATTGCTGCTCTGGCTGGCATTGGAGTAACGTCTTCTTTTGCACTTGACGCCTCCAACTTGAGCTATATTCGTAGCTACTATCTGAGAGTGTATTAGACTTAGTAGAAGACTTAAGGCCATAGGAATCAAAAGCTCCGAAAGTGAAACGATATGCTGAAATGCATGGTATGACTTGAACATAAAAATCGCCTTTCAATCTTTGTTGCATCACTTACATCATTCTCTGATTTTTCATCGTTGTTTGTAATTGTTTGGCTTAAGTTTGTCGCCGTCGTCGTCGTTGTAATGCTATCGCTGCTTACATTTAATGCTGCTGTAGCTTCCAAACGATTCACATTGCAGGTGTAGACGGCCCAATTTATCATTTGGGTTAAATAAAGTACGAATAACAAGCCGAATGCATTGCGGGAGGTTTGCTTCACCCACCATTGTGCATAGAGGGGCAGAAATATGTAACGTAATATTGATAAACGTATCACAGTTGTTAATGATTGTTTCGGCTTAGCCTTGGGAAAGCTTGAACCTACAAAAGGCGGACATAGCAATACAGAAATGAAAAACAGGAATAGAACAAGTGTTTCAAAGCTATACAGCAGGTGAATTTAAAACACTAAACTTCATTTTTTTTATAAAAAATTGTATTTCTTTAACATTCAATTTGGCCTTACCTCTAACCAAGTCTACATCGATTAACTCGGTCTTTAGCTTTGCTGTCTTCAGAGCTACTCCGCTATTGAAGCCATCCAATATTTTCATTTCAACTGTCTTCTCCCATGGTTCTTTGTCGTAGGTTCCAATCTTTTTCTGATACCTATAAATAGAGAAAAATACAACGCACATTTGTATATGACTGTGTTTCGGAAGTGCTTTGTCTTATCTCAACAACAACCAGCACGACCACATACCATGAGACTATTTCATCCAATATCATAATACCAATCACAAAACTGCAGTTCTTTCTATTGATTCACAATACGAATGACTTAAAATAGAAGTTATTTTTGACCTGGTGAAAATCTCAAAAATGCAGGACCACCGAAGACTTAAATGTTAACGGTTTTCAGCGTTTTTGCAATAACAGCATCGGCCAACGTTTCGTTCAATCCAATTCCAAATTTCTTTCAAGTTTTTTTTTTCGAAAACAAAAAGAATTGATTTTCTCAATGTTTACTTCATTTCTTTTCCTCTGTTTTGTTTCTGATTGGGGGATACATAAGTCGACTTTTCTTGTAGCCAGTAAACATCGAAGTAATCGATTTGTTGCTTGTCGATAAATTAAACGGGAGAGGTACAATTAATAAGGATGTTGTGTCAGCTGCTAATTTCACCCATTTATAGCATGTTCACACGATAAATTGAATGACGTTGTTTGCTCTCAGAATCACGTACACGAATTAACCCGTTCATACGGCACGATTCGTAATTCATAGTAAAATAATTCCTTTTTTCAAAAAATTTGTTTGTTTAATTTAAATGGGAATTTATACGAAAATACATTAAATTCACACTAATATGAATAGAAGAATTATTGTTTTCCTCCCAAAGATTTATTATATCATTAATTTTACAATTTTCATTCATGTTTTCAACTTTTTGTGTAAATGTTGACATTTTGGACATATTTTAGTATTTTTCTATTTTCAAATTCTGCTGGAGAGACACTTGTTAAACTTTTTTTCTGCCGACACAAACATTTTGAAAATATTGCATCTTTTGTTTCCAGTTTTCTGTGGAAATTTCAACTCGTGGACAAAATGCGCACCTCGGATGAGAGAGAAAACAAAATGTACTTTCGTTTGAATGTACATACGCCATTCAACATTGTAGTTTTCATTCATAATTTTCAGTCTTCCCAAAAAATTTTAGAATTTCATTAAATTTTCCTATTTTTAATTTTTAAATGTCATAATTTATTTTTTCGATAAATGCTCTCATTTGTTAGGGATGGGATATATTTTTCGTTGTTCTGAGAGTGATTTGATTTGAACAACGTACAAATATAAGTGTTCGCTCAGGAAATTTTGTGTGAAGAATTAGATAGTTTTTTCATAGTTAAGGGCCAAACAACGAATAGAGAGCGAATCAAGTGCAGTGGAAACGCCACATTAGATTAGTTGCTAATCATTAGTACAATTATAAAATGTTCGAATCACATATTCTAATACATGCTCTATAAATGAACCGAACCGTAAACCAAACTTTTAAGCCGCACCAAAATCCGTTTTTAAACTTAAAAAAATGGTTCGGTTCACCAAAATTGGGAATTTGTGTCGGAACGTAGACAACGTATTATTATTTTTTATTAGTTCCCTAATTTTAAACATATACAGGCCGAGATGAAAAAATTGCAACCAATTTCAGACTGCTGTCATTTCTATACCACTTGTCCGACAACTGTTAAAATTATTCCAGTGACAGCTCTTTATATTGTTTACAAGCGTACAAAAGCATTTAGGTGAGAATTTACCATTACCGTGCGACCGTGGGTGTAGCGTAGCCCGACGTGAATAATGTGGATGGAAGAAAACAGCAACATCAACAGAAATGGTTCGAAAAGTAAAGAAGCGACTTGATTGAAACCCGAGTCGCCGTGGCCGAAAAATGGCTCGTGAGCTGGCAAATATTAAAAAATAAGCTCGGGGTAAAGTCATTGAAACTCCAAAAAGTGCAAGAACTTACACCACAAAAGAAAGAGCTAAAGAGTTGTTTCGCTTGGCCGAAAGTGGTGAACTGCCGAATTCGGTTTTCTCCGATGAGAAAACATTTGCTGTCCAGCAGTTTGTAAACAAACAAAATTATCGTGTTTACTTGCCAAAGAGGTCAGCTGAAAATGTGTACCTTAGGTTGGCCACCAGAACTCAAGCGCCAGTCATGATGATGGTGTGGGCCGCCATAACAGACGATGGTCGCTCTCCGCTCGTATTAATCGAATATTATCGCGAAAATATTCTGATGGGCGTATTAAAGCCTTGGGCATGCAAAAATTTTGGCCGCAGACCTTGGACATTCCAACAGAGCTCAGCTGAGTGAGACACTCAGCACGCGCCACCCAAGAATGGTTACAAAATGAGGTTGCTTGCTTCATTTCCAGCACACAATGGCTACCAAATTCTCCGGATACCTTTCCGTTGGAATATTGTGTCTGGAGTATTTTGGAAAGCAAGGTTGGCACTACAAAATACCAAAGTGTCGGGCAGCGTGTAACGGTTTCACTGGCCGTTTAAAGGCCAAAATTCGTGCCAAAAGTGACCAATTCGAATAAATTTAAACTTATTCTAAAATTTAATGCTATTTTCGACATTTTTTCTTTCATTTAATAAAATTAAAAAAAATAAAAATTATGGCGCTTGACTTTGTTGCAGTTTTTTTTTTTTGTTAACTCACGACTAGTGCAATGAATTTTGACAAGCAGTTTGTGTGCTGGACTGGATAGTAATGTATTTATGCATAACACTGAACAGAACCGAACCATAACCGGCGGAAAAAACAAAGCATGCTTCAAAAGTCCGCGCGAAACTCTGAACCGAAATAATCCTAATTGACAAATGGAAAAAATAAACATGTAGACAACTACTTTTCGTTGTCTGATTCAAATATTTTCTATGATAAGCGTTGAGAGTATTTCATTGTCTATATTTTAATTTGCCTACGGTACTGTTGTCGTTGATTTAAAAGTCCCTAGCACTCAGCTGGTCCAAAGTATTTTTCGATCTTTAAAACTCTATATCTTTATCGATTATGTTTTGTTTATTACTTTATTATTGAATCAAACGACGCGATTTTCCTAAATATTTCTTATATTTATGCACTTTTTAAAAGTTTAATAGTTTATACTTGGTGAGATTGTGTAATTTGCAACGAACATTGGTTTGGAATAATCTCAATGAGCGAATAAACATATCAACAACCCAAGAACGTAAGAAAGAATCATTCAAAAGAGAAACATGGAGCCAGACACATCGGATGTAAATCTAGACTCAATATTGGATCAAGCTGGCGATTGGACATTTGCAGGAGATTATCAGTTATTGCAGTGGATGAATAAAATATCACAGGTTATAATAATGTGTTTTGAAAATTGATAACGATTGCAAAATTGTTTGTACAAAACATAAGATGCCGCGAGGCTAATAGGAATGTAATAGCAATAGGAATACTATCCAATCGGAATCATATTTCTTTTTAGAATTTGCATGCTAGAGCTTCTCGAACTACAGAAAATTTCGATCGCCTCAATAATAATGTAAAATATACCCACAATGCTCTGGATAATGTAACCAACAGTTTGACGGCGCTTCAATATGGCAACCAGTTTGTAGAATGTCGGGTAGAAGATGATGATGAAACGGCTTCACCCAGTGGGAATAATCTACAGCCCACAAATGGCGTTGATGTAAGTTTTACAACTGTGTCTTCTTTGGTATAGACAACGATTTTAAAACGAAATGAATAAGTGCATGTTATGAAAAATAACATTCAAAATTCTTTTTAGAAGTTGGATAAACCAAGTGCAAAAGAAACTTTTGCTGCCTTTTTGGATAACAATCTAAAGTTATTGCGTATTTACGAAAAATATTCAATAGATGTATATGATTCAGATGATGATGATGATGACGTCGACGAGGGAAAGCGTGAAAAGACGTAAGTCTCTAGTATTCACTTAACAATAAACTGCTTATCATTTATGGTTTTCGGGCTTTGCAGTTGTATTTTTCAACCCGTGAATCCATACAATGAAAGACCTTTGCCACACATCTTTGGTTCGAAAGATTGGCATATGTCATCACATGTTGGCCTTCAATACGAACAGCGTGAATCCTCTTATTCTGGAGATGAGGCATCTGATGCATTCTCGGAATCATCCTTGTCGGCTGCAGCTGACAATGATGATTCCTACGAGACAAATTCCGAATGTGCTTCAAGTTTCTCGGCAAGCAACAATACTTTTGGTGGCAATTTTGAAGTCAGAAACGCCTCATCAGCCTTAATACCTCCTAAAACATCGAACTCCCAGTCATTTAGTGAATCAAGCTCTGCTCAATCGTCGAGTGCGAAAATAATCAACTTCCACACGCCCACTAACAATGTTAAACGTTCTGAAAGTAGCAGTTCTACAAATTCTAAAAATCCAAGTTTGCAAGAGTCAAATGCAACAAAGGTCACAACTTTACCGAAACCTCGACCATTTCAATCGAATATACCGCCATACACAGATTTATTTTCAGAGCCTCCCGAAGATGTGCAGTCGACTCCCTCCTCAAGCATTTCCCGTAAGACTGTTAATCTTTTTAACGATGACGATGATGAGGTATACAAACATTTAAGTATTGCCGGAAGCATACGCAACGAGCCAGTAGCAACTACTGAAAGAAAAGCCAGTTTTACTGGAGAGAAAAAGCCCACAGTGGACCAACAAAGCATTGCTAAACCCAAAACATATGAAATTCCTAAACCAGTTTTTGTTGATGAACTCCAAGATAAGCTATTCCATAAAACAGATACTCCCCGAAGCGCCGTTACTGCAGTGAAGCAAAATAATAAAACACAGTCTACAGCTTCTCCAGCAAATCGTCATATTAATTTATTTGATGATGAAGACGATGATGACGATTTCTTAAGTGCTTTTGTTCGAAAAGATACACCTTCGAAATTAGAGTCACAACCAACGCTTGCCACGGAAAGTTTGAAAAAACCATCCCCTGAAATAAATAAGTTTGTTGGTGTTAAAGACAAAACTGAAAATAAAAAACGTCATATAAACCTATTTGAAGATAGCAACGATGAAGAGGATGATGTCCAATTCAAAACCGGGCCGATAAAGGGAAGCGAAAAACAAGATATTATTACAAAGCCAAGCATTTTCAGTAGTTTAAAAACCACAAATCTGTTCGATGATGATGAAGATGAAGACGAGGATAACCTTTTCAAAGTCAAACCGAGAATATTTTCAGCTGGTCTGGATAAACTTGAAAAGAAGACAGAAATATCGAGCATTGCTCAAAGCAAACAAACACCTGGTGATGTCACTACAACTCCTGCATTTGAAACCAAGATTAAGGCAATTGACCTATTTGAGGATGATGTGAAGGAGAAGACAATATCTCCAAGCATAGAAAATCCCAAAGAAACTGAAAAAAATGTTGAAATTTCTGAAAAATCCAATGAAGTTCAAGAGAAATCATCTGATATTAAAGAAGTCCATCATCAAGCTGCCCTTAAACCCCTCCCTGGAGACGTGAATGAGCAAAATAAAGACAATGAAAGTATAATACCATCTCCAAAACTATCCAGAGATACTTTGGAAGACACCCATGAGGATACTCATAAACATCAATCAAATAATTTGAAAACGGAGAACTTATTTGATAAAGTTGTTGCATTACATGATCCAACCGTACAGCAGAAAAATGCTTCGGAAGGAAAGAAAAGTATTTTTGACGATGATCTTATAATACCATCTCCTTTGCCAAGAAAGTCTAGCGTAGTACAGGAGGAGGATGTCCCGCCTTTAAGTAACAACGTAGTAGAACATAAGGTTCTGACAGATAAAGAAAAACAACATACGGATACAAGCAAAGTTACTACACCACTCGCCGCAAAAATTACAAATTTGTTCGATGGCAATGATGATAACGTTACTAATCCGGATGAGGCTGATAAGACTGTGTCTATTGATGCAAACGTCGGTGAAGAAAACTATAAGCCTGATCTGTTTTCCACTGCCTCAGAAAATAAAGAGAAAGAAGAATCTTTGGTTCAATCGTTCAATCTTGCAAAAGAAAGTGGTAGAAATTCAAATGTTCCAGAGGATACAGTTGGCAATGTTTTTGAAGATCCACCTCATATTGATATACCATGTAGTGATGGTTTTATTAAGAAAACTCCTGAGATCAAAAACGATAATAATCAGTTGGAACAAAATGCTAATGAACCAGTTTCCGATGAAGGTTTGACGGTGCCACCGGAAGTAGTAACATCTTCCAGCACTAAGACATACAACTTCGATTCAAGCCTGCTTTTTGATGAGCCACCTGATGACAATGATTTCTTTGAATCTCTGGGAAAGTCCTCTCAAAATCCTAGTGTGAAATTTGGTGGCTTCGATTTAGATCACGATTTGTATTCTGAACCTGAAATGTCCAAAACTGTAACAGCACCAGCCGATAAGGTTTCGGAATATAAAGGATTACAACTGTTTAGCGATATACCACCTGAAGACAATGATTTTGAAGACGTTATTGAGCAGCGGGACACAAAAGAAATAGGCACTACGAAAAAACTCAGCAGTGTATTTTATGATGATTTCAATGAAACTATTCAGGCTATAGATCGCAACCAAAATAGACCTTCGACTTATTTACATCCAGTGTTTGATGAGGAACCACCCAGTGTTGACAAGCACATCAAGGATGAATCTACTCTTGTTAAAAAGCATGAAGCTCCAGCGGACATAGAAGGAAACTATGTGGGTATTGAAAATGAGAGCGATGCGAATGTGATTAGTGAGAAATCGATCACTTCCCAGAAAGATAACGAAAAAACGGTTGTCGAAAATCTAACCAGAATTTCAGATAAAGAAGTGATGATTGCCAAGACAGTGTCAGATGAAAATGTGACTAATGTAAAATCATTTAATTATCGTCCAATTTCAAAACTTCAAATGCCCAATTTCAATATAAATGTCCAGGCTCTGTTACCTGGTGGTGTTGGCAAGACTAATTCCTCAAAAGTAATGCAAAAGCAAAGAGAAGAAAGTGAACAACATATGCCTCCATCGACACCAATTGAAACGAAAGCCAATCACGATGGTTCCCCAAGTATCCAAAAAGATCATATTCTACCCAATGTTAATAAAAATCGTGTAAGGGCCCCTCTAAATCGCAGGCCCTCAACTCGAAAAGCAAGACAAGAAAATATTCGAAAATCGTTATTGGAGGAGAATCTAATAGATGACCAAACCGATGAAAATAATATGACGGAAACACATAAAAATTCAATGGTTCATGCAAAACCTCCCGAGGGTCCTGAAAATAAAGATATTTCTATACATAATACAAAAGGTCTTGAGATTGAGAAAGAAGCTGTGAAAAAAGAAGCACAGAAAGTTTCCGCGCTTAGTTTTCTCGATGGAGATGATGAGGAAGCAGACGACATTGATTTATTTAAAAATATCGTTAGTAAAAATGTTGGAAATAACCCCAAAAATACAACGGTGGGAATGTCAGCCACCTTAACATCGGCGGGTTCCATAACTACAGTTTCCAATAAACCTTCAGTGTCTGCCGAGATAAATACAACAAATACCAAATCGCCTGCAAATCCTTTAGTTACTTCCAAAGACAATCAAAATCCTTTAACAACACCAATGACATCCATTGCAGCAAAAACACCATCAAACCTGTCCTCCTCAGCAAGTAAAGAAATTACTAAACCTAGTTCAAAATCACTTTTCACCGACTCCGATTCTGAAAGCGAAAGCGATTTCTTTGCTAAGTTAGTTTCATCGAAACAAGCGAATTTACCTAGCCCTGCAACGCAAAAAGTAAAACATAGTGTCAGTGAGCCACCACCAAAAATGACCGCAACTCAAACGATTGCATCCAATTCCAATAAACATTCGTCTCTCTTCAGTGATGACAGTGACGACGATGAAGATTTCTTAAAGCCAAGCACCAAACTTCCACTATCGAAAAGTAAACCAAAAGCAACGACACATTCCAGCAGTATTTTTAGTGACATCGATAGTGATGATGACGACAATGATCTGTTTAAGAGCACACCCCTAGGTAAGTAGTCTGTGATTGAATCCTCAATTTAATTATATTCTAATAAATTGTATTGGCATATCTTTTTATTTTTGAGCAGCAAAGAAAAATCCCAGTTCTGCAGCAACTCAAGTTGTCACCAAACACGCCGCCGAAACAAAACAATCGACAAAGACGCCCATAGCCGATAATCCCTTAGCTGATCTTTTATAACAGACCTACAAACCATTTAAAGGCGAAAGTGCATTCAAAATTCGTATAACGAATATTTTTTTATATTTAATAGAGAGTTTTTAGTTATTTGTTTCTTTTTTTTTTGTATTTACATTGAATTGATCTTAGAAATATGGAGCGTATGGAATAGTTATATTACAAAAGCAAAAATCGTTGTGTTTGTTCTTTATATAAAACTTAACTCTATAGAACTATTATTACTAAAAAATATAAAAATATATAAATAAATATCAATTGTTTCACAAAATTAAAAAAAAAAAAAAAAATCAATTGCACTGGACGTTTATTCTTAGTCTTCTTAGTCGAATAAACAAAAGCAAACAAAACTGCCATTAGCTTACTTGTGGATCGTAATTTCAAAATAGCCTATAGTTGGTATTTCACTTGAGTTAGTTGGGTTTATCGATCTTTGGCTAAATCTTAACTATAAAAAAATGTCTTTCCTTATTTTCGAACTATTTTTACGCGATGACTTGACACTTCTACTATTTATTATTCGTGGAAATAGCTGAGCACCTTCAAGGTGTAACAAAACAATAATGAAAACTAAACTTACAATTGCCTTAAACTAGAACTTCTGGAAGGGATGTGGCCTACAAAGCCACATCGCGATACTTGCGATAATCATCCGACTCATTGCCCAAAGACAATTTCGAATTCGCTGTTATGTAGGGGTTTGTGTAGTTGGCATAGCCGAAACCGCCGTAGTATTGTAGTTGTTGGGAATTGCGTCGCTGGAATTGTTGCGGCATTGCTGCATTGCCTGCCAACACTTGTGGATTGAGACTGGTCTGACTGCCCGGTCGGCGATAAATACCACCATTCATGGCGAATTGGGCCGAGTGTTGTTGGTGCTCTTGCAGGTACCCCAGCATGGCTAAGTAGTACTGTTGTTGCTGATTATAGTTTTGCAGCAGATTGTGACCATAGGCGGCTAAATCGCTTTGAACCTTGTTTATACCCTCCAGATTCTCCAAGGATATACAGTTACGGGCCAGCTTAGTGGGTGGTTGCTGTTGTCCCGGCAATGCCATGGGTTCTCTTTGTCCGCGTGGTTGTGTTGGCGGTGACGGCTGCTTGGGTTCAATGGAGCAATAAATTGGATCGTTGGACGAGGAGCCCACCAGGGAAGCTGGCTGTTTGTGGGAATCTTGTAGATTATTTTTCAAATCATCAATTGTTATGTTGAAATATTTGCCGTTCTTTTCATCGCTGTTCTCTATAACATAGCGGGGATTGTACAGGCCCGGCAGGGTACAACGTAGATCCATTAATGATTGGGTGCGATTGCCTGAAAATGAGAACCGAGAAATGAAGTAGAAAATTTCATTTGAAAACACTATTGGATTGCTTCAATTATAGCATTTAACTTACCATTCCGATTAATTCCGCTTGCTGGATTGAATTGTTGCTGGATAAACGGCAAGGCAAACATGCTGGCGTTGAACTCATTCTGTGATCCAAACACATTTAATCCTTGCGGTTGTGAGCCGCCACCATTGACTGGTTTGCTCACCTCGGTCACTTGATAGCCGGAATTTTCAAAGGTACTCTGTTGATTTTGTATGCGCTTACTCGAACGTCTTGAGTCCGATTTTGATGTCAGCATCGGCACGCTAGGTGGCGGTGTCTGTAATTGCAGGCGTGTTGCCAAATCTTGCAACTGTGTAAGGACTTGTGATTCGCGCCGCCATCTATTGAAGAGACAGAAATTTATGGCATGTTAATGAAGTGATTGAGAATTAATTTTCTTCTTGAAAATTATATGAACTCTAGAGATGTGTCGGTGTTCCCTTGAAGGTCGCATATGTAATCATTGGTTTTGTACCATAACTTGCCCGGAGACATGGTTATAATCCATTAATTTATTGTTATGTTAGTAAGTAGCATCCCTGGGGCAAACAAATGAAAGTGGAATAATTTAATGGCCAAACCATCGCTCCATGTGGATATGGTGAATTATTGATACAAATTATCATCAGTTGCTGCGGATACATTGGTAGCAGCAGCAGTTTTTACGTTTCTTTCATTTCCATTTTCTCATTCGCTGTTTTTTTGGATTGGTGTAATAATTTCTACAACATATTTTTGCTTGCTGTTGTGTTTTTTTTTTCGTACATACCTTAGGCCAGTGGGAATCACGCAAATTAAAGCGAAACAATTTATAACCAAACGAATGAGGTAGGCTATTAACTCCGTTAGGCCGTGCACCGATTGCAAACCCTAAAACATTTGGAGATAATTGAAATATTTTCTGGTGTTGTTGCAATATATATTTTCGAATTGAATCAACTTACCCAATGTTGTGTTGTCATAATCATAACAAATATCAATTCAGGTATTGATAGAATTCCAATGATCACCGACCATGCAAATAGACCCCATGGCAGGCCCGTCACTAGACCGTGAATGAGTATCGTTGTGGCCACAAAGACAATGAAATATTGTGTGCATAGGACATATGCGGCATAGGGCAAGTCTCCTCGGGCCTCCAAAATCCACGATACCTCACAGGAAAAGGCACCTAAGTAGACAATCTGAAAAAAATGATAGGAGAAGTTGTAAAAAATCAAATTTTTCATGATATAAAAAAAAAAACAAAATAAATATGTATCTCAGATGGGTTAAGTTGATTTAAACAGGGAAAGAAAGAACAGATTAGAGGGATATTCGCAAAATTTTCAGGACAAAATATTCAAATATGAAGTGGACAAAAACAGAAAACAATGGTGATTCAATCTACGGACCAATCGTTGTGAGTCCGTCCATGTATTTTATAAACAAATTACAAAGATCGCATTTTTTGCCGATCGAGATATAATTTTGCACAAATCATTTGTTAGGACCAAGGACGAACCCCATTGAAATTGGTAAGAATATAGTACATGTATTTTTTGTATTTTTTATTTAATTTTTAAATCACCCTGCCAAATAAAATCAAATAGTTTCGAAATAGGCATTGAAAAATATTTATAATTTCAGTTTTGTATTCTTTCTCGTGGTTTATTTTTATGTCCTCTACCATTTTATGGATATATACCATCCTAGCTTTGTCATTCCGTCTGTAACTCATCGAAATATTCATGTTAGACCCTACAAAGTATATACAGGGTGAGATGAAAAAACTGCAAGCAACTTCAGACTGCTATCATTTGTAAGCCATTCGTCCGACAGCTGTTAAAATTATTCCAGTGACAGCTCATTAAATTGTTTACAAGCGTGCAAAAGCATTTTGGTGAGAATTTTGCAGGAAAAAAATTATTCGTGATGGAATTCAAGCGTGATAGTGTGATTTCTTTATATTTGGCTGGAAAACCACAAGTGGCTATCTTTAGAACACTCCAGCATTTAAATGTGAATAAATCTTTTGTGTCTCGTACCATTGTTCGTCACCGTGGGACCGAGGGTAGCGTAGCCCGACGTCAAGGATGTGGACGGAAGAAATCAGCTACATCAGCAGAAATGGTGCAAAAAGTAAAGAAGTCGCTTTGATCGAAACTCGCGTCGCAGTGGCCGAAAAATGGTTCGTGAGCTGAACATATCGCAATGTCCCATCGGCAAATATTGACAAATGAGCTCGGGGTAAAGCCATTGAAATTCCAAAAAGTGAAAGAACTTAAACCGCAACGGAAAGAAAATAGACTCAAAAGAGCTAAAGAGTTGCTTCGCTTGGTCGAAAGTGAGGATACATTCGTTGTCCAGCAGTTTGTAAGCAAACAAAATTATCGTGTATACTTGCCAAAGAGGTCAGCTGAAAATGTGCACCTTCGGTTGGTCACCAGAACTCAAGCGCCGGCCATGGTGGTGGTGTGGGCCGCCATAACAGCCTATGGTGGCTCTCAGCTCGTATTAATCGACGGTGGCATCGCGAAAATATTCTGGAGGGTGTATCAATGCCTTGGGCACGCAAACATTTTGGCCGCAGACCTTGGACATTCCAACAGAGCTCAGCTGAGTGAGACACTCAGCACGCGCCACCCAATAATGGTTACAAAATGAGGTTCATCGCTTCATTTCCAGGGCACAATGCCCACCAAAATCTCCGAATACCAATCCGTTGGACTATTGTGTCTGGAGTATTTTGGAAAGCAAGGTTGGCACTAAAAATATCACCTCAAGCAAGCGCTTCGCCGTGAATGGGCCAAAATACCACAAAGCAACATTCGGGCAGTGTGTGACGGTTTCATTGGCCGTTTAAAGGCCATAATTCGTGCCAAAGGTGACCAATTCGAACAAATCTAAACTTATTCTAAAATTTGATGCTATTTTCGACTTTATTTGCTTTCATTCAATAAAATTAAAAAAAAAGTGTAAATATTATGGCTCAGCGTAAAATTTTAAGACGATTTAGAGATGTCTGTCTCTTTGTCTGTCCGTCTGTCTGTCCTTTCGAAAGAATTGAAATAGGAACCCTGAAATTTTGCACACATGTGTATTAACTAGTATGCAGGTTAAGTTCGGAAATGGGGTCACATCGGTCCATGTTTTCGTATAGCCCCATATAACGGTACCTCCCGATATTCGGCATTTTGATGGTTTTAGCGACATTATTTATCCTAATTGTTTCAAATTTCGTATTCGAAGTTTCTAATGGGTACTACAGCCTATGCTTAAAATGTTCGTATGTGGGTCCACGTCATCGTATAGCTCCCAAATAACGGTACCTTCCTTAATTCGCTATTTTAATGATTTTAGCGACATTATTCACCGAAATTGTTTCAAAATTCGTATTTAAAGATCTTAATGGGTACTACAGCCTATGACAAAAAATTACTTATGCTGGTCCACGTCTTCGTGTAGCCCCCGTATAAAGGTCATCATTTACATGGTACTTTTCGGAATTCTTTGAAATTTTTCAAGTTCTTTCCAAATGGTGGAGTTAGCTAACTTAGTTGCTTTTTTCCTTGTTATACCCTCAACCTTAAAAAGGAGGGTATATTAACTTTGGCATTCCGGTTGTAACATCCCTAAATATTTGTTGTAGACCCCATAAAGTATGTACATTCATATTCAGCATAAAATTCTAAGTCCATTTAACCATGCCCCCTCTGTCTGTCTGTTGAAATCACGTTAGAGCCCACATTATTTGACATAGAGCTTCAAAATTTGGCAGAACAATTTGTATTGTGTCTAGGATGTAAATGAGATATATCGGTCCACGATTTGATATAGTCACATAATTGTACCTCCCGATATTTGGTAGTTTGATTTTTGCAATATTTTTTTATGGACTTGTCTAAAAACATAATATATATAGGTCCACGTTTACGTATAGCCCCCACATAATGGGACCTCCAGATATTCAGTATTTTGATGATTTTTGCCACATATTTCCCCGAATTTTTCTAAAAATTGGTATATTTAGTTCATGGCAGAAGATTTAATATTTAGCACTACAGAACAGTGTTGGCTTGTTTGTTCGGAATACCATAGTATTTTGTTGTTGCAAAATGGTCAGGCTTAATCCCTTTATTGTTGTTTTTATAAAAACAACGTTTGTTTATTAGTGGAGAACGATGGTAATGTTTACCAGGCTCTACGTTTTCCTATAGCGCACTATAACGATACCCACGAAATTCGGTATTTTGTAAGTCCTAGTCACATTTACCCACGGAATTGTTTCAAATTGGGTATTTAAGAAGATTTGGTAGATGGCAATCTTTTAAGTATTAAATGGTCTGTAGAGGTTCCCGTTTCGGTATAGCCTCCATATAACATCTTCACCCACGTTTATGTTTTTTTTTTTTTTTTGGAAAAGTTTAACAGTATTATCCAAACGGTCTTACTGGTATTTGTAGTTTAAAGTGGAACGTGTTTGAATTTAGATATTTTATATAAAAGTGTTTTTTACCCAAATGTGGGGGGTATTAAAAGTTCGGCCCTCTCAGCAGTTTTAATACAGATATAATTTGTAATAATTAAGAATCGAATTATTTCCGCTGTCATCATGTTCCGAATGCAACTTACCAATAGTAAACCGGCTGCAACACAGCATATAACGAAAAGATTCGCTTTTATAAAGCGCTCCATAATGTGCTGGTTCCAAAAGCTTGTTATGCCATCCGTTCCGCCGCTGCCAGCGCTTTTGAACGTCTCACTCTGTTTTTCACAATTCATTGCGCGATTATTAATATTTTATTGTTCGATGACAAATGGAAGGCAGTGATAGAGTGATGGAGGTGGTTTGATGCAGGTTGGTGGCCAAATGCCAATGCTATGTTGATGAGGGGCGGCCGGGGGTATGTATTTACGAAATGCTCAACAAAAGGCTAAGAATCAAAATTTTGTTGCGTTTTCTTTCTTTCTTGCCTCCTTTCTGTCGAAAGTAATGGTGATGGTGGTGGTGGCTTACTTTCTTCGCTGGATATGTTGTTTGTTTGCTGCTGCTCTGCTTGGCTTCGTATTAAGTAGCTGTAATTCTTTTTTATTCGCTTTTAAAAAATTTTGTTTTTTGGAGCATCGAATGTAGTTCTAAGTCAGTCTAGTTTTATTTTCTTATAATTGGTGTTGTTGTTGTTTTATGAAATGTTGCGCGGCGTAGCCCCATCATCTTTGTCTGTTGTGGCTCATCATTTTTGCTTTCGAGTTTCTTTTTGTCAAATGGGCTGATTTTTGGTCTGGCGGGGCAGGTGTTGTAAGTTGATTATAAATACGTTGGTTGGTACATATGTATGTTTGTATGTAGGTATGTATGATTGCTGTTTATGTTTGAACGAGCATATGTTTGCACTTGTATTTTATGTTAGTTTATTTTTTGTTTTTACAAAAAATGTTGAAGCGATAAAATGAAAGCTGTAAAAAGTTACAAGAAATTAAATTAAAAATAACACAAATGAAATAATAAAACAATAAATGCTATTAAATGCTTTTTTAACACGTCTGGCTGGAGCGAGTTTGGGGGATTTCTCTGGGCAACAGTGGTCCAAAATAAAATAGGTACTTTTTGAAAAAGTTGTATTGCACATTTTTGATTAAGTTTTTGAGCAGCCTCAAGATTAGATATTCAACTGACAAATTTTAAATTTGCATTGTACATGACACTAGATGGCGCTCAGGTACTGTGTTTGTAATACAGTGAAATTATGCGATTAAAATTATTTTTCTATTTTTGTTTGTTGAAAATTCTGTTTTGGACTTTTAGTGTAAATCGAAAATTTACACAGTGCCGCCATACATTTTTCATCATTATTTTATACAAGTTTATCCGTATGAAATAATTTAAGGCTAAACGTTTTAATAATATAAAGCCAATGTCCAGTTATCCGAGGATCACTGCACAAATTCCACCAGACACAGTTCACCTAATAACTTGTTAAACTTCAAACAAGCTTGCAATGCTATAATGAAATCTTGTTTTATTCCGTTTGAACTTAATTTGAGTCACATTATTTGCCGGCTGGCCAACTGACTGACAGGCCACAAAGAAGTCAGTCGTAGCAAGAGGAGCAAGAAATTAACAGATGAGATTTATTTCAATGGCTTGTCGTTGTCGAGTTGGTGGCAGATATGTTCCAGTTGACAAATGATTTCGGTATAATGGGGATAACCAGATTCATTCTCTGACTTGGCCAGAAGAAGTTCAAGTCCAACGCAGCAGGAATTTAAAGAATCCATGTCAAGATTAGTTTTGTGTTTTTTTTTTTTTTCAAAAACTGGATAGTCCGTTTTTATTAATTTCATGCAGTTTGTATTGAAAGCCACTTTTTTTATTTTTACCTCAAAAAGTGAGGATGCTGTGCTCTTTATTGTAATAAAGTTAAATTCGTAGTTCGTAACTTCACTTTTAAAATTTTTTATACCCTCCACCATAGTATGGAGGGTATATTAAGTTTGCCATTCCGTTTGTAACACCTCGAAATGTCTGATCAGCATAAAATTCTATGACGATTTAGTCTGTCCGTCTATCCGTCTATTAAAATCACTCTAGCTTCCGAACGAAATGAAGTAGGTTGATAAAATTGTACTCAAATGTGTATTATGTTTGCAGGACTTTTGGTATTGAAAATGGGTCATGTAGGTCAACGTTTTGGTATAGCCCCCATATAACGGTACCTTCCCATATTCGGTGTTTTGATGATTTTATCGACATTATTCACCGGAATTGCCTCAAATATGGTATTTGAAATTTGTAATGGGTTCTGCAGCCTATGACAGAAAATTGTCTTTTTGTATAGCTCCTTTGGTATAGCCTCCATATAAAATTACCTCCCTATATTCGTTATTTTGATGATTTTTATGATGCAGATCCACGTCGTCGTATAGACCCTAATATAACAGCTACATTCGGTATTTTAAATATTTTAACAAATTCGTTCGAAATGGTGGAGGGTATTCAAAGTTCGACCCGGCCGAAATTACGGCAAGTTGTAAAGAATCGCTGACTTGTTTAGCAAGCTATGGCAGATAAAAGTATTGAAAATTGTGACACTTTGTGGGTGAGATACCAGAAGGGGTTCGCTGATATATATAATCTTCACAACAGATCTTGTGTTAGCAAAAATATTTGAAGAGAGTTGGATACTTATTTCGCTTTTTTGGGAGTTTTGTTTTCCAAAATCTTGAACCCTATGTGGGGGAGGTACCACAAGAAATTTTCCGATTTCTACCAGCTTTCTAACTTATCTTGTGTTGATAGAAATATTGACATGTGCCAAGTCTGAATGGAATCGGATGTTCAATTTTCTCCAAAATTTTGACCCTTTGTAGGGGAGGTACCAGAAGGAGTGAATCGATATATCCCATCTTCACACCAGACTATGGGTTAGTAAAAATATTGTGATATGTGTAATTTAAAGAGAACCGCACGGAGAACAGTTTTGGTTATTCAAAATTTTAACCCTTTGTGGGGGAGGTACGATAAGGGATGGTCGAATCTTTACTATCTTAAAAACAGATCTTGTGCTGGTGAAGATATTGAGACGTGTCAAGTCTGAATAGAATCGGATGTTATTTTCGGTTTTTATAAGCTTCATGAATATTCAAAATTTTGACCCTTTGCGGAGGAGATACCAGAAGCAGTGGACCAATATATTCCAACTTCACACCAGACCTTGGGTTAATAAAAATATTGTGTAACTTGAAGACAATCGGACATCACATATAATTTAAGAGTTATAATTATTCTAAATTTTGACCCATTGTGGGGGAGGATATTTGATAGAGAGGACCGATATTGTTCACTTTCTTTTTCTGTACAGCATATTAGTTTCCTTGAAAATGTTGACATTTTGTGGGGGAGATTCCAGAAGGAGTGGACCGATGGAATTTTAACAATAATATTGCGATATACCCTTCGAGAGTTATTGTGCGGACCATCTAGTCAGACAGTCGGACGGACTGTCGACTCCAAATCTGGATCGACTCCAAATGTCCTGAAACGGATTTGGTCCAAAGAGACCTAGGGTCTAAAACAGTTATTTCGATGAGGTAATTTTGGGCCGTGATTTATACCCTCTATAGCCATATGGCTGAGGGTATTAAAATGAGTAAAGAGGGAAGCATTTCCGAGTTTGTAACATTGTCCTTCAACACATCAAATAATTAGGTTTGCCAGTTCCAAAATAAAAATGCTCTATTTGTCTGACAAGACAAATAACTGTCCGAATTTCTCTCTCAAACTCCTTCTCTCGCAGAACTTTTGCGAAAAACAGACAACTTTCAGTAACAGTTTGCAAAAATTGGGTTATCCCATGGTAGAAGAATACAGGTAGATGCATCAACGCTTGGCAACATTGATATGTCAAAAAATGTTTAAATGTTTTTCAAAAAATAAGTAAATTTGTATATGCCAATCGAAAGTTGTTATGATACACATTTTTTTAACAATTTTTACAAATTTGAATAAATTCTTCTGCCATGGGTTATCCTAAACACCTATTTAGTGAAAAAAAAACGTTGCTCGCCACTCAGCAGATTTCGTAATTATTCTCACATCAAATTCGATAAAAGCCAGCCAAACCAAATATGTCCCATGAGTTGGATGCGTGATTTCCCTCTTTCCTCCCTGGTAAATATGTTTCTGTCATTTTCTCTATTTTTTTTTCGGCGAAAAGTATTTCAATCCACACATGACCCAGTTCTTGACCGCGTACAACATTCTACGTTTTTTTCGGCAATTAAACGCGCATATTTTTCTTTTTTATGATTCAATCAAATCAACGCCTATTTGGGTTTTTCTTCAAGCGTTTAACATTCATTATCAGGTGGTTAGCAGAAAAACACCTCTGGCCAATTTAAATAATCACCACTTTTTTTCAAAGCGTTCGCTTAGAAGCCGGTTCTGTTGAGGTTTGTTTCAACAACATTTGTGTGTGTGTGAGTGAGAGTTTGTCCGTCTATTTGTCTATAAATAAATAAATAAAAGAACGCCATTTATCAATGGATAACAAAGGAAAGAACTTTGATATTGAATAGCAACAACAACAACAATACAAGTATTTCACAAACGGAACGGAAAAGATTGAGTGTTCGAGAGGAAAAAAAGAGTAGGGCGAAGAGTGGTTAAAGAATGGGAACCACCAACCAACCAAACGGGCAAGGGAAGTTTACAGAGAAACGGAACGAAAAACAGAAATAACTGTTCTTTGTTTTATTGTTTTCAATTGAAAGAAAGAAGAAATGTGAGACGCAAAGAAGACGAAAACTTATGGCCATAAATTTCTAATTTCATATTTTGCATACGACCATAACTGAATGCTTGGACTTATCAGCAAGACTCGGTTTGAAGAAAAGCTTCATTTATTGCCAAGAGGTTTATTTCTGATAATCCGATTGCCGTTTACTGCCGGGCTGTGTCTGTAATAGGGAAAAATGTTCAATAAGCATGCGCGTGGCTGCGTTATGCGTTACCGCACTCAAACGTTTAAGTGCGTTTACACAGGTATGGTCAAGACCATTTATACGGCCATAAAACGGCAACAACACAACACAACATTTTTGGTTTCCTTTTTATTAGTGGTTTCTTTCATTTAAATACGAGCGATGAACGGTTCAACTCTGATTGAATGGCGGAATATGAATTTTGAATGGTGTGAGTGTGTGTGTGAGAATGTGTTTAAATCTGTGGTTAACTTGAGCTGAGATTCTTAACTGACATTTTTGTTTTTGTTTTAAAGGTGCATATATCCGGCCCCCGGTTTTTATGGCAAACATGTCGTGTGAGTGTGTACCTGCATATGAGGGGGTATAGAGATGGACAGGTGTCTACGCGGTACTAGTGGTAAACAAGTGTATAGATGAGGATTTGGGGAAGGCTTGGTTCGATGGATATAAAATCTAAAGTCAATAAAGTATTATTGAGACTTCTTCAAATGGTTGACCCTCTGTGAAGTAGCTTCCCAAGGAATGGGCCAATATTGTCCATTTCGCATCGGACTTAAATAAATATAATATAAATATTGGGACGTGAAATGGACTTCCTTCACTTTTTATGAGACATGTGACAATTTTTAGAAAATGTTGAAATGTGCGAGAGGCCACAGATAGAGTCGACCGAAGTATTCCATCTTTATACTTCCTCTGTTGCAGATATAAATAGTGGTATGGAAAAAATTAATTTCATATTCATCTGAGGTTTCTGGTTGAGAGAAATTTTTAGATATAGAAAGTTGTAAAGAATGACAGATAAAAGTATTGAAAATTGTGACCCTTTATGGGAGAGGTACCAGAAGAGGTTCGCAGATATATATCATCTTCACGACAGATCTTGTGTTAGCAAAAAGGTTCTTATGTCTGAAATTTGAAGAGAGTTGGATGCTTATTTCGATATCTTTGTTTTATTTTTAAATATATTGAATCCTATGTGGCGGAGGTACCAGAAGAAATGGTTCGATCTCTACCATCTTTATAGCAGATCTTGAGTTGATGGAAATATTTAGATGTACATACAGTCTGAATGGAATCGGATGTTAATTTCGCGTTTTATGAGCTTCGTGAATATCAAAAATGTTGATGATTTGTGGTGGAGGTACCAGAGGAGGTTCGCAGATATATATCATCTTCACAGCAGATCTTGTGTTATTAGAAATAATGGAAGGTGTGAATTATGAAGAGATCCGGATGCTTGTATTCGATTTTATGACCGTTTTGGTTATTCAAAACTTTGACCTTTTGTGGGGAAGTTACCCGAAGGAATCGTCCGATCTCTATCATCTTTATACAGGATCTTGTATTGAAAGAAATATTGAAATGCGCCAAGTCTGAATAGAATTGGATGTTAGTTTAGCGTTTTATATGCTTCGTGGGTGGATATTAAAAATGTTAACATTTTCTGGGGGAGGTATCATAAGAAGTGGACCGATATATTCCATCCTCGCAGCAGATCTTGTGCAAGTAGAAATAATGGAAGCTGTGAAATGTGGAGAGATCCGGATGCTTGTATTCGATTTTATGATCGTTTTGGTTATTCAAAACTTTGACCGTTTGTGGAGGAGTTATCAGAAGAAATGATCCGATCTCTGCCATCTTTATACCGGATCTTGTATTGATGGAAATATTGAGATGTGCCAAGTCTGAATGGAATTGGATATTAATTTCGCGTTTTATGAGCTTAATGGGGGAGGTGTCAGAAGGAGTGGACCGATATATTCCATCTTCACACCAGACCTTGGGTTAATGAAAATATTGTGATGTGTGTAATTTGAAGGCAATCGGACTCTTACATCTCATTTTATAAGAGTTATTATTTTTCAAAATGTTAACCCTTTGGGGGGAGATACTTAATGAAGTGGATCGATATTGTACATTTTCGCACTGGACGTAGGACTGATGGAAATATTAGGAATTGCAAAGTTAGAGCAAAATCGGATCATACTTTCTCTTTCTGCGCAGTAAAATGTTTTTTTTTTAAATTGGGGTAGGTGCCAGAAGAAGTGGGCGGAACTCGATCTAAGTTTGACAATAATATTACGATGTACCAAGTTTGGATAAAATTGGATACTCCCTTCGAGAGTTATCGGTGCACCAACCCGACAGGCGGATGGACATCGCTAGATCGACTTGAAATGTCCTGAAACGTATTTGGTCCAAAGAGACCTAGGGTCTAAAATTGTTATGTCGATGGCCGTATCAAATGATATACACCCTAAGTAAGTCTGAGGGTATAAAAATGCGAAATACCGGAAAGAAAACTTCCAAATATTTCAGAGATTTAAAAACGGGCTTCAAAAGACCTTAGGGTGGTTTCTGATCGAAGAATATCAATTGAAGGTCTTCTATTCATAGAATCTTTAACAGAAAAAATTGGAAAGTCTTCTATCATCAGAAGACTTTTCGAAGCTCTGTTATCCAGATAAGTCCTTTAGAAAGTCTTTTGTTAATAAATATTTGGAATGTCCTATGTTTGCAGTGGAAAGTAAAATTTCTTATAAGACGTGGTAATTAATTCTAAGACAACTAGCACTCAAATCTCAATCTATTCACATGAAAATTCGCCAGGAATTGAGGGGCAACATAAAAAAGTTCTTGTCCGAGTTTCGCAGTGTTAGTATCATACATACAATAGTCACTTTGTTCTTCAACGAATTGGTCGTTGAACGGTTCAAAAGACTGTTACTTACATGCCACAACTTATGTTCTGCCTACCAACCAACCACCACAGACATTCATAATTTGTTGTGGTTTGCAAATATGTATGTATGTACACGTTTGAATGTACGAATATGTAATGTGAATGAATAATTTAAAAAAAAAAATCGTTGTAAACCATAATTTCAATTCTGCAGTTTTAGCTAGGGTAATATAAAGTCATTTAAACATACATTTTTCGGTTGCAATGGAAAGAACTTTTTTTTTTCAAATTTCCTCTTTCAGCTGTGGGTTCCGGTCAACGAATGTGTCTGTGTGTATGTGATTTTCACAAAATTTAACGAAATGTTGTCTATTTGTGTTTTGAGAAGTTCAGTTAAGTAATAATTATTTTAAAATCATAGATTTGTTTTTGGTTCACAATTTGTTGTTGTCTGTGGCTGCACTTACTACAGAAAACAAAAGACTTAAGACCCGAACGTTAATTACATATAATCTTTGTTTTAGTCGATACCGACCGCCCTAAGCCTCCGGAAATATTATGAAATTCAATATTTCTTTGCACCTTCATATTATGAGGTTTTTGTGGATTTTGGGCAAGTTAACTTTCTTTGAAGAAAAATTTGTGTCTATTCCAAAATTAATGTTGATAAAATTTCTCTTTCTTAAAATCTGTTGTAATAAAATTTTGCTGATTTCAAATCAATCAAAAGTTGAGTTTTTTCTATGGCAAAAATCGAATAGTCTAAAAACGAAATTTGTTTTCTATTACCTATCCCTTGTTAGTAATATGTAAGTAGTTAAAGGCGATATGGTCCCTTAGGACTAATTGTCTACACTCAAAATATGAAAATGAAGTGGTTCTATTGTATGTGGACTATACCTATATTGAATATTTTTTTGATAGAAATTAAACTACCCACTGCAACGGAATTGTCAAAATTTCAGATGATTTGTTTAACAATTGGGGTCGAAATCTTTTAAATAGCAAAATACAGAAGATATCCTTATATGGGGGCCATATCCAAAGTGGAACTATATTGAATATTATTGGCGAGGAATTTAGTTGCCCAATGAGAACCCGAGATGCCAAATAACAGGTGGATTTTATGAGCTTGGCGTCAAAATATTTGAAATACTCAAAATTAGGTGCTACCGCTATATCGGTATTATAAAAAAATGTTGACCCACCTGGAGCATTTTTTAAAACTACCCAATGAGAAACTGAAATATTAAATACATGCTATTTGGTTAAAAATTGGGACCAAGAACATCGAATTACCGAAAATCGAGTGACAAGTTGTAATGGGCGCTATAAGCTCTGTTTTCATTTTACAACCGAACTTTTTTGATTGGATTGTTTTCTGGAATAGTTAATTATGATCAAATGGAGTTAATTATGTAGTAACGACTCCGAACTTCGAATACGAAAATCGAACCAATTCCGGTGAATAATGTCGCTAATATCATCAGAATACCGAATAAAGGGAGGTACCGTTATATGGGGCTATATGAAGACGTGGTGCTGGATAAGTAATTTTCCGTCATAGATTGTAGTACCCATTACGAACTTCAAATACGAAATTTGACGCAATTCCGGTTAATAATGTTGCGAAAAGCCTGGAAATACCGAATTTCTCGGTGTAGCGTTATATGGGTACTATACTAAAACGTAGACTTCCAGGTGGTAAAAGACTTGTGTAAATTTTCAGACTATTCCATTGAAAAATGTGGCTAAAATCATTAAAATGCCGAATATGGGACCACCATTGTACGATATCGTGGACCTATACAGAAAACTCTCTTTCAGGATGTAAAGTACTCTCAGAGAACACCTTGTGTAGAATTTCAGATAATGTCATGTAAAAGCGTGACTAAAATCATCAAAATACCGAATGTCGGGAGGTACAGTTATATGGGGGATATGCGATATGGTAGACTTATATAGAAAATTCTCAGGGGGCAAATTATTCACGAAGAACTCCTTGTGTAGAATTTCAGACAATTTCATTGCAAAATGTGGTTGAAATTATCTAAATACTGAATATTGGGGGTATCGTTATATGGAGGCTGTACGATATCGTGGACCGATATGGCCCATCTTCAAACTTGACCTGCCTGCAGACAAAAGACAGATCGGTGCAAAATGTTATCTTCGTATAATTTATTCGTTTTGACTCTAGCGTGATTAAAACAGACGGACAGACGTACGAACAGGGCTAAATTGTGAAATTTAACGTAGGGTCTATTTTTATGAGTTACAAACGGAATGACGAACTAAATATACCCTCAATACTAATTATTATATTAGCCCAACTACTTTAGTATTTTTTTTTCATTTCAGACTTTGACCTTTAACCTTCATTTTTTTAAATTATGATTTTATTCTTGAAAATTTGTTATGGAAATATTTCAATTAACAGGTATTTTAATAACTCAGTTAGTCTGTCAGTCGCACATTGGCATCCCGCAAGTCAGTCACCTACATTCATGTGCAGTCACTCGAAATGGCATGACAGACAATCTTCGTTCGAAGCACTCCCAGTTTTTGCACATTGGCCTTATTTGAGCAAACATGGCTTAACCTGTCCAATCACAAGCTGCGGTGATGGATGCAACATCCAAACAAATGTGAAAATACGCATCAAAAAAAGTGAGATGAAAGAGATCTCTATAACAGGGATTAGTTCGATGTTTGAGATCAAACCACTTCTCTGCGTATATCGATACCCAGATACAGTTGTGGGCTGATAATTTGGAGGGGTATTTGTTTTGGTGTGCCATCATCATCATCATTGTCGTCAAACATGTGGGCGGCACAATTGTCGACATACAGGAAGGAGTGTTGAGCCAACATTGAAGAAGACGTCATTTCATTGCTGAAGATGACGATGATGGGGTGATGGCCGCCGCAACAAGGCGGCAATGAAATACAACAAATTTAAATACAACAATTATTATTGTTGGCGTTGGAGTTGTTGCTGCTGGTGGTGGTGGTGGTACTTGTAATTTGGCTATTAACTCCTCCTTGATGTAAGCAAATCGCAGACCATGAAAAGCCAATAAACTTTTGAACAAACATTGTGAATCGGAATCTGAATGTGCTTGCTGTTGTTGTTGCTGTGTTGTGCATAATTATTACGTTAATTATGACAGTACACGCATTTGAATTGAATTGAAAATGAAATTGAAAACATGTATTATTTTGTGTAGGATGGGTGTTTTCGGTTACAGTGGTTTAACCATAAAAAATACAAAAAAAAAATTGAAAACTTTACAGAAAACAGCACTTCTTGAGAATAACAAATTGAAGCAATAAAATGAGTGACATGGAGAGCTGCCCATCCTTCCGATAAACATTTTTTATACACTCCACCACACATAATATGGAGGGTATATTAAGTTCGTCATTCCGTTTGTAACTCATTTTTCAATGAAATTGTCTGAAAATCCACAAAAAGAGTTCTCTATGAGTACTTTGCCCCCTGAAAGAGAATTGTCTATATAGGTCCACGATATCGTGTAGCCCCAATATAATGCCCCCAATATTGTGGTTTTTTATGATTTAAGCCACATTTTTCAATGAAATTGGCTTAAAATTTACATAAGGAGTTCCTTCTGAGAGAATTATCTATACAGGTCCACGATATCGTATATCCACCATATAGCTGTACCTCAGACATTCGGTATTTTTATGATTTTAGGGTTTATATGCAGGCCGCGTCTTCGTATAGGCTCGATGTAACGGTATCTCCCAGTATTCGGTGTTTTGATGATTTTAGCGACATTATTCATCGGAGTTGTTTTAAATTTCGTATTTGAAGTTCGTATGCATACTGCAGCCTGTGACAGAAGATTGTCTGTACAGGTCCATGTCTTCGTATAAGCCTCATATATCACTACCTCAGTATTTTGACGATTTTAATTAAAATATTCACCAAAATTGTTTGAAATTTCGTATTTGAAGTTCTACAGCCAGCCTGTGACAGAAAATTGTCTATGCAGGTCTTATCATAGCCCCGCTATAACGGTACATCCCTATATTCGGCATTTTGATGATTTTAGCTACATTATTCACCGGATTTTTTTAAGTTTCGCATTTGAATATTGTAAAGTTGCCTATACAGGTCCACGTCGTCGTATAGACCCTAATATAACGGATATATTCGGTATTTTTAAGATTTTAACAGAATTTTTTGAAAATTTCGAAATTTGTTCCAATTAATGGAGGGTATTCAAAGTTCGGCCCGGCCGAATTTACTGCTTTTTTACTTGTTTTTGATATTAATTTTTAAAAGAGAACAAAGCTATTCTCAATTTTTGTAACACCCTCCTGTGCCATTTGAGAATGAATTGTCCAAAACGATATTGGGTCACTTTAACATTTGAAGCCAAAATAAGAAATAATCCTCTCGTCAAACTCTGTGAACTTTCCATTTTTATTTTGCTGCCAATTTTGTTTCCAATATTATTAGCAACCGCAAATGACTTAACATCATTTTGCGAACTGTTGTATCATCCGCTCTCTTAATGGTCTGTTCAAGTTCAGTGAATGAGTGGCTCTAGCATTGGACTTCATTAGGCGATTATTGAAATGTGAAATATTTTTGTCTGCAAAACATTGTTTTTTTTTTTTTTTTTGGACGTCTGATTGATTGGCTTTGGCAGTTGTCAACTGCACAAATACAACGATAGACTTGCAATACAAAAAATGTGTTTATAAAATTACACTTATCAAACATAATTTAAAAAAAATAAACATTGTGTAAGTAAATATAGTGCTACCCTTCGGTTATAAATAATACATATCGCTCATTTACTCAAAAAAAATTTTTCGAGAAAAAACACTGAAATTTGACTTCCCGAATTAAAAAAAAATATTTCACAAAAACTACATGCTATTTAAGATCAAAGATGGTATGAAGCTTTGTTTATTTAAGTAAATTTCTGATTGTAAAGGTGTTACTCCTTGAGTTCCACAGATACCAACATCAAATAGTTTTAGAGAGATAAAGTAAGATTTGTAGGAAAAATTGAAAAATTCCAATTTTGAGTTATGCCACTCTTTGAGTTAGTAAGCGATATCAATATTTAGTTGGTAGGAAACCAGTTGAAACCATAAATGAAAGTTCTTCAGAAAGGAATTAGAACACGTTATCGATTTAAAAGAAACAAGTAAAAAAACATCTAAGTTTGGTCGGGCCGATCGTTTAACACCTTCCCTCATTTGCAAGGATTAAAAAAAAATACAAAAAACAATTAATGGGGGCTATACGAAGACCTGGACCTATATAGACAATTCTCTTCCACGGAATAAAGTACTCCTGTTGTGAGTTTTTAGAAAATCCCATTGGAAAATTTGGTCCCCATCCCATTGAAAAATTTGGCTACAATCATCAAAATACCGAATATCGGGAGGTAGCGATATTTGGGGGCTATACGAAGACGTAGACCTATATAGAGAATTGTCTTCCAGGGAGTAAAGTACTCAAAAGGAACTCCTGGTGTGGGTTTTGAGATCATTCCATTGAAAAATGTTTGTTACAATCATCAAAAAACGGAATATCGGGAGGTATCGATATTTGGGGGGATATACGATATTGTGGACCTATATAGACAATTCTCTTCCGGGGGAGTAAAGTACGCAGAAGAAACTCCATGTGTGGAATTTCAGACAATTCCATTAAAAAATTGGCTACAATCATCAAAATACTGAATATCGGGGGTAAGCATTATATTGGGGGGATATCGTGGACCTATATAGACAATTGTCTTCCAGGGGGTACAGTACTCCAAAAGAACTCTTGCTGTGAGTTTTGGGACAAGTCCATTGGAAAATGTGGCAAAATCATCAAAATACTGAATATCTGGGGGCTTCGAACTTGACCTGCCTATAGACAAAATATTGATCTGTGCAAAATTTTAGCTTTCTATCTTAATTTGTTTTGACTCTAGCGTGATTACAACAGACGGACGGACAGGGCTAAATCGAATCGTAGAATTTTACGCTGATCAAGAATTATTTATTATTTCGATGAGTTACAAACGGAATGACGAACTTTATATACCCTCCATACTATGTATGGTGAAGGATATAAGAATTTTGAAACCATTTCGGGGCCCAACTAGCAAAACCTTTATTTTTCATGTAAAATATACATATTCATTAAAAAAGGTCGACGAATCCTGAAAAAATGTTTATACAAAAAGAATGACAAAAATGGCCATTTAGGAGGGGGTCCTCCTTAAATAAGTTCCTTAAAGAAGATTGTGCTAAGTCAGTTCGTCAGTGGCAAATTAGCTTTCAAATGGAACCTCGGCCTTAAGCGTCTAAACGGAAACTAGAATAGCGAACGATTAATCCGGAGCTGTATCGTCTTTTTACGAGCTCTCTAGAATACGTCTGTAGCAACACGAGTCCACAATACGCTCCCAGCTTTCCTGGCCTATTAAAAACAATTCAAAGCATGTCAAACTGCCACTGTCACAGAGCACTGCCACAAATGTGGTAACGAAGAAGAGAGACAACCAGTTAATCACCTCCTCGATAACTGTTCTCTCACCTCCCCCTTGATAACTGTCAAGTTTAAGCCGGCTACCAATCCAAATGTTGAACTTCCAACATGTTGGCACAAAGTAAGAAGTTTTACCCGACGTGTATTATGTCCGAGTTGTCTTCTGTTTTCTGATGTTAATATTTTTTATAAAATTTCATATTTTAAAGAGATTTCTTATGCTTACAGGGACGTACGTAAAGTGGGGGTTATGAGAAAAGGGTCTAATCTGAAATGATTACTTTCCTGAGTTTTTTTAACTTTAACAAGAAAATGTATAAATTAACCAACATCCCTAATACATAACACCATTAAATGGAGGATATATATAATTTGTCACACCTCGAAGTATTTCCCAAAAACTCCATAAAGTATAAGCAAGAAATTCCAGTGCTTTTATAGACAGTAAAATACTTCCAGGTCTTCAAAACAGCAGCAGGGAACAGATCCAGGGATCCACGTATTTTAATGGCAGTAGAAGATCTCCAGGTGTTCTAAAACTCCAAAAACTCCATAAAGTATTAGCTTAAAATTCCAATGCCTTAATAGACAATAAAATAATTCCAGGTCTTCAAAACAGCAGCAGAAAAAAACCTCCAGGGCTCCACGTATTTTAATGGCAGTAGAAGATCTCCAGGTGTTCAAGAAACAATGTGAGGCTTCCTGGCCTTTTGATGGCAGTGGAAGACCTTCAGATCTTCAAAAGGCAGTAGAAGGTTTCTTTGTCTTCTTTAAAAGCTGTATGAGACTTCCTGGTTTTCTTATGGTTGTAGAAGACCTCCTTGTCGCCTATAGCAGAAGAACTCCTCTAAACCCACAACCCACATTTATATGGGACGAAAGTCTCTGTTTTTTTTTTTGGAAAAACTTCTACCCGAAATTCCCTGAAATGGTTTCATTTTCTCTAAATATTTAGTTTGAACTATTTGAAATTTAGCACAGCCGGTTATGTTATTCTTAGGATGTTTAGGTATAGCCACCATCCTTCGACCTGACTCTCTGTATTTTAAAGATTTCTGGTTCAATTTCCAGTCGATGTAGGTCCTCCTTTTGCTTCCTCCTGATTTTCGGTATGTTGATGGTTTCTGGCCCAATATCTAACCAAATCAGCTTTAATTTGGTATTGCTGTTATTTGTGGATAAACTAGCCTTATTAATAAAATATTCAATATAGATTACCGCACCCCCCCATGTTAGGAAATCTCCAAACTTTAGGGAATTTAAGAATATCCGATCTGGTTTTCATATCTTATCACGAATTTCGTCCCGTCCGCACTTATTTCATTTTGAGCTTTGTATTTAGGAATAATTGATTGGATTGTGTTCAAAAAATATTTGAGAGAAAGAGGATGTTCTCTTTTTTTCTATCCAAGAGAGGATAGACTTTCCAGACTTTCATTCCAGGATTCGGTCGGATTCGTTCTATTTTCAGAAGTCATTACTACAAATTGCTACATTTTTCATAGGTCCACAAAACATATGGCCTCAGACTGATATTTAAACACCTACTTTGGCCTTCAAGCCAACTATTATTTGAGATACTTAGCCTCTAAGCCGCCATTATGCTGGCTTGATTTGACTTCATTTCATCTTATGAGATAACTAAGTTGAGTTTACAAATTAACACTTTTATTACACGCTTACATAAGTTACACCAGACTTTTCTATTTTGGCATGGTCTCCAAAACAAGGTGACGGAACTTTATTTATTTCTGTTATTGTTGTATTGTTTTAATAAATTTAAGTTTATTTAAATAATGAATAGAGTGAGACTAAAATTTAGGCAATGTCTTTTGTGTGTGTTATTATGGGAACAAAAAAAGTAGTTGCGTATTTCCACTCCTAATCTGAACTGATTCCATTGAAATCTTCGATAATTTAGTGGAGCAAAGTCACAGAAGACAAAAACCCTCCTGGGTGGGGTCTGGCTTTGTTTTTCTGTTTATGTTTCCAAGTTAAACCGCGAAATGCATTAAAATTATTCACAATAAAATCTCGGAGGTGTTGTGTGCTCACCACTGTGGATGTTAAAAACCTCTCCCAGCCAAGGTGTTGAAGATGGGTGTGTTATTAATTTCGGGTTTAAGGCCAACAAAGACGACATGCAACCTCTTTTCAAAACAACAGAAAACAAAAGCCAAGTGATGGCTGTGACGAAAAGCAACAAACCTTATAATAGCTTTGATATGCCATATTCGGTTGGTGGTGTTTTAATCTTTTTTTATTATTTTTTTTTTTGGAGGAGCACAGATTATTCACATGATGGGTAACTTGGGTTTGTAATGCAAATTGGATTTTGGAAATAAAGAGGTTTGAATTGCCTGCATGCCTTTCACTTGGTTTCAGTTTTGAGTTTAAATCCATTGCATGTCTTCTTGCTAATCAGGAAGAGTTCCAATTGAATAAGCCAACTGCCAAGCCTTTAAGTCAGCCAGCCAGCACAGAGAAGTGACGCATTTTTCATGTAAAGAGTTATTATTACAGCATGGAATTTATACAGCCGTTGAGGTTTGCGTTCAGCAGCTACAAAACTTTTTCGAATAATACAATGAAAACCACCAGCACAGCACACACATACAGGGTGGGATGAATAAACTGCAACCAATTTCAGATTGCTGTAATTTTCAAACCACTCGTCCGACAGCTATTAAAATTATTCCAGTGACAGCTCATTATATTGTTTACAAGGGTACCAAAGCATTTTGGTGAGAATTTCCCAGAAAAAAAGTTATTCGTGATGGAATTGCAGCGTGATAGTGTGATTTCTTTATATTTGGCTGGAAAACCAGAAGTGGCTATCGTTAGAGCACTCCAGCATTTAAATGTGAATAAATCTTTTGTGTCTCGTACCATCACTCGTACCGCACCGTGATACTCGTAGCGTAGCCCAACGTCATGAAGAGGGAAGTGGACGGAAGAAAACAGCAACATCAGCAGAAATGGTTCCGAAGCGCTTGGCAAAGAAGCTACTTGATCGAAACCCGCGTCGCAGTGGCCGAAAAATGTCTCGTGAGCTGAACATATCGCAATATTCCATTCGGCAAATATTGAAAAATGAGCTCGCGGTAAAGCCCTTGAAATACCAAAAAGTGTAAGAACTTACACCGCAACAGAAAGAAAATAGACTCAAAAGAGCTAAAGAGTTGCTTCGCCGAAAGTGGTGAAATGCCGAATTTGGTTTTCTCCGATGAGAAAATATTCGTTGTCCAGCTGTTTGTAACAAACAAAATGATCGGGTTTATTTGCCAAAGAGGTCGGCTGAAAATGTGAACCTTCGAGCACCTTGGCCTTCAAGCGACCATGCCGGCCATGGTGGTGTGGGCCGCCATACAGATGATGCTCTCGTACTAATCGACCGTGGGATCAGAATAAATGCCGAATATTATCGCGAAAATATTCTGGAGGGTGTATTAAAGTCTTGGGAACGCAAACCTTGGACATTCCAACAGGACTCATCACCATCGCACTCAGCACGCGCCACCCAAGAATGCTTACAAAATAAGGTTCCTCGCTTCATTTCCAGCTCCTAATGGCTACCAAAATCTCCGGATACCAATCTGGCTCCACCCAAGAATGGTTACAAAATGAGGTTCCTCGCTTCATTTCCAACTCACAATGGCTATCAAAATCTCCGGATACCAATCTGGAGTATTTTTGAAAGGAAGGTTGGCACTAAGAAATACCAAAGTGTCGATCACCTCAAGCAAGCTCTTCGCCGGGAATGAGCCAAAATACCGCAGAGCAACATTCGGGCAGCGTGTGACGGTTTCATTGGCCGTTTGAAGGCCATAATTCGTGCTAATTCGAACAAATCTAAACTTATTCTGAAATTTGATGCCACTTCCGACATTTTTTGCTTTCATTCAATAAAATTTGAAAAAAATGTAAAAATATGGCGTTTGACTTTGTTGTTGTTTTTTTATAGGTCACCCTGTATATAAAAATTCCACACAGAGAAATGCCTTACGATTTAGTCATCAAAGCCAGTCAGCGAACACAGTAACAGAAACAACACCAAACAAAACTGAGATTGGCGAATAAAACAACGTCATACCTGGCTCTAGCTTTGGATATCTAGGAAATATTCACAGCAGAATTCACAGCAATAGCAATAAAATGAAATTTGTTGTTCTTCTCCAAAAAAAAAAAAAAAACATAGAAATCAGATTTGGTGATGATTTCAAACCAAGATACCTTGAATATCTTTTTTCTAAAACAAAGTTATTGTTGTTGGTGTTTTTTCACACACCACACAAATCTAGCTTCCAAAAATGGTGTTTTTATTTGGGGAGCTTGGGAAAAAGAAGAATATTAAATTGTGAACCAAGATCACGCTGACACACTGACAGGCCATTTTTCTGCAGACCTCCCATTAAATGTTCGCCTTTTTTTATTGCATAGAACAAGTTTGTTTTAATGTGCAGGCAGCCAGGCTGGCAGGTATTTAGCAGTGGGTTAATTGTTTTTGTTATAGTTTATTTAGTTTTTTGCTTATTTAGACCCGCAAACTACTTTCGTTGGCTGGTTGGCTGGCCATTCACACAGCTGAGCACAGCACAGCACTTCGCGTAGCAAGTTCACTGAATGATGATTATCTGTAACGGGTTTCAATAAAAAGCGAAATTTAATTTCCATTTCAATTGTTTTGTATTTTTTTTGGTTTGTTTCTTTCGTTGCTATATATTTTTGTATGCATGCGTGTGTATGTGTGTTTTACTATATTTCACTATTGCAAATCAGTCAGTCAGCCAGCCAGTCACATAAACACAATTTGTTTTTTTTTTTAACTTTTGATTTGAACACTTCGAAATTCAAATTATGCAGATTAACATGTATTCTCGGGTATTTGTTTTTGTTTGCCTTGTGAGACATTAGACATCAGCAGGAACAACAACAACACTATCATCAAAATGTACAAAATGGTAGCAATGGTAGCGACGGCATACCTATTAGTTGAATGTACATTTAATTATAAGCATTTTCAGTTAGCAGTTGGCTGGAGCTGGCGGTATGACATGCTGACGACGATGATGATGATGAGTTGTAAACGTCATGACCGTGTACGTTTCAACGTCGTAGATGATGATGATGATGTCGGTGGATACTGGTGTTGAAAATGCTATAAATATTTTCTCACTGTTTTATATTTTTATAATTTTCAGCCAGGTTATACGCACTTTGACTTTTGACGTATCCAAAGTAACATAAACAACAACAACAACAAAACACTCAAATCGAATGGAAATCAGAAAACAATGAAATGCGCCTTCGAGTGAAAACAAAAGACTTAAGACACGAACGCGCACACACTCGTTGAACACTTCTGCTGAATCTACGACCGACCGTCACTCGCCGCGGTTTTCTAAGCAACTAAATCAGATGTTCGTCAGCCATGCTGGACATAGCGTTGAACAGCCAACAGCTACGTGGGAAAAAAGAGCCAAGTTGTTGTACAAGAATAAGCAAGCTTTCTTCTCATGGCTCTCTGTGTGTCTGTGCCATAGCCAGACAAAAGAAAAGCTTTATTTCTCTAAGACTTGTTTCTCTCCCTAACTCTCTCTCTTCCCTTGGCCAATTCATTTGTTTGTTTAAATTTGAATAATATTTGAAAATTTTCATTGTTTTAATTTCGGTTTTTTTTCTGTAACGGTTGTTAAAATGTGTTCATTATTGTTTTTATTGGAAGCTCGTTATGCGATTAAGTGTGGCCATTTTAAAGAACTTTCTCCTGAATTTATCATTTAGCTTAGAAGTAGCAGGTATTCCAAATACCCATAACTGTTTTTTCTTCTTGGCAGAGGTTTTCTTTATAAATCAGTAGCATCATCATAATGCGTTTGAAAACGAACTTGAAATTATCCATTTGCAATTAATAAATCGGGTTTTAAAGGTCTTGATTTCTATTTTTTTTAAATCTATGTTTTTTGTTGTGACTCAAAGCAGTGGCAGGTCCTGAGAAAAAGTAAAATAGTTTATTGGCAAAAATAATTAATGCTAGAATTAAATATTGTTTTGGACCATGTTCTAACACTACACCGACAACAGAGAGCAGAAATATTTAAGGAATCTGAGAAGATTGTGTTCTTAAAATATGAGGAAGAAGTTTTTTATGAAAAACTTGCGACGATAAAGATACAACAAAACAATAACAACAAGTAAAAAAGCAGTAAGTTCGTCTGGGCCTCCACCATTTGGAACGAATTTTAAAATTTTCAAAATGATAAAATCAGTTTAAAATCTTAACAAGTTAAAAAGCTTTAAGTTCGGCCAGGCCGAATTTTGAAGATCCTTCTCCATTTGGAACGAATTTGGAAATTTTCAAAAAATAAAATCCATTTAAAATTCTGTCAAAATCTTAAAAATACCTGCTATAGCCGTTATGTTGGGGTCTATGCGAATACGTGGACCTACATAGGCAACTTTTGTCAAAAGCCATTACAATATTCAAATAAGAAACTTGAGAAAAAAATCCGGTGAATAATGTAGCTAAAATCATCAAAATACCGAATATTGGGAGGTTCCCTTATGTCAAGGCTATATGAAGACCTGGACCTGCAATTTTCTGTCACAGGCTGTAGTATCCATTAGGAACATCAAATAAGAATTTCGGTAAATATTGTACCTAAAATCGTTAAAATATCAAATATAGGAAGGTACTGATATATGGGGCCTATACGAAGACCTGGATCTGCATAGACAATTGCGAACTCGAAATTTGAAACAACTCCAGTGAATAATGTCGCTAAAATAACCAAAATACCGAATATCTGGGAGTACCCGTATGTCGAGGCTATACGAAGACCTGGACCTGCATAGACAATTTTCTGTCACAAGCTGTAGTACGTATTAGGGACTTTAAATACGAAATTTCAAACAACTTCGCTGAATATTGTTCCTTAAATCGTCAAAATATTGAATATTGGGAGGTACTGACATATGGGGCCTATACGAAGACCTGGATCTGTATAGAGTTTTTCTGTCATAGACTGTAGTTCCCATTGCGTACTCGAAAGGTGAATACTGTCTGAAATCATCAAAATACCGAATATCGGGAGCACCGTTATATGGAGACTATACGATATCGTGGACCGGTATAGCCCATCTTCGAACTTGACCTGCCAGCAGAAAAAAGACTGATCTGTGCAAAATTTTAGCTTCCTATCTTTATTCGTTTTGACTCTAGCGTGATTACACCGGACGGACGGACAGACGGAAGGATGGACAGGGCCACGATAGAAGAATACAGGTAGTCGCATCGACACAGCTGCTGGGACAATGAACTGTCAGACCGATTTTGGAATTGAAAATTTTGAATGAAAAATTTTTGAAATTTGTAAAAACTCTTGAAAAATTCATATTATAACAACCTCTGATTTGCGTCGTATAAAAAAACATTTAAAAATGCACTTATTTTTCATAAAACATTTTAAAATTTTTGACATATCAATTTTCCCAAGCGTTGATGCATCTACCTATATTCTTCTACCATGGACAGGGCTAAATCGTCTCAGAATTTTAAGCTGAACAAAAATATATATACTTTGTTATGTCTAGAATTATTATTTGGATGAGTTACAAACGGAATAGCGAACTTAATATACCCACCATACTATGTATGTTGGAGGGTATAAAATAGGTCTAAAGAGTATTTGGACATTGGCCGCTAGCAGAACTGTTTAAGACCAATCGCAACTTTAATAGTTGTCTCCAAAGTCCCCAAAAGCTAAGGTGTCTGTAAAAATAATTCAATATTTGGCAGAGACTTCAAAATGGAATTCGAATGTGCAGATAAAGTAAAGTTTTTTTCGACTAAAAAAATTGGCTGCAACCTTCAATATCTCATAAATTAAAATTGTCTAGGTTCTACATTGAACTGAAAAAAATGGTAAATTGATAATTCGATTCGAAAGTGAATACGAAAATATAATACCCTTTTTTAATATTTTAAATTTAATTTTAACAAGTAAAAAACACTAAGTTCGGTCGGGCCAAACTTTTAATACCCTCCACCTTAGGGTAAAGGAAACATTAGAAGGAATGTGGCAAAAACCATTAAAATGCCGAATATCGGGAGGTACCGTTATATAGTGGGTTATACCAAATCGTGGACCTACACATGCAATGTTTCGCCAAAGAAGCTAGAACCCATTATGACCTACAAATACCAAAAATCATCAAATTACCGAATATAGGGAGGTACGGTTATATGGGGACTATAAAAACATTATGTCCAACAAATACCAATTTTTAGACAAATCCGTGAATAAATGTGGCAAAAAATTAAAATACCGAATATCGGGAGGTACCGTAATATGGGGGCTATACCAACACGTGGACCTATGCATGCAATGTTTTGTCACACGCACAGGGACCCGTTATGACCTACAAATACCAATTTTTAGACCAATCCGTGAAAAAATGTGGCATAAATCATCAAAATACCGAATATCGGGAGGTATTGTTATATGGGGACTATACCAAAACGTGGACCGATATATCTCATTTTCAATACCAACCATCCTACCAACACAATACAAATTGCAGACAGAAAGATGGACATCGTTAAATCGACTTAGAAGTTTATGCTGATTATGAATCTATATACTTTATGGGGTCTACGACGAATATTTAAGGAGGTTACAAACGGAATGAAAAAGTTAATATACCCTCCTATCCAAGGTGGAGGGTATAAAAATGCACTTGGATGGAGGTTTCCTTTCTAGAAACAGACTCTTAATTCGAATAAAAACTCAGTGTCATCTATTGGAGCATTTTAATGTAACGGTTTTCGGTGATTGTCTTCACTGTATTCCTTTCCAACTATCAACAGGGCGAGTCATAATTTTACTAATATTTGGGCTTTATGCTGCCTTAAAGTATGCAACATCTTAGCATTTTTTGCGCCACCACAATTAACAACAGGGGATGTAGTCGTAAGAGATTAATTCAACCGCAAATATTGGAATGTTGAACATGTTACCAAATTTGTGGAAAAAATATTTTGAAAAATGTACGTAATTGTATTGGAACAAGTAAAATATTATCAGTCGGTTTTGCCGACAGATATATGCCCCTAGCGTTGAGTTATGATTATTCAAACTCTTGACTTGACGTTGAAAATTTTGAAAAGATTTGGTCCAAGAAAACTTAGGTTCTAAAACCATTATTTCGATGGGGCACTTTTGGCCGCATCAAATGATATATACCCTCTGTAGCAATATGGCTGAGGCTATAACATTGAGATTGAGATTCATTTAATGGGAGAGTAATGCGAAATTTTTAGTGACAATCATGTGTGCTGTAAGTTAGATCTGAGTTAAGTGTGGCAAGAGGCACATTCCAATATTTCTATCATTACATGATCTGGTGTGAAAATGGAATATATCGAGCCAGTCATTGTGGTACTTCCCCCAAAACGGGTCATCATTTTGAATAATATAACTCTCATTAAATGCAAAATAAGCATCCAAATCTCTTCAAATTCACAACATTTTTTCCATAATTTTTAATAACACAAGATCTGGTGTTAAATTGACAGTTATCAACTCGCCCCTTCTGGTACCGCCCCCACAAAGGGTAACATACTTGTCTATATCACAAATTTCAATACATATATCTTATTTCACATTTCAACATTTTCCCAGTCGATATAGTAGTCCCATAGCGACTCTTGTATATCGTTCCATACTTCCAACTATCATTCTCCAGTTTTAATTTTGAAATAATTGAGATATTTTGATTCTGTATTTCAGGTTGATGCATTGAGGATTTCAACTCGGTAAGTGATGAACAAATTGAAATTATTGTGAAATGTCCGTCTAAATGGGATTGAATTCTTTTTAAAATGTCCTATTGTGTTTATAACGCCGCAAGCCCCCTCCCTCCTCCTTCATCGTGTCCCATGACAAAACAAAAACTGCATTTCTGGGTTTTAATTTACTAAATTTTGGTTTTGTTTTTGTTGTTGTTGTTTTTTTTATTATTTACTATAACATTTTTTATTATCTTTTTACATAAAATTAAGTTAAAATAGTTTTAATTGCATTTTACTTTTTGTTTTGTGTTTTTTTGTTTTTTGTTTTTGTTGTTTCATTTTATTATTTATTACCTAGAATTACTACTCGAATATTAATTGATTCAAAAAGTTGCCTAAGTTTCAAATATTACAAAATTGTTGTTATCATCTTTTTTGTTGTTTGTTTCATTTGTTGATCTTTTGTGTTTCCTTTTTGTTTTGTTTTTGTTGGGGTGGTGTTTTGTTTTTGGATTTTGGTTTTTTTATTTGTTTTGTTTGGTTTTTACTGCTTAAGAGTAAATAGTTATCACTTCACGCCCGCCTCCTCGCACCATTAGCACCTTTTCCAGTCCTTCTGTCAGAACTTCCATAAATTCCATATCTGTGAACGAAACAAAAAAAATGCAAAACGCAAACGGAAAGAGTTAAGGAAAACCATTTCGGTGGCTGACATTGGAAATGCTGGAATAAATAGAGAGAGAAAGAGAAATAGGTTTGCAAATAATAACGAATGGCCTAGACATGTTTGAACGGACCAGGGTCGGGAGTCTTGTCCACAAGTTAATGCCCCGAATGTTATCAGGGTCGGGAGTTTTGTTCACAAATTAATACCCCGAATGTTACATTTAAATGTAAAAATGTTGAGGTATGTAATTTTACCCAATGAAAACTCCGTTCCAGAACCAGCAAGAATCTACTACTTTACCATTTTTAAATTTTTCTAAAAATCCTGTACTAAAAGACCCCATAAAGTATATATGTTCATAATCAGCATAAAATTCTAAGGCATTTAACGATATCCGTCTGTCTGTCTGTCCGTCTGTTATTTAACGGACGAGATATATCGGTCCACGTTTTAGGATAGCCGCCATATAACAGTACCTCCCGATATTCTGTATTTTGATGATTTTCGCCACATTTTTCACGGATTCTAATGGGTTCTAGCTCCGGTGGCGAGACATATAACGATACCTCCCGATACTCGGTAGTTTAATGATTTTCGCCACATTTTTACCCGGATTTGTGTAAAATTTGGTATTTGCATGACTAGCTCCGGTGGCGAAACATTGTATGTATACGTCTACATTTTTATATAACCCCCACATAACGGTACCTCCCAATATTCGGTATTTTAAAGATTTTTACAACATTTTTCCACGGATTTGTCTAAAAATTGGTGTTTGTAGTTCGTAATGGGTTCTAGCTCCGCTAACGGAACATTGAAAAATTAGGTCCACGTTTTCGTATAGCCTCCACATAATGGTACCTCCAGATATTCAGTATTTTACTGATTTATTTCACATTTTTCCACGGATTTGTCTAAAAATTGCTATTTTTAGTTCATAATGGGTTCTATCTCCGGCGACAGAACATTGAAAATTTAGGTCTACGTTTTCCTATAGCGCATATATAACGAATATTCAAAATTTTGACCCTTTTTGGTGGAGGTACCAGAAGAAGTGAACCAATATATCCCATCTTCAGCAGATCTTGTGTTAGTGGAAATAATGGGATGTGCGAAATATGAAGAAAATCGGACTCTAAAATCACATTTTATAAAAGTTATAATTATTCAAAATTTTGACCCTTTGTGGGGGAGGTACTTGATGGAGTGGGTCGATATCGTTCATTTTCGCAGCTAACGTAGCACTGATGCAAATATTGGGATTCGCAAAGTTGGAACAAAATCGGATTATTCTTTCTCTTTCTGTGCAGTAAATTATATGCTTTGAAAGTGTTGATATTTTGTGTGGGAGGTACCAGAAGGAGTGGACCTATATTGTCCATCTCGGAACTCGATCTAAGTTTGGCAATAATATTGCGATTTACCAAGTTTGGATCAAATCGGATACTCCCTTCGAGAGTTACCGTGTGTACTAGCCAGCCAGGCGGACAGATGGACGGACGGACATGGCTAGATCGACTCCAAATGTTCTGAAACGGATTTGGTGCAAAGGAATCTAGGGTGTAAACCCGTTAATTTTATGAGTCACGTTTTGGCCTTATCAAATAAAATATACCCTCTCTAGCCATGTGGCTGAGGGTATAAAAATTCAAAGCGTATATCTCAACTCTTTTTTTGACAAAATAAATCGTCATACTCTCATGATTCTACATTTGTTCCGACAACACATGTCTTGCCATCTTTCGTTATTGTTTTCTTTTTTTCTTGAATTTTGTGAAATTCTTTAGTCGTTTTGAAAAGGATGCAATTATTTTCACGAGCTGAATTAACTTCCTTGGGTGGACCAGGTAAATTCATAATAACCAATTGGGCATCTTGTGATTTATTTACAATAACTTCGTTAAGTTTAACAGCCGTATGCATCCGACGAACGTTCATTTCATCGCTGGAAAAGAAGGGAGGAAAAAATAAATTTTAAATAAATTCCAAAACAGTGGTCAGCTCTCAAGACGTACGGTTTCTTTTCAACGTAGCTATCGTTGTTTGAATCTTCATCGTCGTCATCGTTTTGCCGGTTGTCACCATTCGCCTCGTAGGCTTTGCTGATGTTGTTCTCATCGTCCTTAGATTCCTGTGACCAAAAACACAAAACAAAAGACAAGAAAATGAAAAACATCAACATTAGTTAGGTAATGGAGGCGGGGTCTTCTTTTGTTTAAATTTCAATAAAAATAAATTTTGATAATTTTTTTGGAAAACTGACATTTTCGTGTTTTTCTTCTACTGTGGGATCAGCGAATCGCACTTTGGATGAGGTTTTCATACTTTCATGATGATGATCGATTATTGTTTGTACCTATAAAATTAAACAAAAGTAGGAAATTATAAACAAATCATTTTTGTTGTTGTTAAGGTGCATTTGTTTCACATTTCTCTTTTTTTTTGTTTTTGAACATAACAAATAGAAGAGAGAGATAGTATAGATTATAAGAGAGAGAGAAAGAGAAAATCGAATCAAACTATAAACTAATTTTGGGAAATAAAACGAAAACTAAAGACTATCTCATCAACAAAGCTTTAAATAAACAAACAATTCTCCATAACATTATTGATTATTTGTTGTAAATTAAACTTGTGTGCATTAAATCATACATACATACATAAATACTTTATAAATAATTATTTAATTAACTAAGGATTGGTCATATTTATAAATAATTTTGTTGTCCAATTAAACGAAATTAATTAAACTAAATTAATTGTTCCTAAAGTAATTTGGGGTCCTCAAATTAACCGAATAATGTGAGTTCATTTAGGTTTCAATTCAGTGGGTAATCCTTTGTGTGCTCTTTTAGTTAAAAAATCAATCCTTAAACTACTGCAATCCAAATCGAGACAGATGCCATCATTTTAGTAAAGCTTGATATAACACATTCCGCTTATTTTTAAGAATATCGAATTTTAGTGTAAGTTTCAAGGATAAATTGGCAATTAGTGCTTGAAAAAAATATTCACTCATTGGGCGGAGCTGCAGAAGGCAAACAGAAAAATACCTAAAAAGCGTTTTTTCTCTCAAAAGCACATTCCAAAGCAATGCTGTACAAAATCCTACGTTAGCCTATGTTTTTGTCGAACGCTCGTTCTCTTACGACGCTAATTATTGAAACTTCGATTAACAGAAAATTTTCTAATATTTGTTAAATTATCTTTCAATCAGTGAAAAAAATAAAGCAAACCTTTTGGTTTGGTTCTATAAATTATTTAAGAGAAGTTTGTTCTTTCTCGTCGTGAGCCTCAATGTTCTAAGAATGCCACGAGAAAAACGTAATTTTTCTCTCATAAATCGATGATTGCCAATCAAATTCATCGAAGCTTTATAAATTTCTTTCTTCCTTAAAGTGACGGATATTGTTTATTACAATTGTTAAAGTATGTTTACATTAGAGTCTTTTTTCCGAATTAAACTCATTTATGAGTATTTATTTGAGTTATATTTAATGTAACATCCTCTAATGTGAACGTACTATGTTTAAACTAAAAAATAATTTTAAATTTATTTTAAAATAAAAAAAAAAAAACGTCCGAACAAAAAAACCATATATTTTTTTGATATATAAACATTGCTCACATGCCATTTCCTAATCTATGCCAGTGCAAAAGAGTGTATCCGCAGGATTGCCATACTAACTTGCGATTGAGTTTTATACCTAAAACTTATTTAAAATGTAAATAATCTGGATATATCTGCCATACATAGTTCCCTCTGATTTCATGTTACAATGGACCAAGTTGGAAATATCATCCGAAGAAAAATAAAATAAAATTTTATGACACAAGAGAGGAATGCTAGAAATTGGTCAAATTTTGTGAAATCAGTTCAGCTGATTGCTACAAGATGAGGAGCTACAAAAATTCACGGACAGCTTAGGAATACTCCTGCTAAATTCGCCGGAAACCGATTCAGATGAAGACATAGCTCCGAAGCTCATTTAAGTTCCGTCCGATATAAACCATACCAAATCCGTAAAAAATGCATGGTTTGGTTTAGCGATTCTGGAGTATTCCCTATCGTCTTAATTTCATATTGTCCTCTTTTCAAAAAGAAGAAAACATAGCAACGTTGCAAAATTTGCTTATCGCTACCAATATCATGACTTAATCTCGGTGAATAGGATGGTCACTCGGCTTTTTCAGCTTGTTGATATGAGACTTTGGTGAAAGTTATTATTTACCTTAAACCCCCTATAAACACAAAATTTGTTACGGAATCTTAAGACTTGATACGCGAGTGAGAGTGTTCGAAGTGTACGAGTTTTATACAAAGTTTACTCCTTCTCTTTCTATTTATGTGGGAGCACTCGCGATTTACTCATGTTTGAAATCGAGCGAAGAAAATTATTTCGTTCGCTGGTTTTATGACTATAAAAGCCAAGAAGGTAAAACGGTGGACTTAGTGTACAAAAACAACCAAAGCAAAAACATTATTATGTGCTTTGTAGGTACAAATTGGCGACATTGATCTTGCTTCTGCTACGTATGCAGGTGTGTATTGAGAAAATACACCTAGTTACGGAATGGCAGAAATTAAAAGACTATTCGGAACGATTAAAAACTGATATAATTCCAACGAATTTTACTCCCACTCGAACATGAGCAAAGCTTGCTCGCGTTCTTATCCCAGTGACATCAATAAATAGAGAATACTCGATTTATTTTTGCTACTCTTAGGGGGGCTCCAGCTCCACTACGAGTGAGTTTCACTGTCTATTCGTATTCGAGCAAGCTTTTCGGAGTTTATGATACAAAGTGGTGTAGAGAATCATATTTTCGAGCTTTCCCCACTTTTGTCCTTTCCTTCTTGTCTAATAGATTCGTGTTCGTTTATTTCATGAATATCATGAAACTCCTTATGGTTGTAGCCACCACTCGGGACCGGGGGCCAGAAATTTTTATATTGCAATACATATATTATATAAAGCTAGATTTCTGAACCTTGTTGACGCTCAAGAAGACAACTGATAAATTTTCTAACAAATTACGAAGGCAGGATTTTATTGGATTAACTAGTCTGGAATTTGTTCATGGGTTAGAAAGGTCCAGTGCTTCTGTTATGTCCTGCCAAAACGGTCAAAATTTTGGGCATGTAGTAGGAAAAATATCGATGGTCATTTAATTCGATGTTTTTGCGATATATTTATTGCTAAAGATCGATATTGTAAATACTCTTAGTAAAGTAGGAGAAATTCTTAAGATATAGCCTTGAATCAATTCTCCCAATTTTTGACAATGTTTTAGAAACTCTAAAAAAAGTTGTGAAAAATAATTTGAAGAAAAAAATTAAACCGGACAAGAATAAGATAACCTCCTTTTTTCACATTGATAAGTACACTCCTGTGTTTAATAAAGGAGATCATCATATTCCCTCATATCCTCTTTATTCAGTTTTTCTTGCAATTTTTCTTATATTTTTATTTATTTAGTGCCAGAGTTTTGCCCAGAATTGTTGAGAGGGCGGAGTTAAACAGTTTTTTTCAGGTTTTTTTCTCATGTAAAAAGTGTTCATTAACAATTTCCAACGTTTGGTCCTTTTGGATAATATCGAAATTGAAAACTATATATCCCTAAAGTGCAAGTTTTTGCAGGGTGCACCAAAAACAAATCCGTTGTTTTTTGTCATCACCAAAGCTCGTACGTCCGTACCTAGAAAAAAGGCATCAACACTTCTAGAAGCCCTATAAATAATTTTTGGTGTTTGATCTTTGCCATGACATTTTTATTAGAGTAATTATGGCTACTAAAATATTCATTATAACTTTTATACCGGCTAATAAAGATTTTCCTTAAATATATCAAATCGTATTACAAAATAAAAATCCTTCATGCGGCTACGTTTTATTTGCAAGACTAGTAGAAGTTCTATTTTGTTGTCAAAACGCAATTTTTTAAATCTGAAATGAATTCTTAAAATGATTTCTTTAAAACTTCTAACTTTTTTGATTGATTCCTCGTAGAAGAGGTTTGACAGCAAGAGAAGACTGTGGCTTGAGTTGGCCTTCTGTACGACCTTATTAAATTGAATTTACATACATTTATAAAGGGTACTATGCTAAAAAAAATCCATTAACTCCCAAAAAAAAAAAACATCCTTTGGATACACTCAGATCAGATTAAATAACACAACATACACAAACAGTTATAAAAATTTGCACAAATAAGTACAGCAAGAGAGTTTGACAGAGAGAGAGAGAGGAATATAGATAGGAAGAGAGAACCAACATTGAACAATAACTGACGGTTTTTGCATGATGTGTGAGAGAGAAAGAGAGATATAGAATCCCCATGGAAGTTATGAAATGTGATACATGGACGACAATAGACGGTAATGAGTGACAGACATGGGCAACCATTTCCGGTGACAGGGATGTAGAATGTTTTTGTAGAGATATGAAGGCATATGCAAAATGGTTTTAAAGTAATGATGATGAATGTTCGTTGCAAGAAGACAAATGGAGGAGACGATGATAAAAGTGTGTTGTCACATAACCACACTGCCACTAAAATGGCAGAAAGAGATTTATGAATGATGAGAGAGAAAAATGGAAAAATAAAATGTTTTAGTCATTGGCTAAAACTCAAGGCGGTGAAGATGGAGGTGTGTTGCTTGACAATAATGGATTGTTTATACAAATGATGTTTGGCAGAGTATGCTCCCCATTGATGGATGAATAAATAAATGAATGGATGTTGGGTTGACGATGTTGATAAAGATCCTGTGATGGAATGCTGCGAATGCACTGCTAAACACAACAACAACAAACAAACAAAACAAAAAAAGAACACGAACGGATTCTCTCTTTTTGAACATTTAGTGATGATGGCTGATGGACAGATGAACAGATGGACGAATGGATGGCATTGCTGTTGGTAGTAGTAACAAAAAGTGGTAGTAGTAGTAGTAGAAGAAGAAACAGAATTAGATTGTTTTTGTTTTGTTACCAAAGGTATTTTATCCTCCCCAGTTGTTGGTTTCTGGTCCATTTGCAATATTTTTGTCGTAAAGGATTTTTGTTTTGATATTTTTTGTTTTCGTTTTGATTTTGTAGTAGTGGTAGTTGTAGAAACACACATATATAGATGTTAGATTAATACAAACAAATAAATTTCATTTTGATTTTTTTTTTGGTATATAAAAAGAGAAGAGAGGGAGATACAAGAACAATTGGTGTTTTGAGGTGTCAAATGCTCAGTGTGTGTGTGTATGCGTGGGTGGGTAGGTGGTTGGTTGGTTGGTTGGGTGTTGTTGTAAACAAAATGAATACAAACTCAATGTCGAAAACCGAAAAAAAACAAGTAAATAAAAAATATGACACGCATATTTTGATCCAATGAGTTTTCGAGAGATACGACAAAATAAATATTTGAATAATGAATAAATAATAAATTAATTCAATTAAATGGATACCAACAGAAATTAAACAAATGTAATAATGGCATAATGCATGGGGGGAATGATCGTGGGGGTGTCGCGCAACGGTAGACAAGTAAAGTCTTTGGACACATTCAATCGGAAAAACATTTATCGACATTGAATTCACCCAAAATAATATTCCAATAAAATTATCTTATTTAGCAGAACAAATTCGATATGCAGATAAGATTCCTTGTTATCTATAATAGTAAGGTTCTTAGGTGTAAACATATAAATATATGATGCTAGCCTTATTTTCAATCTTGGGGTTTGACAAAGACTTTACTTTTTCAAACATTTGTCAATTTTCGTTTTTTGAAAGAATTTTGGTTTCGTTTCTTGGGCAATACATACAACTTTGGTTTTCTCTGTGCGATTCAATCGTAATTCACGTAACATTTGATTCCTTTGCTCCATCATCAAGGTACGCTCATAGGTATAAGCTGATATATCACTGTTCATCTGGAAATGACAAAAGAAAAAGAAAATACACAATATATTAGAAAGAAGAAATAAGATATATTTTTGGACAGAAAAATATTTCAACATCTTCGATTTGATTTGAATTATTTTTTTATTTTCCGTTAAAAAAGTTTTCAAAAATTGGCATATTTTCAATTTCATCTAATGCAGATAAAAATATTGGTATGTGCAAAATTTGAAGGAATCGAACATTTATATCCAATTTTATGCGAAAACAGAAATTCCGATAAATTACATATTCATATCAGATTTCGGGTTAAGGGAAATATTTAGATATAGCAAGTTGCAAAGAATGTCATGACAGATATAAGTATTGGAAATTGTAAGCCTTTGTGAGTATATCATCTTCACATGAGGAAATTCGAGCAGGTTGATGAATGAATTTAGATGCTTATTTCGCCTTCTTTGAGCGTTTTGTTTTTCAAAATCTTGAATCCTATGATGGGGAGGAAATTATTTTTTATTGAAAATGTTGACGTTTTGTGTGGGAGGTACCAGAAGGAGTGGACCGATGTTGGCCATCTTCGAACTCGATCTAAGCTTAACAATAATATTACAATGTACCAAGTTTGCATCAAATCGGATACTCCCTTCGAGAGTTATCGTGCGCACCAGGCAGCCAGACAGATAGACGGACGGACATCGCTAGATCGACTCCAAATGTCCTAAAAGTATTTGGGCGAAGAGACTTAGGGTCTAAAACCATTATAGACGAGGAGGGGTTCAAGTGATTGCAAGAAGACATTTTTTCCAACAAGAATTTGCAAGCTCTCAGTGAGAATTTTTCTCTCGAATTGCTGTCCCTTGCAGAACGACTTCCAGTAACAGCTGTTAACAATTGTTAAAAATCATTTTACTCACCATTTCGACAACTTCAACTTCTGCCTCAATTCGCAAATGATAAAGGAACGTTTTCAAATCTTTTTTCATTTGTATGGAATTGTCCTCCATCTGGGCAACGGTGAAGATGCGCAATTTACAGTTTCTCCAAGTGCGGTGTTGTTTCAACAAGAAAGGCAATAACATTAGAAGGCCACCATCGTGGACAATCCACCAAATATCGATGTTGCCTCCAATCTAAGGGGAAGAGAGAGAGAGAGAGAGAGAGAGAGAGAGAAAATTTAATAGAATAAGGAAACCAGATCCCCCTTTCGATGAGCTTACCTTGTGATTTGATTCGGGGAAAAAGTTAATACCCTTTGGCACCAACAAGGCCATGTGACAGGCGGCGACAGTGCGCACCGTTTGTATGAAGATCTTCCAACTTTGCACGCCATCCTTGCGCCAGCTGTAGGGCCAACCCACAATCACGGTGTTGGGTTTCATGCCACCCAGACCAATTGTTTGAACCCTAAAATTGGAGGTGATTTTATTATCACGTTCCTATTTTTATCTCACTTTCATCTCCCGACGGGAGGGTACTTACACTGAACTAATACCCTCACCGATTTCCTTGGCCACCAAGACATCGCAAAATCCTTTAACTTTCTCGTCGTCCATTAGCTTGCGCAGAGCCTGTTTGGCTTCTACGGCCCGTGAGCCGATCTTCGAATGATCACCCTGTATGACCGAGACACAAATGGTCAGACCCTTGCCAGCCTTCAGCTGGGTGGCAAAGGCAAACATTTTGCGATATTTGGGCATGAAATTGTCATTGAGTTTGGAGAGCACCAAAATCTGTGGACGCCAGTTCTTGGTGTGCTGGGGACCCTCATCCAGACGTAACAACGAATATCTGGCAGCGGTGAGAGCCATACCTCGGATGCCATCACCCCATTCCTTTTCGGCTCTAAGGGTGTGGACAATTCATTAGCAATGGCGACTAGCAATGGAATCTCTTGCAGTGGCCAACTTACCCTCGGTATTCAATGTATTTATAAATCACAACCGCCATTCCCATGGCAATTAAGGCAAAGTACCAGGATGTCATGAACATAACGGAGATACACAATGTAAGGCCAATAAGTGACAGAGACCAGTGATAGAACTTGAAACGTGGCCTCCAGTTGGGTGTACGCAACAGGGTCTGTACAGCACAGGCCAGGTTAACGAAGCCGTAGCACATCAGGAAAAACATGGACAACAAAGGCGCCAACAAGTCAACGTTACCTGATAGAGGGAGGGAGGGGAAGTGGAGAGGAATTAGATTTTAACTCCCGGTCAATTACTCCTGACCCTTACTTACCCAACAAAATGCCGCACTGGCAAATGCACAAAGTCAACAACAGGGCCCGTGTGGGCTCACCACGCTTGGACGATTTGGCAAATGGTGCCAGGAATGGTATAATCTCATCTCTGGCTATGGCCTGCAGCAGACGCGGGGCACCAGTTAAACTCTGTAGACCAGCTCCCAGAGTGGATAAGAATGAACCGATCAAGATGACCCATTGATTTGGCCAAGCAATGTTGGCTACAACCAATTTACCGCCAATGGATTGACCGAATCTGAAATTGAGAGCAATCGAAAAAATGAAAATCGGAAGTCAGAAATATATGTTTGAGGAAATCTAATGGAAAATCATAAATATCTGGCTTGAATGTTCGCTTCGAATATAATGTAAAATTTGTCGTACTTTTTCGAGCCGAACAGACAGACAGACGGAAAAAATCGACATAGAATTTTATTTATATTATTTATTCCGATATTATTAATCAGAATTGTTTCAAATTTCGTAGTTGAAGTTCAAAAGGGTACTACAACCTAACCCCCTTATAAGCGAAGGGGTTTCATTTGAGAGGTATTTTTCTACGAATTTTTTTGAAATTTGTGAAGTTCCTTCAAAATGGTTGAGGCTATTAAAAGTTCTGTCCGGACGAACTTAGCTTCTTTTTTACTCTTTGAACTTCCTGTCCCCTACCCCTCTTTTTCGATATCAACATTTCAAAAATATAATATTTTTTACACCACTCCATCATAGTCTATGTCCCGCACAGCTCTAGCTCTTCCCTCTTCTTAATTGTCTGTATTTTTCGCATCCCCCAGTACGAATTTCAATAAAGTCCTTCTGAAAACTTTTTGCAGAGCCACACAGTAAATGTCTATATATTTTTGTGTACAATTTGGACTTTTTAGCACAATTTAGTACTTTTTAGTACAATTTAGTACTTTTTAGTACAATTTAGTACTTTTTTAGTACAATTTAGTACTTTTTAGTACAATTTAGTATAATTTTCCAAAAATCCAGTCTCATAAAAGAAATATGGACTGAATGCAAAATCATTAGGAATTTTAGGAATTTATTTCGAGCTATCCTTCTCTGGGAATAATGACTTGTGAAAATTTATATTCCAGAACAAATACAGATTTGAAAATTTTTTATCATTGATCCCGGGTGAGACATAAATTGTAGAATTTTTTCAGAACTGTACAGTGCATCGCCTTAAAATTTAAAATATACACTTGGTAGGATATTTTGAGTCATTACAAAAGCATATCCTTTATCTTACTATAGAAGGATGGACTTACGCTGGCTTGGCCCAGGAGTCCAAGCCCGCTCCTAGATGTCTATATTGCTGGCATTTTTCTTAAATTTTATATAGAAAATATTTTTTTTTTCCAGTTGGGCATCTCCCTCGAAATGGCGTCGGAATGGATTCTTGTGTTCGTCGCAAAATTTAGGCAATATTACTTCGAATATTTAAGATTTTTTTGTAAATTTAATTTGAACCATGATCCTTATAGACCCATAAATTATACGCAGTAGCCTAATAATGCTATATCCCCAGTCAGGACCATTGTGGGTTTCACTGCTTGCATAGAAAACCATCTTAACTTTTCGATCCTGTTTTCAGTGGTAAACCTCACTTATTTCGCTTTACTCGAAACACGAATACATTTGAAATATCGCTAAGTTTTATTATTCTAGTGTTTTATTTTAATAATTCACTAATGGATTTGACCCTCCCTCCTCCACCCCTCCCTCTCGCACATACTTACTTGTCTCTTAGCAATAGATTGTCCACGGTACCGGCAAACAACAAAACACACGACAGGTACACCGAACTCGTGGTTAGAATGGCGCAGATTGTTCCAATGGGTATGCTCTTTTGGGCATCGGCCAAGTCACCTGATCTGTTTGAACCAGCCATAATGCCTAGTAATTAGTGAGGATATAGGAAAAAAAAAACCAAACAACAACAACAATATTAATTATATATCCATAAACAATCATGAAAAGATTTGAAACACATTTGGCCATTCAAATTAGCGGCTTTTTTTGGCCACTGCTAACCACAACTAATGGCCATAAAAAAATTCACTCCCACGAAATGGATTTAATTGAATTAGACCCTCCAACCCCATACTAACCTGTTACTGAGGGGAAGAAGATGCCAATGAGCAGGGTGAAAGAGGTGGTAATATCAGCCATAACTTGATTGTAGGTCGATGGAGCCATATTGTCAATGTCTGTTGCATTTTTGCCATAGGCAATGAATTGTCCAAGCTGGAATGGAGGAGGAAAGGGGAAAGAGAGTTGCAATACTTCGAGAGGGAATCATTCAACCAAATACTTACTTCCAAAAATGAGGGCATAATATTGTCATAGAATACACCGCTGGACAAACCTTTGATACCCTTGACCTTGGTCACATTGTGGGCTAAATGAGTGAGGGGCGGGAAATGGAAGAAAATTGGAAATTGTCATTGAACCATTTACGGGATTTCTTTTTTTTTCAGTGGTTAGTCTGACACTTACTCATGTAGTATTCATCGCATTTGCCATCTGGACAGAATAGATCGGAGAGCACAGTGTCTTCTTTGGTACAATTGTCGATGTGTATATCTTTGAGTAGACGATTTCCGAGCACGCACATGCTGTACAACAAAATCAACGTGTGGAATAGATTGGTGTGAAATTTTAGACAAATTTTGGGGAGATGTTTTTTTTTTTTGATTTTTAATTTTGTGAAAAATCAGATTTTTAAATGAAATTACAGACCCGCAAAACAAAGACCTGGGATTTATGGAGGGATAATAGTTCAAATATTTGAGGTATTTAGAAAAGAGAAATAAATTAATGTTGAAGGGTCAATATTTTAGTTTTTCGATTATTCTCTTCAACAAATAATCGACTCGTCTATCTCGTATGAAAATGAAAAGAGACCAAAACTCAAACACCGTTCTAGAGATGACTTTTACTTTTTAATATCCTCCACCATTCTATGGAGGGTATATAAGCTTTGTCATTCAGTTTGTAACTCCTTGAAATATTACGGATGGACCCAATAAAGTATATACAGGGTGATATGAAAAAACTGCAACCAACTTCAGACTGCTGTCATTTCTAAGCCACTCGTCCGACAGCTATTAAAATTATTCCAGTGACACCTGATTATATTGTTTGCAAGCGTACAAAAGCATTTTGGTGAGAATTTTCCAGAAGTACAGTTATTCGTGATGGAATTTAAGCGTGATAGTTGGATTTCTTTATATTTGGCAGGAAAACCACAAGGGGCTATCGATAGAGCACTCCAGAATTTAAATGGGAAAAGATCTCGTGCCACCGCTCGTTACAGTGATACTTCTAGCGTAGTCCGACGTCAAGGAAATGGGCGGAAGAAAACAGCAACATCAGCAGATGTGGTTCGAAAAGTAAAGAAAGCGACTTGATCGAAACCCGCGTCGCAGTGGCCGAAAAATGGCTCGTGAGCTGAACATATCGCAATTTTCCATTCGGCAAATATTGAAAAATTAGCTCGGGGTAAAGCCATTGAAATTCCGAGAAGAGCAAGAGCTTACACCGCAACAGAAAGAAAATAGACTAAAAAGAGCTAAAGAGTTGCTTCGCTTGGCCGAAAGTGGCGAACTGCCAAATTTGTGGCGAACTGTCAAACAAACAATATGATAGTGTTTACTTGCCAAAGAGGTCAGCTGAAAATGTGCACCCTCAGTTGGCCACCAGAACTCAAGCGCCGACCATGGTGATGGTGTGGCCCGCCATAACAGCCGATGGTCGCTCTCCGCTCGTATTAATCGACCGTGGCATCAGAATAAATGCCCAACATTATCGCAAAAATATTCTGGAGGGTGTATTAAAACCTTGGTCACGCAACGCCAACAGGACTCAGCACCATCGCACTCATCACGCGCCAGCCAAGAATAGTTACAAAATGAGGTTCTTCGCTTCATTTCCAGCGCAGAATGGCCACCAAAATCTCCGGATACAAATCCGTTGGACGTTGGACTTGGTCTGGAGTATTTTGGAATGCAAGGTTGGCACTAAATAATACAAAAGTTTCGATCACCTCAAGCAAGCGCTTCGCCGGGAATGGGCCCAAATACCGCAGAGCAACATTCGGGCAGCGTGGGACGGTTTCATTGACCGTTTAAAGGCCATAATTCGTGCCAAAGGTGACCAATTCGAACAAATCTAAACATATTCTAAAATGTGATGCTATTTCCGACATTTTTTTCATTCATTCAATAAAATTTGAAAAAAAATGTCAAAATTATGGCGTTTGACTTTGTTGCAGTTTTTTATCTCACCCTGTAGAGTCTATGTTCGTATCCTTAGGACTTATTTTTTACATGTTACAATTAATTCAAGATAACCTCATATCAAATAATAATAATAAATAACAGATATTTATATTGATTAAAGGCCGGTTTACAAATCTGATTTCTGAATATACAACGGAATTATTAATTTTCATCATTTTGACATTAATATATTGTTAAACTTATAATTTGGATAAAATAGTTAAAAGTAATATATTTGGAAATTTTAGGTTCAAGTTTTTATTTTGTTGAGGGTCTGTAATTTCATTTCTTATAGTTTTTTTTTTTTTATAAATATTTATATGTTAATTTTTTTGATTTGATAATAGTGTTCAGAATCATGTTCCAAAGTCTCAGAGTTTGTTTTTTTTCTGTGTTGTTTGTTGTGAATCCTTTGTACCTGCTGAAAAGAAGTATCCTAACATTGTCCTATAATAGATTGAAATATGGCATTGAATGGAAGTTTTATTTTCATTTCGATTCTAAACTAAGCTTCAAAGCATGCAAAATTAGCTTTTGTAACGGAATTTATTCAATGACGGCATGAAAGCAAAAGAAAAATATTTTTGGTTTTTTTAACAAATAATTAAATTTTTTGTTATTCTTTTCTAATGTTAGCATGAAATATCGATTTGAGTTGTCTAATTTTCGGAATTAAATTGAAAGCATATGAAATGAAACATTTGGGGATAATTGTATCTGAAATTGGTGCAAATTTTAAAACACGTGCTTAAATTGGAAATAATTATTTTGAATTCACTTATTTTCAATAATTTCCAGCCCAAATGCGGAACTTACGAGTCGCGAAAAATACTTACTGTTGTAGTTGATTTGAATATATATATTTTTTTTATTCTATGGTATAATTAATTCCTGGTCTCTAAGAAATGTCACTAAACCGTACGTAGGTGCTGCCGCTGTTGGCAGAATTTTTTGAATCAGACAAAAATGTATTTTTCGCACATGATTTGAGAACCTAAGGTATTTTATTTTTTTTTATATAAATTATGTTTTTCCGCGACATATCTCGGCCATTGAAATGGAATAGGGCAAATGTTGTTTATTTTACCAAACCAGATTGGGGATAATCCGCAAAAATCTGATCTATCTGAAAAAATGATTGATTTTGTCACATTTAAACGTTGACTTGGATTTTCAATACCAAAAGTCGACTTACGTATCCTTATTAACTACTTCCCCACAGACATTGAAGTATAAAAGTGGAACATTGCAGAGTTAAAATATTGAGACTTGTTGGGTTGATAACCTTATGGAAAACAATATTATACTCATAATTTCGGTGACCTATAAAGGAGGTTTACCAATTCGTATCTGACCTAAGACTGATAAAAAATATTACAACATGCCAAATTTGGACTATATCGACTACATCCTATACTTTATATGAAATATGTGCAATTTTTTGGATAATGTGGAAATATATGAAGTAACATATATAGCGGACCGAAGTTTTCCATTTTCATACCTCATCTAATGCACATAAAAATAATGGCTTGTGCAATCATGAATCATAAATTCCATATTCACATCAGGTTTCTGATTAAGAGAATTATTTTGGATATAGCAATAATTGTGAGTTGTTTCGCAAGTTATGACAGATATAAGCATTAAAAATTGTGATCCTTTAGGGTGAGTTACCAGAAGGGTTTCGCAGATATATATCATCTTCACAACAGATCTCGCGTTAGCAAAAATATTTGGATGTGTGAAATTTCAAGAGTGTTGGATGCTGAGTTCGCTTTCTTTAGTGTTTTGTTATTCAAAATCTTGAACCCTATGTGGGGGAGTTACCAGAAGAAATGGACAGATCTCTACCATCTTTATAACTGATCTTCTGTTGATGGAAATATTGAGATGTACTAAGTCCGAATGAAATCGGAGATTAATTTCACGTTTCATGAGCTTGATGAATATTCACATTTTTGAACCTTTATGGGGGAGGTACCAGAAGGAGTGGACCGCTATATTCCATTTTCAGACAAGGATTAGTTAAAATATTGTGATGTATTTAATGTGAAGAGAACCGGAGCTTATTTTGGATTTTATGATCGATTGGGTTATTCAAAAATTTGAATCATTGTGGGGGAGGTACCAGAAGGAATGGACCGATCTTTACCATCTTTATGACAGATCTTATGCTTATGGAAATATTGAGATGTGTCATGTCTGAATGGAATCTGATGTTAATTTCGTGTTTTATGAGCTCCATGAACATTCACAATTTTGACCCTTTATGGGGAGGTACCAGAAGGAGTGGACCATTTTCACACCAGACCTTCGGTTAGTAAAAATATTATGAGGTGTGTAATTTAAAGACAATCGGAATCTCACATCACATTTTATAAGAGTTATAATAATTTCAAATATTGACCCGTTTGTGTGGGAGGTACTTGATGGAGTGGAGCGATATTGTCCATTTTCGCACCTGACCTAACACTGATGTAAATATTAGGATTCGCAAAGTTGGAGCAAAATCGGATTATCCTTTCTCTTCTTGTGCAGTAAATAATTTTTTTTGAAAATGTTGACCTTTTGTGTGGGAGTTACCAGAAGGAGTGGACCAATATTACCCGTCTCCGAATTCGATCTAAGTTTGACATTAATATTAAGATGTACCAAGTTTCGATCAAATCGGTTACAACCTTCGAGAGTTATAGTGCGCACCAGCCAGCCAGCCAGACAGACGGACATCGCCTCCAAATGTTCTTAAACGGATTTGGTTCAAGGATACCTGGAGTCTAAAACCATTATTTCGATTTTGTTTTGGCCGTATCAAATGATATATATCCTCTCTAGCCATAGGGCTGAGGGTATAAAACGATGCAGAATGATTGCTTTGAATGCTTAGGTTTACCTCTCTCATAATGGATTCTCCTATTTTTCGGTATTCTGAATTTGCTTAAATAAACAGCATTATTAGTACATACTTTCTTTCATAAACACTATCCCGCACCACTTTCCTCCTTGTCACAATAACATTTTCTGTTATCCTTATTAAACTCCCTGTTTTTCCTCTACACATTTAAAAAGAATGCTATTTATAGACCATTGTTCAAATATAACCTCAAACAGACTAAAAGTATGCTACAATACGCATATGCATGTGTACACAAAAATAAAAAATAGAAACAATATTGGTTTTGAGGATACTGTCAATACGAATCTAATGAACTCCCTATAAAAACAGAATACCATTTCATTTCATTACCTCGACACGTGTGTAACTCTTTTTCTTTTGGGTGTAGAGGAAACTTTTAATATATGTACATTCACACACACACACATATGTAGCAGTGTGTATGTGTATGAGTGGTAACTATGATATTTGATGGAGGGCTCTGTGGTCTGGTAAATACAACTTTCAAAATGCCAAAGTTCCAATCAATGACCGCAAACATTAGGGTGGCTAATAATGCTTGTTGCTTTTTTACGTTTGGGTACAAAGGCTGTAATCTCCTGATTAAGTTCAAGGATGGTAGGAAGGTGTTTGTCGTCCATTAGTCAGTTCATGTGAGGAGTGTTGCTGTATTTGTTATTTTTTTCTTTTTCAAAGTGATTGGATTGTTATCCAAAAAAGCGTGTCCTTTCTATGTATGTGTGTGTGTGTGTCAAGGTATGTATTGTTTTGTGTGTTTGTGTGTGAATGAGCGTGGCAAGAAGTAGTTGTACATGTGTCTGAAATACATTTTGTATCTGTTTTTCTCTTTCACTCATTTATTTTTGTAGTTGTTATTGCAATTGTTGCTCTCTTCTTTTTTTGACGAATAATACTTACTAAAGCTTTTCATTGCCATTTATGTTGTCGAAAATACCGACATAAACGGCGATTATTGAAAATATAACACAGGCCAAGGCCACGGCAGCGAATTTATTAACAAATCTTACACCCAGGAAGACAATTAAACCTATAGGGAAGGGAAGAAGCCCATCGCAGATGCGTGGTGGGGGAAGGGAAAAAAGTCCAAAATAGTATCAGTTATTTGAAACAAAGAAATCAATTCGTGTACCAAAGTGGCAATAATTTCGTATTTTTTTTCTTTTCATTCTTTCAATTTCAATTTACCCATGAAACAGAGCAGTCCAGTGCCGTAAACCCGAAAGTTGTTGTACATGGCATCGGCATCCTTGGTGAAGTCGCCAAATATTGAGGCCCATGGCGCCATGTAAGTCTGTGGGGGGATAGAAAAGAAAAAAAACCATGGAAAACACACATTTTAGGTGTCGGTTTGGAAAAACGGGACACAACACCAAAAATTATATAATAATAATAAGAATAATAATAAAATTAATAATAATAAAAATGATAAAAATAATAATGAGAATAATAATAAAAATAAAGACAATAGTAATAGTAATAATAATAATAAAAATAATAATAACAATAATAATAATAATAATAATAATAATAATAATAATAATAATAATAATAATAATAATAATAATAATAATAATAATAATAATAATAATAATAATAATAATAATAATAATAATAATAATAATAATAATAATAATAATAATAATAATAATAATAATAATAATAATAATAATAATAATAATAATAATAATAATAATAATAATAATAATAATAATAATAATAATAATAATAATAATAATAATAATAATAATAATAATAATAATAATAATAATAATAATAATAATAATAATAATAATAATAATAATAATAATAATAATAATAATAATAATAATAATAATAATAATAATAATAATAATAATAATAATAATAATAATAATAATAACAATAATAATAACAGTAGCAATAATCATAGAGATAATAATAATAACAATATTTTTTAATAATAATAGTTTTGGCAAATTTTATTTTTTCCAATAATGACGGGGAAAATTTAGCAGATAATGAAAGTAGAGCTAAACACGTGTATCAGCGTTTTGAAAACGTCACCGCAAAGTAACTAAAATAAAGGTACGTACTTTTGGAAATTTTCGGAGGCTGTGCAACAATATTGCAGATAAAAATACGAGGAATATTTGGTCGATAATTTTTACCCTTGAGTGAGTTAAAAAGGGATATTTTTGTTTTTTTCCTAAATTTTGATTAAAAACAGCCCTTTAACTGGATCGTAGCATTTTTTTATAAAAACTGTAGTACCTAGACATGGGGTTTATTCTGAGGTTTATAGCGGAATTTTGTATAGAATAATTCTTTTTTTGACACCTTTCGCCTAAAACGGAATTTTATGTTACTTTCCGGCGTTAGCTACAAAAAAGTCCGAGGAAAAATGGTTAAAAAATTGGACGTGTTTTCGCTTTTTTTGGAACATTGAATCAAATATTTATTTGATATACCATGGAATTAGAGACTTCCTTTTCTTTGGTGACTTAGAGTAAAATTAGATAGTGAATATTTTTGTGTTTGACGTCATCCTTCAGAAAAAGAGGCTTTCTTGGAGATTTTTGCACAAACTGACACATAGTACGGCTTCAACCCCAAAATGTCTTTTTAAAATTTAAATGAATTCTTGGCGTTTAGATAAGATATAGGCTTTTGTCGTCTTCTAGGACCTATCGTAGAATTCTATGAAAAATAATTTTGTAAAATATTTTAACTTGCTATGATGCTGTTTACAAGGAGTTTTAAAACATATTTTAAAAATCGGACCAAAAAAACCCCTTTTGTTGACTTAAGGCTTAAATTTTTGAGCAATGTATTGCACGTATTTTCTTCTGCAATGTTGCCTAATACACTTTATACCAAAAATACGTAGATTCTAGAATTCTTTGATCGAAAATATTCAAAAAGTGTGGTAATTGCCCCGCTTTAGGTCATACGTGCCTTCTTTTTAGCTCTACTTTCATAAACTTCTGGATTTTTTCCCGTAATTAATAAATTTGTCCTGCAAAAAAACCTTAAAAACGGCGAACTCACCAGGACAATTTCAACAGCACCCACAATGTACATGGCAGCCGCTAAAGTTGTACCCGTATAAAACAGCATTCCCACAGCACCGCCAAATTCAGGACCCAGGGATCTGAAAATGATAAGGAAATTATTAAAAATTATTGAAAAGTAATCAAAGTATAAATTAAAAAAAAATATTGGTTCTCAATTATGACCCCAACCGGGTTGACCTCAAAATCCCTAAAATTTGAGGATAGGTGTGACTGGAATCTTCAACAAACTAATAACTTGGAGGCATTCCATGTCAAATAATGCAATTGCAGCCACTTTGGCTTTAAGATATGGCTGGGGCCTTTAAATAGCTTTAAATCTATTAGCAAATCTCCATGGTACTTATGCCAATATGAGAAAATATATAGATCGAATTTTATTTAAGGACAGCTGCATTAGCCGTCCTTTGGGGGCTATAACCAAACGTGGGATCATCCTAGATACCTTCCATACAAATCTTGATTTCAACAGATACAGACAGACAAATCGACAAAGGAATCGACTTAGAATTTTATTTTGACCAAGAATATACATTATTGGGTCATCCGACGAATAATTCCGGGCGTGGTAAGCAACTTCCGTTAAAAGGTAAAGGTTTTATACCCGATTTTTAAACAATTCGAAAACGTCAATTTTTAATTTATGATCCACGGGACGAAAATTGAAATAGTTGTCGAATTGAGACCCTCGGCCAAATGAAAGGTGCTGAAAAGAACTCTTGGAAGAATTATGCCTTTTACACCAAAATTAGCAGTAAATGTCGGATTTTTACTAATTTTTACTTTTGGAAAATCCATTTTTTTCGAAAATTTCCTAAGAAATTGCTCTGAAATTGTATAAATAGCCACTAAATGAGTCCATTTTGCTTAGAAATGACTTATTTTCAACGGATTCATGTGGATTTGTAACTTTTGTATACCCTCCACCATAGAATGGAGGGTATATTAAGATGGTTAAGCCGTTTGTAACACCTCGAAATATACATTTCAGACCCCACAGCATAGAATTCTTTGTCGATTTAACGATGACCGTCCGTCCGCCCGTCTGTGGAAATCACTCTAGCTTTCGAACGAAATGAAGTAGGTTGCTAAAATTTTACTCAAATGTATATTATGTCTGCAGGACTTTTGGTATTGAAAATGGGCTATGTAGGTCCACGTTTTGGTATAGTCTCCACATAATGGTACCTCCCTATTTTCGATATTTTGATTATTTTGGCGACATTATCCGCCGGAATTGTTATAAATTTGGTATTTGATGTTCTTAATGGGTACTACAGCCGATGGCAGAAAATTGTCTGTGCAGGTCCACGTCTTCGTATAGCCCCCATATAACAGTACCTCCCGATATTCGGTATTTTGATGAGTTTAGCGACATTATTCATCGGAATTGCGTCAAATTTTGTATTTGAAGTTCTTACTGTATACTACAGCCTATGACAGAAAATTGTCTGTGCAGGTCCACGTTTTGATAAAGCCTCCATATAATGGTACCTCTCTATATCCGCTATTTTGATGATTTTATCTACATTATTCACCATTTTTTTTTTTAAGTTTCGCCTTTGAATATTGTAATGTCTTATGACAAAAGTTGCCTACGCAGGTCCACGTCGTCGTATAGACCCTCATATAACGGCTACATTTGGCATTTTTAAGATTTTTACAGATTTTTTAGACGGATTTTTAATTTTTTTTTTTAACTTTGCCAAATTCGTTCCAAATGGTGGAGGATATTCAAATTTTGGCCCAGCCGAACTTGAAGATTTTTTTTTGAGTCTTAAACGATAATTTAAGTTCCCAACTTAAATTCAATATTGAAAACCACTTATGTAGTGCCATTTTTTGGACACCACTGATTTACAACTACTACTACTACAAAAAAGCAGAAGTGTTTGTTATTTCTTCTAATGACAGGGTGATTAGGCATGTTCAATGCAAAACTAACAAAAACAACAACAAAAAAATATTTAATATAACTGCCATTAGCCCCCCCAGTAAATACATAAAAATCTACTTACCTTGATATCATGAAATAACTGCCTCCCGCCGGCACCACTCCATTTGTTGCAATAGCCGACATTGAAATCGCCGTTAACATAGTCTAGATTTTTTACAAAAAAAAAAAAGAAACGATAGCAACAACAACAGCAGCAAAGAACAATAGAAAATTATTATTTATTTTAATTACACATATTCCATCCACAAGCTGGCGGACAAGCTGAACGAACAACAAAAGCCTCTTAAGTAGCTGTTCAGTAGTGGGCCCAGTTGTGGGTGGAGGGGATAATTATGTTACACGTATGTATGTCGGTATGTAAAACAAGAAGAGACCGTGGAGAGGGGTACTTACCACACAACAACAAGTCAGGACAATCAGAAAGCCACATACCGCACCAGCCGTACCAACAACCCATGTCAGACGAATGAACAAAATGACACCGAAGATATTTTGAATGCATGGCAAGAAGACACCAATCAGGGTTCCTGGAAGAAGGTGGTTACGAAAAAAAAGAAAGAAAAACAATTAAATTGGGGTACCTTGAAAAGGACAAAAAAAAATTAGATGCAGATATGTTCGAACATTGACAAAAGCAAAACACCAAGAGAATTAATATCAGTTCCTTAGGTTTAATAAAAATTGAGATTCTCAATTTCCCATCATCCTTTTACTCCCAATTGAATCTGCTTTCAGGTGGCACATCATCTTTTGAGTTCCTCCGTTTCTGTTCATGGCATCAACATCAAAATCTGACAAATTTCGAACTGCGTTGTTGTTTTTGTTAGACCAATTTCGTCGTCTTACGGGACGACGACGACGTCGACGACAAATTGCCATCTCGTTGCTTTTTATGAAAAAGTCATAAATTTCACCATTGACGACATTTGATTTATGGATCTCTTTGTGTAAATTCGCCTCGACTCTCTCACAACGCCTGTTATTGACGTTTTGTTAAATTGCCTTCATTGCCTACCAGCCGGGTTCCAAAATTAGCCGGGGACTGGTGAATGGACGGTTAAAAAGAATTAATAGCTGTAGACATTGGCGGTGGCGACCTTTCCTCAGAACGACAATTTCGACAATTATACGAACATGCATGAATATAAATAGATATGTATGTGTGTGCATGTGTCTCAGTCGGATTTATTTTTAAAATTATCAGGAGGTATACTGAGGTGGTAGTTATGGAGCTTTATTTGAAGAAAAATACGAAAAAGATGCTTTGCTTTAAGGATAACACAAATTTGGATGCCTCAGTAGGACAATTTCCCTGCTCTGATTGGCTGATTTTTTTTGAAGGATTCGAAGTTGTCAGTTTTCTCATTTTTGGGACAAAACAGTTACCTCAGTTCTAAATACACGATCCGCTCTTTAACGGATTTCACCTCTTATGTAACTGTTCTCAGATAATTTATCATTAAAATCTACATGTATATACCTCTTGAAGTTGATTCTGTTCCTAATTCCAAATGAACTTCCCACTTTCAGTGAGAAATATATGGTGAGCCCGCACTTTTTTAATCGTGAAAGAGAGAAAATAAATTTCAAAATTGCTCTGATCGCTCTACGCGTGCCAGAAAGTACGAAAGGGATCGGAAACCTAGTAAAAATGGCAATTTTTCAAAGTAAATTTTTCGGCCAAGTTTGTCTGGTAAAAAAGGGACCGTCAAACTGGAGGCTCAGTATGTGGCGTAAAAATACACTAGGGGGTATTTTTATAAACCAATGGAAGATTTTTGTCCCCTGCCGATATTTTTACTCATGGGAGTATCAATTTTTTGATATTTGATGTTATTTCCATGGAAAATATTCCGCGATTTCCAAAGTGAAATCATGGAAGGAGTCCTAAAATCACTCAACACGGGGTCCACAAGGAAGGAATTCTAGATTCTTGTGTTCACCAATATTTCTGATTAAATGATCGGGAAATTGTGTGTGATTGAGTATACAGGTATCCTTCAGAATCTGTCAAGGGATATAAAACCAGCACTGACTACCTGTCTTAATTTTAAAGGTAATATTCAGCAGTAGATTTTCTCGTATGGGCCAAAATCTTGTGGCGCACCTCTCCAAGAAGAGTTTCGTACTATTATTGGAGTTTTTTTCTCAGAGTAAAGAAATATACGGACCGCATTTGTGACGATGACCTTGAATATATGATAAAAAGTAAACGAGTTCTCGTCAGAATAGAATCTGCTCAATTTCGAGGGAATTTTACTCCCACTCAAAAATTAACAAAACATGCTCTCTTATTCGAGTGACATCGAAAAATAGAGAATGTTCTATGGTTTCCTACTCCCAATAGTAATCGCATCCGAATTGAAGTAGAGGATTCGCATTTCGCATGTTTGAGTTTTTTTTTCTCAGAGAAAAGAAACATATGGATCGTTTAAACGGTCCCAGCAGATTGGAGACAATGCACTTCAATGTATTACAAAAACTAAACTCACGAGTAGAAGCTGCTCAATTTCGAGCGAAAATGAACAAAACATGATCTCTCTTATTCGAGCGACATCGTAAAATAGAGTATGCTCGTTGCTTACTTACTCCCAGTAGTGCTCTCGCTTGAATTCGAGCAGAGAGTGGACTTTGTATTTCGAAGGTATGATTTCAAAATGTTCTTCTATCCATTTATATAAGTTGACTAAAATCGATATAACATTACAAAATTCGATTCAATATTTTTGGGGGGGGGGGGGGTAAGATCTGCTAACTGTTTTTATACCCTCCACCATATGGCACCACCATACCCTTCCAGTAGACAGGTTAAATTCGTAAATGGGCCATGTCGGTCCACTTTTTCGTAAAGCTCCCATATCGGTATTTCAGCAATGTTATTCACTGGAATCGTTTCAAATTTCGAATTGGAATATCTTAATGGGTACTACAACCTATGGCAAAACATTTCGTATGAAGATTCACGTCTTCGTATAGCTCCCATATGGTGGTACCTCCCTTTTTCGGTATTTTCATGATTTTAGCGGCATTATTAACCGGAATTGTTTCAAATTTCGTATTTGAAGTTCGTAATGGGTACTATCCTATGACAAAAAATTTCGTATGCTGGACCACGTCTTCGTATGGTACCCACATAACGGTTTTCATTTAAGTGGTAGTTTTCGGATTTTTTTTTTAAATTTTTCAAGTTTCTCCAAATGGTGGAGGGTATTACAAATTTATCCCGGGCGAACTTAGCTGCTTTTTTACTTTACTCCCATCCTTGACTTTGAATATTCCAATAAACATTTTATCCATATGGTTGCATTAAAAACCGCCACCGCCACCACTCTAACGTCAGGTGGATGTCGGACCCTTACTAAGTATACAAAATACAAATATTTTTGGAAATTAGGCGGAAAATGTGGGTATATCGACAACAAATATTTTAAATCGGGATAATGGTATATCCCGATAGGGAGACTATGGCCATAAAAATTAATCTATCAAAACATCTGATATCTCGTTCCATAAATAATATTTCGAAGTATAGAGCATTATATTGGAGATTGGTTAAGGTTATGTATAAAGGACTTTCATACCAATACCCTTTCATATTCAATACCCTTTTCGATGACTTTTGAGGCATTTTACCATAATTGCTTTCGGATATTAGAAATATCCTTTCGCATTATTTAAATTCAGTACTTTTGGTTCTCAACCCCCTCTTCATAAAAATGTAAATATCGGAATATATTTAAAAAGGTTCCCAGCCTATATAAAACTGAGGTCTTTGGAAGGGTGCAGGGAAGGCTATTATTATTTTTTATGAAATAGATTCTTTAGTATAATTTAGGCTAGTTTTTCATGCATATGTATAAGTGATATGGTGGTCGCCACCTACATGCTCTGTTGGGTAAAGCTTCCTCTCACGTGCTCAATTATTAATTTATATCATTCACATGAGTCTTCCCAATCTCTTTTAATCTCTAATTGATTAGTTTTTTCCAAATCCCCCTACACTTATTTCATTGTTTAGCATCATTTTCCTAATAAATAATTAATAATTGGCCAACAACATAATCAATTCCAAATCTTTTAGCATCTAAGCCACAGCAAGTTGGTAATTGACAGATTTGCTCTATTTTTAGATGGAATAAACAAAATAATTTTCTCAAATTGCCAAAAAACCAAAGTCTGCACCTCACATGTTTCTCTTCTTAGCCATAAAATTATTTAGCAACTTTGAAAATGAAGACGCGTTCGAGTACAAATCGAAAGTCACGTTTCTTTTATGACAGCTGTCGTACAAGTCGACAATGTGGGTGGAGGAACTGGATGGAGTTGTCGCCTCTGCTGCTGCTGGTGCAGGTCATATGAAAGTCGTTGTTTCCTAATTTTCAGGTTTCTTGGTTTTATTGCCCAGATCTTTTGGCCTGTCATAAAATAATATGTGCTTAAACGTGGGGGTGGGGTTGAATGTATATAAAAGTATATTTTATCACATGCTGACTAAATGCTCGTCTTGGCTGCTGCTGGCATGACTTTTATCACATGATAATATCTGCCTTGGATGGGATGATGATGATGATTCGTCGTAACTTTACTACTTACCCATACGCGCTGAAGGCGCCGGTGCCTTAGCATCTGGATCGGTGGCAGCAGGTATGGTATTCTCATAATTGGCGAGTGAAGATATAAACGTCGATATATGCGGCCTCGTCTCCAAGTCATCATCGTATAAATATAAGTTGGGTTCTTTATTTGGTTTTTCGTTGTTTTCTTCTACGGTTTCGACATCACATTTTTCTGAAAGACAGAGAGGAAAGAAAAACAGGGAAATATATCCATTATAATAAGCTGTTATGTGAATGTCATAAAAATAAATAAATCAAGCAAATAAAATGCTTTGGAAAAAAAGAATAATTGGAGGGAATCCGATTAATATCTATGAAAGGGAAAATTACACATTCAAGGGGAGGAGGGGGTTTTATATCAGCATATAAAGTAAATAATTTGGTGGAAGACACAGTTGGTGGGAGGAGAAGTGGGGGTTGGGTGTATTTTTTCTTTAAAATTTCACTCTCCACTTTCCTTTCAACCTGATTTTCCTCAATGCTCATAATTAAATATGAAAATGGAATAAGGTATTAGAAAAATAATCTCATATAGGAAGACATTTGGGACTACCATAAATCTGCTGCTGGAACATGGAGATGGATGTCTGTGTAAAGCTCATGGAGAGTATTACAGATTGACATTTTCCAAATTATATTCTAAATTGGCTGTAATTTCGCATTTGGGGAATCGTAGTGAGTAACAAACATCCTTGCACTTGACGGAATAGGCAATAATGCCGTTAACGCCTAAATTAGTTTAGATCTATTTCCCGTTTCATAACGAATTGTTGAAGACATTCCCGTGATGGATTCAGGTTTTTGCAATGGTCTCATGATGCGGTAGTAGACCAGCTTTGTCCGTTGTGTCTAAGCTATATTTTCAGCTATCAGGTGTAAGCTATATTTTCAACGAATGTGCTAATACATTTAATATTATTTAGGCATTAAAAATGCGGTCTTTATGTATACCCGCTATTGAAAACGAAATAATGAAACCCATTTTGCCATGTCAAAATTCTAAAAAACAATGTAAAAAACACACTAAACATGGGCAATCATTTGCACAATGTATCGGTTCCATAGTTCTGAATTCGAGCGGCAGTAATACTCCGAAAACATAGAAAATGATCATATTTTTCTATGCCACTCGAATAAGAGCGAGTAGGCTTTGCTTTGTCGCCCAAAATCGAGCAGATTCTACTCTTATTGAATACTTCATTATTTTCTGTCATACCGTTGTTTTATTGGCATCTGAACCAACAAAACATATGATAGTGTTGTTGTTGTTTTTGTGCAACGACCGGCCCCCCCTTGCTTCAATTTTTCTTCTCTTCTAGGATTCTGTACACGATCTACCTCCACCTCTCTAGTCGATAGCTACATCAATACCTGTTTTCTACTAAAAAGACACACGAGCTAACAAATTTGTTCATCCTCGATTTAACTCTGCGAGTAAACTCTTACTATAATTCGAATATTTCGATTCTCTCACTACTTTTTAAACAGGAGTAACTAGCAACTGCTTCCATATCTAACAAAAGAGTGGAGAGTAAACTTCGTGTAAAACTCCTACTCTTTGAAAACTCCCTTTCGCTTGTCCGCCAAGATAAATTTAATTAGCAAAGACACCAACCAGAGTGATTTTTTCTCCGGTTAAGAACGAGTTAATAAAAAGAGTAAACCAGAGAAAAACAAGTAAAAAATAAGCTAAGTTCGGTCGGGCCGAACTTTTAATACCCTCCAACATTAGGAAGGAAATTAAAAATTTTCAAAAAAATCCGAAAACTACTACTAATTTGAAAACCGTTATATGGGGACCATACGAAGACGTGGACCTGGTTAGGAAAATTTTTGTTATATGCTGTAGTATCCATTACGTACTTCAAATATGAAATTTGAAACAGTTCCAATGAATAACGTTGCTAAAATCATCAAACAACCGAATATCGGGAGGTTCCGTTATATGGGGGCTATACGAAGACGTGGACCTGCATACGAACATTTTTGCCATAGGTTGCAGTACCCATTACGAACTTTAAATACCAAATTTGAAACAATTCCGGTAAATAACATCGCTAAAATCATGAAAATACCGAATATCGGGAGGTACGATTATATGGGGGCTATACGAAGACGTGAACTTGCACAGACAATTTTCCGTCATAGGCTGTAGTATACATTACGAACTTCAAATACCAAATTTGAAAAAAAGTTTGAAACCCTTAACCCTACAGAATATAGGATTTAAAAATGAAGCGGTGTTGAAGCTTGGCACAAATGATCTCTAGGAGTACTTTCCGAATATATGGCATTTATACACAAAAAACTTCAGAACTTTTCGTACTTTCAGAAAAGTTATCGCTTAATTTGAGGGAAATTACAGATAAAAGGGTCCACCGGACGGAAACTAAAAATGAAGCGGTGTTAGGGCAGGGCACAAATGAAAGATTTTTTTATCTGTAATTTCACTAAAATTAAGCGATAATCTTTCAGAAAATTCGAAAAATGCCTAAGTCTGTATTTCTTTTTGCCTATAAGGTCCCTATATATTTGGAAAGGACCAAAATCCCGCTTCGTATTTAAATCCTATATTCTGGGTTTAACAGTAGAGTTAAGGGTTTCAAGCTTTTTCAACGTAATTTGTATTATGTTAAAGCGATTTCTTTGTAAATTTCAAATTTGTAAGGAAAATTTTGAAATTTGATAAAAACTAGAATAAATTAAAATACCTTTAATTTTTCTCTGGTTTACCAGTTCTCTCTCTCTTTATTAACACTTTCTGAAGCAGTGAAAAATCTCATTGGTTTGTGTCTTTGCTAAATCAATGTTTAATTTGTCTTGCTTCATTCTCGAGTGAAATCTAAAAAATCTAGGCTCAGATAGAATTTATTTTCTTAACACAACAAAATCAGCTCTTAAGCAAAATCCCACATTTCCCAGTTGCGGACCTAATTGTGCTCGTCCATTCTAAGTTCCCACTGTTTTTACTTATTTTCCAGATTCGAGTATAAATTTCTTTAATTTCTCATCATTACATTTCTGAATACTCATGGATGTATAATAAAATTGTTGTTTTCAGACTTTTGGTGATCTTTTACAACTCAAACTATTTGTTGTTAGTGTATTACACCCACATACACATGTAATATTTTTATTATTTTGGTACGTCAAGGTGACTGATTCCGATGACAAATTTTGCACAGTTACATAAATCTCTATTGGTATTATGAACGCACACATACACACATGTATATGTATATATGTTTACATGAATGCGTGTGTATATTTTCGCACATTAGAAATGGGTCTAAAAAAAATCTCACACCGCCATTACTGGTATAGCCCAACGACCCTGATGAAAAACAACGCCAGTCGCCTTTTTAACGGGACATTATAATGCGATGTGTTGTTGTTAATAAGAAACTTTAAGTATCAGGCGATGATGGTCTCTGCAGTTGTTGTTGGCGTTGTTTTTATTGTCGCTGTTGTTGTTGTTGTTGTTAATGTGTACAAAACAGATCAAAAATTGTGTCGTGCTATTTTCACATATGTACGTATACTCGACATACATACGTATGTTTATTGCACAAACACACACACACACACATCATAATAATAATCACGGCGACTAACAATAGCGAAAGGACGAACTACAGACACAGACACACTCATGTCCTCCATGTCCCGACGACACGCTTGTCTGTTTTATGTGCGAAATGAATGGCAACATGCATGCAAATGTAGTTGAATATGGGAAAAGAAATACAAAACAAGAAGAAGAAGAAGACGAAGAAGCGGAATAACAACAACAACAGCAACAATCTGTAACACAAATAACACCTAACTAACTTGTTTTTCATCTTTCGCTCTTCCATTGCTCTCAAATCCATCCAAATGGTGTAATAAAAAGGCATTCCTTTGTATTTATGTGTATGTAGGTGTGTGTTTACATATATACACACATATAAATAGCGGAATTGTATGATTGTATCATAATTTCCATTTACAAAAATACATTTGCATATTGAATAATGCAAGGTATTTTTGGGGGGAGTTTTTCAACACTTTGTGGGTTATAAGTTCTCCCCATGAATGTGCTCCAAATTGTAGCCATCCATGGAATTGAAGCGTGTTAACCCTCTTATCCACTGACCAAATCCGAAGTGTTTTAATTTATCTCCTCGGAAAAATATCTCCCTGATCACCAATTACAAGGGAAGAGAAGCATTGAAAAATGCAAAAACAGGGAGTTAAGACTTCAGGATACATACGACTGCACGAGACTTGACACACATTATTTCAAATCAAACCAGGCTAAGCTGAATAGTGCAAACCCAGCAGCTTTGGTTCTGTATTTGATGCGTCATAAACAACCCGGTTGCACGAAAGGCAGATATGTTATTTGCGAGTGGAACTTGCCGTCAGCGAAAGTGTTCGAAGACTGCGAATTTTATACGAAGTTTCGTCTTGACAATTTTTTTTTTTTTTTGTAGAAGTGCTCTCTTGTTACTCCTTTTTGAGAAAAGCAGAGTGGGAGTCCAAATCCCCTAAATAGAGTAGGAGTTTACTCTAAGAATGAAATCTAGTGATCAAATTTGGCTGACTTGTGTGTTTAGTAGCCATTTGACTTAACTAACTAATTTTACCATCTCTTCAGATTTTGTTAAAATTCTCTCTTCTATTGTAATGTTTTGTTTTAATTCAAAAAATCATTTTTTACTTATTTTAATTTAAAATATACAAGCGTACACCTATAAAACAAAAAGTTATCAAAAAACAATTTTAAATAAACATTTTGGTAAAATTATGTGGTGGTAAAATTTGCAAACACGTCATGAAATACGTCCCAAAATTTCACCTCGACAATTAAAGGTTAAGTTGCTGGGGGTTGGAGGAGAGGCAGCCAAGAAAGAAACAGAAGAAGCAAGGGCCGTTAGATGTTATGCACAAAAACAATAACCCTATCAAATGCTCTATTTTTACAAATTTGCGACAATACTCTTCATTTGCTTTTGTTTAGTTTACAGCTGTGGGTTTTAAGTGAGTACTCGATAAGAGAAGAATTTACTCGAATTTTAATCCTCGTGAAAACGAGCAAAGCATGCTCGTTCTTGTTCGCGTGACATCGAATAATAAAGAATTCTCGATTTTTTTCTACTCCTTAAAGTTCTCCCGCTCCAATTCGAGTAAAGGGTAAAGTATTACTAAAGGCAATGCTGGATATAAAACTACTGAGTATCCTTTTTCAAATGTAGCTCAACCACATAAGTGATTTCCTCTCATCGGTAGTCCTTTTTTAGAGAGGCTAAAATCCCAAATTCAAAAATTCCATCCAAAATTCCATCTTTCTAAGCCCCTGAGGCTGGTGTGGTCCAAGACGCCAAGTGCTTCGCGCAGACCATTGTTGCATTGGGCGCCATTATTGGAACTTAAATTCTGTTTTATTCAATCTAAGGTTCTAATCCAAGATTGGTATTGGAAATGAGATATATTGGCCACATTTCCCTCCCAATATTCGGTATTTTGAAGATTTGTCTAAAAATTGGTATTTGTGGGTAATAATGGGTTCCAGCTCCGTATAGCCCCCATATAACGGTACCTCCCGATATTCGGTATTTTGTTGATTTTTGCCACATTTTGCCACGGACTTGTCTCGAAATTGGTATTAGTAGTTCGTAATTGGTTCTAGCTCCAGTGGCGAAACAGCGTATATATAAGTCCACGTTTTCGTATAGCCCTCATATAAGGGTACCTCACGATATTCGGTATTTTGATTATTTTTTCTACATTTTTTCACGGATTTGACTCGGAATATTTTACAGGTTCAATATTGTACAGGTCCATATTGTATAGGTCCACGTTTTAGTACAGCCCGCACACAATAATAACTCCGAATATTCAGTATGTTGATGACTTTTACCAAATTTTTCCACGGATTTGTAGTTCATAATGGGTTCTAGCTTCAGTGCCATAACATTGAATATCTAGGTCTCCGTTTTCCTATATCTCATATATAACAATACCCTCCGATATTCGGTATTTCGATAATCCTAGTCTCATTTACCCACGAAATTGTTTGAAATTTGGTACGGGTTGCCCATATTCGACAGACCTTTGGTTCTAGCTCCGAGGCTTGTCCGCAGGCAACATTCTTTGCGTTAATTGAATTTTGTACGGGAACAAATCCAAATCAATGCGAATAATCCGTTATAAAGTGGACCGAGCCATGCCCAACTGCCGAGAACGGCGTTTTTGGGATGTTCTTGGGGACCTCTCAACACTGGCTCGTACGGCAGCGATATTCTCGGCCGATCGCCTTGGTCGACTTTTATATGGCCTCTTCGGATTAGAAAGAGCCTTACCAGTCGAAACTTTTTCGTATAAACGCTTAATGGTGTTCTAGAAGGCGCATTTTCAACTATTTCAAAGCGCTCGCGTGGCGTGTATTGGTTCATGGTAAAAATCTGCTTGGACTGACGCTTCAAACGCGGTATGTCATTAAGCGATGTGACATCTCTGTCAAAAGTTATGGCGTTGCCAGATAGGTCCGTCGAATATGGGCAACCCTGTATTTAGGACTCGCAATAGATAACCATCCTTGTAGTATAAAATTGTCTATAGAGGTACCCGTTTTGGTATTGTCCACATATAACAGCTTCATCTACTTTATGGTATTTTGAAAAGTCTAGCAGTTTAACGTGGGACACGTTTGAATTCAGATACTTTTATATAAAAATATTTTCTTTACCCAATGGTAAAGGGTATTAAAAGTCCGGCCCGGACAAACTCAATGGTTTTTTATTTGCTTTTTTTGCTAGTTGCTTCCCCAAAATGATTTGGAAAATGCTAATGTGAAAGGCTATTACTTTTTAACTTTACAGTCAACATTTCAATTATTAAATCAAATTTGCCTTTTGAAAAGATTAACTACATATATTTAATTGAGCTATGGTATCTGGTTCTGGATTTTAATGACAAAATGTATTCCCCAATCCGCCGTCATTAACTAAATGTTTCCCTTTATTTATTTAGTTGGAATTTAAACCTATTTTTCTGTACAAAGTCAATTTATTCCCCAATACTTCCTTTGGTCAAATTGATTGTCATTTATCCACCCATAGACACTAAAGACCGATTTTCTCATAATTTGTTCTCGTTAATGGATTTAATATTGAAAATGACACATTTTTTAAAGCTGTGATGTCCTTTTATAATGGTATTTATTTATTTTTTTTTTCTTCAAAATAATGATAAAAAACCTTAAACACATGTTTAAAAATAACATAATTTCTTAAGAAATTTAATATGAACATCATAACACAAAATCTCTCTGTATGTGTGCGTGTAAGATTCATAAGATTTCTTCAGCGCGATAACAACAATTTATCTTCCACTGAAACATATTTTAAGTTATGACATTCTTGTAGTAAACGAACGTTTTGTATGTAAATATATGCAAATGCTTGTATATGGGTATGTCTGTGTGTGTGTACCTGTAACATTAGACCGTGCACATGTATAGGACATTGTAAAGCTTGCTCTCACTTACAGAACAAATAAACAACAAGATATTCTCGCACACTGCCAAACACCATCCCACACCCTCCCCCGTCGTCCTTAGACAAACAACGTTTTTTTTTTGTTATTTTTTGCTTCATCTCAACACAAATAAAAATACTAAGGCGCAGCAATAAACAAACAAAAAACAAGTCCTGCTGGTATTTTGTATGTATGTATGTAGTTACGTATGTGTGAATGTATGTTGTGTTGCTTTCCAATGCCCAAAACCCAAGAGTGTACATACGACCATCCGCACCTCTTTCTGTGAACAAACGAAGAACCCACACCCGCCCAAAAAAATATTTTTAATTTACATCGTGTTCTACCTCTACAAACAAATGAGAAAATCAAGAGTGAGATTTTCTAAACCTAGGTCGCACTCACACACACACACACACTCACGTTGACACTTTTATTTACAATGGAAAACATGCAAGCTCTCTCGCTCTCTCTCAGTTCCACTTTTCTCGGCAGAGCAGAAATGAGAGACATCCATATGTTGGCTCTTAAATTATGCTAACCATCGACTGGTGGTTGGCTCCTCGCCCAGTATGTCCTGGCTGAGCAAAAAATATTCATGCAGTCCCGAATCGAGCATGAAAGGCATCAACCCGAACTGAACAAATCCAACGAGGATAATAACTGTAAAAGCTCCATCATATTTTATGATCTTTGCAAAATAACAGCTTTCTGTGGCACAACACATGACGAAGACAACAACGGCGACGACATGGAGCGGTGGCCAGATGTTGGCCGATTCACTTTCGCTTTCTCTCGGCCACAACGAAAGTGCTTTTAAATGGTTGGCTGGAGACCAGTTAAATCGACAAAAAGGCTGGTTATGAATTTTTAATCCGTTCCCATCCAAAGTAGTTGTGGTTAATTAGCATTAGCCTCTCTCGCTCCCCACCACCCCCTCTCCCTACAAAAAAGCAAGTAGTTTTTATTCCACAGAGATTTAGCTGAAATTATGGGGTTTTTTTAAAAACTAAATGTTATTTTCTACGAAATTGGTGTTGAGTGGCCCAAATGATTCCAAAAAAAAAAGAGTTGCGTATACGTGATGTGTGAGAGCAGCAGCGGATTTGTGTTGTTTTCAACAGTTTGTGAACAGTTTTGTAGAGATTTTAACAACAACTGTGTGCTGAACTGAAAACGGTTTCTTAGATGCCATAATCATTTGAAAATCATTGCTCATGGAAATGAAGATAAATACCCAGTGGAACTGTTTACAAAACTGCCTCTTTAAGGGAACCTGAAGGATTGTCAAGAGTTTTTATTAGAGAAATTCATTGGAAAATTGAACCAAATATGGACTTCCATATCAGATAGTTCCCCTTTCGAGAAGAAATTACAATTTTAGTAAGAAATGGAAATTATCTTAAGTATGTATATGTGTAGCGTAGAACGAGGACCGTCGAACCCATCGTAATCAAAAGAACAACGAGTGCTTTGTAGACATCGTCAAAGGAGTAAGTAGGTGTCTATTGAAGAACTTTCATGTCCAAAACTGCAAGAATGTGAAAGTTTTTACTACGATGACCGATTTTCCCTTTTTGATATAGAAAAAATTGGAAAATTGTTAGATTCTTACAGGAACAGAACAATTGTGTACAGTAAAAGGCAAATAATAAATAATTGTAAAAAAAAATTAAACAAGTTAAAAATTATCAGTCGGTTTGCCGACCAATAAGTCCCATTTTCACAGTATGCTTCGTACGAAGTGCGAAGAAATATCGGTGATTTTGTTTGCATTTTATTGTGATAGAGTTATAATTGTGGGGGAGGTACGAGATGGAGTCGTTCGTTTTACCACGTCTTTATACCAGAGTTTTTAGAAAAAAGGTTTAAAAAGAATAGAATGTTATTTTTCGGATTTTATAATTTTTATTCAAAAAGTAAGCCCTTTGTGGCTGATATCGTCCTTTTCCGCATCTAAGAAATATTAGCATTTGCAAGGTGTAAACAAAATCGTATTATCATTTTTTTCTCTCTGTGGGTTAAATTAATATTTTTGATTTGAATTTTTGATGTTTTTTTTTTTTTGGGGGGGTAGAGGCACCAGAAAAAGGGGAACGACATTGCCCATTTCCGAACTTGATCTAAGTTTGACAAAAATATTACAATGTATCTATCAAGTATGGACGAAATCGAAACCATATGACTGAGGATGCCGTAGATATTTTGTTATTTGAAATCAGTTATAATATACCATTGTTATTTTTATATAAAGATAATAGCTACGGAGATATTCTTCGTCATGAATGTTTTTTTGAATAGGAGATGTTTTAAAACAATTCAATAAAAATGGACCAAAACACGTGGTTAATTTAAATATATTTGGCATTTTTTCTAAATCATGAGTCGCAGATTTTCTATCGAACGTTTATGCAATTCACACTGGACAGATGAGATATATATATCGGACCCACTTTTCAAAATTTCTTTCGCCGCAACATTTTTAATAATAATAATAATTATTGGACCATTTCTGCCAAGTCCCTTTTGGTACCTCTCGCAGTCGACATTATAAAATAACATAAATCTCGTATCAGACGCAAGGTTTTTTAAGTCGCTTCAAACTTTATACATCGTTACTAAGATTCAAGGCGAAGATGGAATTTTACGGTACACTGTGTCTGACGCCTAGTTTCAATGTTTAGAGCCCCCAGACTCATAGCTATGTGGGAGTAATACGGCTGAAAAGTGTTCTTCATCGAATTGATGGTCTTACACCTCATAATCTGTTTGAATAAAATCCACTTCTGGATGTCCAGGCATATCATAGAGATCAAGGGAGTTTCCGACTCAAACCTGAATTTGTTCATTATTATTTGTACTTTTGGGAAAAAACTACTATCACTCCTTATTAGATCTCTTCCTGCCACTACATCCTAAATAAACCCAACATTCAGCAACACATTAGTTTATGATTTATTTTTCTTTTATTATTATTTACTTTGAACAGTTTTGGCATGTTTGTTAGGGATTCCGTAGTATTTTGTTGTTGGAAAATAGTGCGGCTTAATCCCATTATTGTTGTTTTTATAAAAAAAAAACGTTTTTTTATTAGTGGAGAAAGATGGTAATGTTTACCAGGGGATAAGGCAGGGAATACCAAGGTTTCAGAAAAAACACCAATCCTCGTCAGTTCCCTTGTTGTTTGTCTGGGATATTACTTACTTATATTGTACCTAAAAAAGACATTCTGACAATTCTAGAATACTAAAAAACGAAAAATCCCTTTAAAAAATCGGTCGTATTTTAGCGAGAAAGTTATTAAAGGCATGATATCAATTTGGTCCAATTCGGATCTTCTTTCTAAATGGATATTGAGAATTTACTGCTTTACACCACACCACACTCCCGAAATGCTCGCTCGTATTTGAGTAGAGAGTGAAACACGCTTGACACTGAGCGGGAGTGGAGCAAACTCTATTTTTCTGTGTCTCTCAAATTAGAGTATGCTTTTCACATTTTCAAGTGGGAGTAAAATTCGCTTGAAATCGAGAAGATTTTGCTCTTATTGAGTGATCTTTTAGTTTTTGTCATACTGTTATTTTATTTGGACAGTATTCAATTTTTTCAAGGGACCTTATGCCCTTATAAATGAATAAGCCACATGCAAACAACGTTGGCCAGGAAACTATACAGCATGGGATTTTATAACACCTTTTGTTAGTCGCCGCCGTATCTTTAGGATATCTCAATTAAGTTATCAGAAAATTTTAATTATTGGAGGATTGCAATCAAAATTTACAGTTTAGGCTCTAAAAATCGGTTCTAATTATCGCTATACGAAAATTTGACCGTACTCATGGGATCCAACCTTCTATTAAAAAAAAAAACTTCTAAACTGTGTATATATAGACCGATTATGCATAAGGTAAGTTTACTGACGCAAATCTTGTAGGAGAGAGAGAGAGGGAGAGAGGTAAGGGGAATAGAAGTGAGTGGGAAACAACTTCCTCGCATGGAGGTATTTTTATTCTCTCCACCATTCTATGGAGGGTATATTAGCTTTGTCTATATATATTCTGGATCAGCGTAAAATTCTAAAAAAAATTCTAAGACGACTTAGCGATATCCTATCTATATGTTGTAATCCGCTATCTTTCGAACTAATAAGATAAAAGTCTTTAATTTTGCGCACATATGTATTTTGCCAGTATGCAGGTTATGTTCGTAAATCGGCCATGTCGGTCCATATTTTCGCATAACCTCCAAAAAACGGTACCTTCCGATATTCGGTATTTTGAGGTTTTAAGCGACATTATTTACGGGAATTATTTTAAACTTCGTATTTGAAGTTCGCAATTGGTACTACAGCCTATGACCAAAATTATTATATGTAGGTCCACGTCTTCGTATAGCCCCCATATAACAGTACCTCCCGATATTCGGTATTTTGATGATTTTAGCGACATTATTCACCCGAATTGTTTCAAATTTCGTATTCGAAATTTATAATGGGTCCTACAGCCTATGCCTTAAAATTTCGTATGCAGGTTCACGTCTTCGTATATCCCCCCAACAGTACCTCCCGATATTCGGTATTTTGATGATTTTAGCGACATTATACGCCGGAATTGTTTCAAATTTCGTATTTGAAGATCGTAAAGGGGAAAACAGCCTATGACAGAAAATTGATTTTGTAGGTCCACGTCTTCGTATTACCTCCGAATAAAGTTATAACGTTTATTTTTTTTTCGTAATTTTTTGAAAATTTTCAAGTTCCTTCCAAATGGTAGAGGGTATAAAAAGTTCGGCCAGGCTGAACTCAGCTGTTTTGTTACTTGTTTTTGTATGTTTTTTAATACGAAAATATTAACAACCGTAACAGAAAAGGCAATGTTGAAAAACGAAAATGCTTAAAAACAAGAGAACAATAAAAATTGCCGCAAGTATATTCGCCCACTTTAAAATCAATTATATAAAAGATATATACATTGATACATGTGTGTGCCAGGGGTGCCTATATTTTCAATTATATACTCTGGTTTGTATTTTGTAAATCCTCTTCAGATTTAAGAGTATATACCCACTTTTGTGGAGGATATTTTAGGTAGACATACTTCAATAAACTCTCATTGCCCGACACAACTTTAAATTAAATTTTCATTTTATCTTGTCTTTACATGAATAATGAAGTTTTGTTTGAACACACAGACACACATGCATCTGTGTGGATATATATCGTAGTTCCTACGAATATATAGATGTATATACATATATAGATGTGTAAGGATATACCACAACATTTTTTACATTGCCATTTCTGTTTTAATGGATTATTTGCAATTTTTGCCAATTTCCTTTTTTCCTCTGGCTTCGCAATACTGTGTGCCAATTGTCGCCAAGAATAGTGGATACAGACACTCACACACACGCACACACACAGAGAAACACTCTCGTGAGTCTATTGCAAATACCTTCATTGTGTCTCAACAAATGCCTGGTTGGCTGACTGACTCGATGGATGGCTGACTGTGGCTGGCTGGTTGACAAGCAACCATCATTGCCAGCTAAAGAACTGACCAAGTCAAATTCCCACCAGCAGGGGAGCAATGGGGGGATGGAGGATGATCCATCCAAAAATGATTGGGAAACAGGTGTGGTACATGATTTTGCTATTCAATTTCTTTAGCATCGAAAAAGTTTTGCAGCTGAAAAGGATTAGATTGTGTTGCTCCAAAAACAAAAACCAGACTTGGTCCTTTTTGCAGATTTGACTGATGAACGGCCTGAACTGAGCAGTGCTGCCAAGGTGGCGGTGTACAGGGATTCAAACTAGATGTGTGCGATGATTACAACATTGTCGTTGTCGTTGTTGTTCTTGAGTGTATAAGGATTTCCATGATGGGCAAACGTAAGCTTACCCGTGTTCGTGAGAGGAGGGAGACCGTTAGAGGGAGAGAGAGAGTGAGTGATTTTTATCATAATTTATGTAAAATATGTAGATTATCGAATTTAGCACTTGGGGTCTAGTGTCGGCCGGGCCTGTGACAGAATTTTAATTATTATTGCTTTTGTTGTTGGGGGCATTGTGTTTTGTTTTTTATTAATAATGCTGACAAGTAGACAATAACAACAGCCAAAAGAATAAAAAAGAAAAATTATGTTAAATTTTCTTTTGGGTTTGACATTTCCGTTCATGAGGTGGGTACACCATTGGAAAGGTGGGAAGGAGGAGGGAATATATATTTTTTTAATTTACAATTGAATGAAAATCCATACAAATTTTGTATAGCTTTCTGGGGTGTAGATATTTGTGTGTGTGTTTTTTTTAATCCTTAACTTGTTTGAGTATACAGGTATTTTTTGGACGATTTTAGCTGATTGTGTGTGTGTGTGTCTATGTGCGTGTGATGTAAACCTAAAGTGATGAAGGGATTTGGGCAATGTTTTGTGTAAGTGTGTGTGTGTGTGTGGCTCAGTGCTTTTCTCGTTTCAGCGAGCATCTGTGTTATGATGTACCTACACAAAAATGCTCGTGTATCGGCGGTTGCTGTGTGTGTGTATTGGAGAAATTTTAAAATGTTTTTCTTGTTGCTGTTGGTTTTGGGATTTCGGATGTTCTGCTTAAAGTGACTTACCATTTTGGTTAGTTTCAGTATTTGATTCATTTATTTTTGTATCCATTGCGGATGAGTTTTCCTCTCCCACATTATTTTCCGTCATTTTTGCAGGAGATGAAAGGGGGGCAGTAGTTTAATAGGTATTGCACCAACGACAACAACGAAACTGAAATTCAAACGACCGACCAAACCGAGCGAACGACCGACCGACAGAACGAATGTATTGCGGAACGAGGACACACACACGCACGCACTCACTCAAGTAAAGCCAAAGCCAAAGCCGAGTCAGTTGCGCGAGACCTGATTTTCTTTTTGCAAAAATTTTCCGTGTTTCGCCTTTCTTTTTTTTTTGCTTCGTTTCTATTTTCTGGGTTTTATCTTTTCTCACGCCACGTTTTGACAAATGTCTCTGCCGTTTTTGGAAAACTTCCTTCTTCTCGCCTTCTTCGGTTTCACGTCCTGGCCCTTGACTTGTGTTTGACGTTAGACAACGACATACATTTATCTTGGTGTGGCTGCTGCTGCTGTTCCTTTTTCTAAGTGTCAGCTATGGCGATGAAGGCGGCGGGGACAGTGTTAAGGCTCCTGGTCTCAGATCCTCAACATCTTTGCATTTTCCAAATATCTTTGTAGGAGATGTAGGATTTCATCTTTGCAGGTTTTGTTTTTATAAAATTTAAAAGATTTTTTCTTTTTCTTATATTTTTGCGAATTGTGTGCGATTTGGCTTAAGGTTTTAGGCGTTTTTGCTTTTTTCTTTGTGTTTTAGTTTTACCGTGGAAAGGAGGTTACCGAGCTCCCGTTTAGAAAGTAAATTGCTTATGTAATTTTGCTTGGGTTTTCTCAGTTTCTTTTTTTAATTTTGGATTGGTTTTCTTTTTTTTTAAAAAACGTTAACATTAACCAATAAATAAATGCATATTTTTCAAAATCATTTTTTGTCGACTTTTTCTGGCGAATACAAAACTAAGAACAATGTCCGGGGATAAAAAGAACCACAAACTTTTTTTTCAAATTTTTTCTTTTTTGTTTTTCTCAGGGGATTGGGGAAACTTGATATTGTTGTTTGCTGCCCTGCTGGATTGTGTGTGCTTTTCTTATTTTTTTGAAAATGGATTTGAATGATTTGTACAAGTTTTCAGTTTTTTTATACCATTTTTGCGAAAGGCTCAGTTTTGTCGAGTGGCGCTTAATATTAAGAGTCAAATGTTTGTGCTACTTGGTGAAAATTCGAACTAAACTGGCCGAGTTGAGTTTTCCCCGAAAATAACAACGAAAATGGTATCGACTTGGCTGCTGCGTTAGCAAGTGATGTGATGTGAGAGCGTGGTCCATGTCCTGTGCTGGCAAAAGGACCTGCGTAGTAAAGAGCCAGACTGGTAATTTGTGAGCAGTGGCGGCAGCAGCAGCATACCGCATCTGAGAAATCCTTGAAAAGGATGTGTTTAAAAGCTTCAGCAGCCATCAGGCACCAGTATTGCCAAATGCTTGCTCGCAACATATCGAGAGAGGGAGAGCGACAGGAAGAGAGAGCGAAAGAGCGGAAATATGCTGGGTAATCACATGCCAGCCTCCCCTCTAACAGAGAAAAAACGTTGGGTTATTTGCTTTCAAAAACAAACATGATGTTACGGAGGTCAGTCCTGCCATAAATAATATTCCCACCATTCGGCGGAGTTTGTGGGAGAAAGCTTTCGTTTCCACGATTTGTGGGTCACTGGGAAATCCTGTCAACTCACTCTTCTCCGTGTGGAGCTTTTACAATCACAACGTGAGATGCCCGAGAACAGAGATGAATGAGCAAATCTAGGGATTTTTGTTTTCCTTTTTTTGCTTCGGTTTCCAAAAGAAAATCTACCTACCTACCAACCTAACTACCTATGCATGAATAAGCAAAGCTGCCAAATGAAAGCAAAAAGCTTTGGCAGCATAACCACTCCCCAGTACGGAATTATGTAAGTTTTTTCATGTTGACCATTAACGCCATTCAAGCATCCCTAGATTTTTATCAGCCGCCAGCCACAGCAGCAGCTGGCCGACGAAGAGATGATTTGCTCAATAAGAAAATCGAGAGCCTAGTTTTGATGAGGCAAGTCAGCCAGCCAGCCAGCAAAAAAGTATGTGTACATGTAAGCTGGCAATATGTGTGTGTATACGATAAACATTTACACTTACATACAATGTAAATTGTGTGTAAGGATGTGACAAGTGTTGGCTGTGTGTGTGTGTGTTTGTGTCAAATACACACGTTGTTCCATAATAGTGGCAGCAGCCAGTCAGCCAGCCAGCCAGCCAGCTGCAAAAAAAGAACTGAGTCAGGACGAAAAGCTACGACATGCCTACATAAAAACAAGTTGTAAGAAACTGAAAACACAGCATCATTTCGGAGATTCGTATGAGAGGTGAGTGAGTGTGTGTGTGCGTTTGAGGAATTTTGCAAAAACTGAACAGTAGGTCAGTAACACACACAGACACATAGCCATATAGTAGAAGCAGCAGCATTAAGCTAAGCTCTATGTGGAATTATTATAGGTGGTATACCAGGGGTCACACAAACGCCCACACATCCATATTCGCATAATCGCATATTCATGTTGGCACACAGATGTAGGTTAAACGAACAACAGCGTTTTTTATACCCTACACCACAAGGTGGTCAGGGTATTATGTCTTTGTTCATTCGTATGTAACAGACCGAGATAGACTCATATTTCCTTCTGATGATCTGCATAGAATCACATTCTGAGGCGATTTATGCATGTCCGTCCGTCTGTCCATGTATTTCAGCCATATGGCTACAGAGGGTATATATCATCCGATACTGTCAAAACGTGCCTAGACGAAATAACGGTTTTAGATCCTAGGTCTCTTTGGACCAAATCCGCTTCAGAACATTAGAGTTGATCTAGCGATGTCCGTCCGTCCGTCCGACTGGCTGGTGCGCACGATGACTCTCAAAGGGAGTATCCTATTTTGTCCAAACTTGGTACATCGTGATATGTTTGTCAAACATAGATCGAGTTCGGAGATGGACAATATTGGTCGACTCCTTCTGGTACCTCCCCCACAAAAGGTCGAAATTTTCCAAAAATATATTTTTTTCACAGAAAGAGAAACTATAACCCGATTTTGCTTCAACTTTGCAAATCCTAATATTTGCGTCAATGCTGGGTCAGGTGTGAAAATGAACAATATCGGTCCACTCCATCAAGTACCTCCCCCACAAATGGTCAACATTTTAAAGAATTACAACTCTCGTAAAATGTGATATAAGAGTCCGATTGTCTTAAAATTTCACACATCTAATATTTTCATAAACCCAAGATCTGATGTTAAGATGGAATATATAGGTCCACTCCTTCTGGTACCTCTCCCAGCAAAAGCTCGAAATTTTGAATATCCATTAAGCTCATAAAACGTGAAATTAACATCAGATTCAATTTAGACTTGGCACATCTGAATATTTCTATCAACACAGGATCTATTAAAAAAAGGTAGAGATCGCACCATTTCTCCTGCTACCTCCCCCACAAAAAGGGTCAAAATTTTGAATGACCAAAACGTTTATAAAATCCGAAATAAGTATCAGGTTCTCTTTATATTTTACACATCCCATTATTTCCACTAACAAAAGATCCGTTGTGAAGATGGGATATATCGGTCCACTTCTTCTGGCACCTCCCCCACAAAGGCTCAAATTTTTGAATGTTCATGAAGCTCATAAAAAGCGAAATTGACATCCGATTCTATTCAAGACTTGGTGCATCCCAAAATTTCGATTAATACAAAACAGTCCAAACCTAGCACGTCGCAATATTGATATAATATTTATTTAAGTCCGGTACGAAATGGCCAATATAGGCCAATTTCTTCGGAACCAACTGCATAAGGGGTTAAACATTTGAATAATCATAACAGAAGTCAAAATATTTTTAAATAATCGAACATTGGCTCAGGGTATACATCTGTCGGCAAAGCCAACCGAATCTTTCTTACTTGTTTTAATCAAAGTACAGGTCGCATTTCTTCCCCGATCCAGATGAAATTTTGCAAAAATCATTTGTTTGACTCAAGGACGATCCCTATTGAAATTGGAGATAATCGGTCAAAATTTAGATATAGCTCCGATTTATATCTTCGTCCGATTGGCCTTTTATTGTGCACTTAACGTGCAATATTAGGACAAATGGGATGGCATTTGGCACATATGACCAAATTAGGTCTGAAAATAAGTATACTTAATTTGATCGAAATCGGCTGAGATATAGCTATAGCTCCCATATATATTGTTCATCCGATTTGGTATTTAAATCTCCAACTTTCGGAATATGCACTCTACCATAATCATATTTTGTACGAGATATCTCATAGAGCTCAGAAATGCTAAATATAACTACGAGAGCTATAATTACGAGAGCTCTACTAAATATGCATAGTGGTGTAGGGTATCATATAGCAGCCCCGCCCGACTTTTGAGCTTTCCTTACTGTTTTTTTTTTTTTTGTTCTCCATAGCCGTAATATGCACTCCGTAACAACAATATTCGAGGAAATACAGCTCTGCTAAATTTTATCGAGATCGGTTCAGATTTGAATATACCTCCCATACATATCTTCGTCCATACATACACTTCGTAAAAGTGTAATATTGGCCCGAATGGGGTGGAATTTGGCACATATGACCAAATTGAGTCTAGTCTATGTCAAATTTGGTGAAAATCGGTTCAGATATAGCTAAAGCTTCCACATATATTGTTCATCCAATTGCTGAATTGGTCCTGTACAGCCGTAAAATGCACTCGGTATTAGCGATATTGGGGGAAATGAATCAAATCAGCTCAGAAATACCTTTGTCAAATTTTTGTCGAGATCGGTTCAGATTTCGATATAGCTCCCACGTATATCTTTATCTAATTTCAAGTTAATTGTGCACCAAATGAATAATACAAGCCCCAATTAAAAATGTACAAATGCCTCGGCAAATTTAGTAGAAATCGATTCAGAGGAGGATATTCCTCTCATATATAAGTTCCTTTGGACGTATTAATTTGGACTTTAAGTTCGTATGATTTATTTCTCACAAATTCCCCATAAAATCGTTTGTTTGTTATGTGAAGCTCTACTAAATATGCAAAGTGGTGTAGGGTATCATAAAGTCGGCCTCGCTTGATTTTAAGACATTCTTTACAGGTTTTCTTGTAGCTACACACTTTTCTACTCACACAAAATGTAAAAAAAACAAGGAGAAGATATCCACTATTTGGTGGATGTGGATATCACAAAGGATTGATACACAGGTGTTTTAGCTCTCGTTTGGACATCGCTGTGTAATTGTTGCTTACTTACCCGTTTTTGATACTTGGCAAAGGATTAACTTTACATCTATTGTTGTCGTTAATAAATATTGGTATATAAGTGTGTAGGTGTGTGTAAACTTACCGTTATCACTTAGATCGTTTAGTAATTTCCCGGTGCAAGACTCTTCCAGGAGATAGTCCGGCGGAGCTTCACTCTCTTCAGTCTTTGTTACTTTAAATCTATCCGTCATGGTCATGTGTGTTGTTGCGTCTTTGATTTGCACAGCTCTACAAATGAGGGAAAAACGAAGAAGAAGAAGAGAAACAAAAATAAACAACAACATCAAATGTAAACTACAACTACAAAAGCAAATAAATAAATACATGTTCATATGTACGTATGTAAATAGGTAGGTATGTATGTTTTTTTTTTTTTTGTGTGACCGTCTATTTTCACATTTTAAAAATAATTATGATTGAGGGACATTGGATTTGGTTCTCTGTGGTCCATGATGTCGCACAGTTGCCTGTTGGTCTACCACAGAAAAGTGCACAGAATTTTTGTGAGCCTCTTTTTTTCCAACTACACATCTAAATCATCTCACACACTCGCCAATTTGGGGAAAAAATATAAAAAAATCAAAAAACCACAAAAAGCTGAAACTTTTAGCCAATGTCGTCACAACAGCGTTTGCCGGAGATTATGTCAACAAGCAAAAGCGAAAAATTATAAAAATTACATTTTTTTTGACAAGAGCTTGGCTGCAGAATATCTAAAACCGTTGCGGCTTAACTTTTTATGATTTTTATGTTATAAATAAATGTTTTTTGAATTTTTGTAAAATTAGTCATTTAAATTTGTTTCAACCACAAAAGTTTGTCAAAATTCTGTGATTTTGTGTTTTAACATTCCTAATGTTGTTGAAAGCAATCTGAGGCTAATGAGAACAACAAAACACATTCAGCTACAAATAATGGCAACTACATAATTTCCAGATTACCAGTAGGCCAAGAAATATTGACAACCCCTTACCCTCCGCATTATCAAGTAATCAAAAGAAGATAATAGTGAGTCAATGCAAAGTAACTTGTTTTACTTTTACTTGCTTGGAGGTTACATTAAATTTGTCACCTCAAATGGCCATTTCAGACCCCTCCAAGTATATACCCAGCAAACCAAATGTTGAACGTCTGCTCAAAGTCGGAAGTTTTGTTTCGAAATTATGTCCGAATTCTTCCAATTAGTCGGAAGAATTTTTTCTCTTGCTATTTTGTTGTTCTTCTTGCAGCGGAGAGCTCAGGAGAACTGCTGGTAACATTTGTTGTAAGTGCAAATTTTTTCGATACCATAAAGGAAAATCTGTAGTAAAGACGTTTACATTCTTGCAATTCTGGAACAGACCATTATTTAACTGTCATTACTGAAAATAAGTCAACTGTTAGTGCTACTTGCTTTTGACATTACGTTATGGCAGTTGTTGTTAATGTATACAACAGAACTTCATACGACTTTTTTCCGTAGTCGGACCGAGAATTATTAGAAAGTAGGCTAAAACTCAGAAATGCGCCCCATATTGCAGCCGAGTTCGGTCTGAAATCGATTCCACAACTCTAATGTCCCTTCCGAAGTGCGAATTCGGTTCACAAATCGGCTAAAACTTCAGACTTTCAACCAACCCTTCGGTCCAACAACAAGTCAAGCGCTCCATACAACTTTCGGTCAGAAGTAGGACCAAATTCGCATCCGAACTCGGAAGTTACTTCCGACTTTCGGTTCCAAATCGGACCGAACTCGGACACTTGGGTTCGCTGGGTATGTATAGGGAGAGATAAAAAAAACTGCAACAAAGTCAAAAGCCATAATTTTTTAAATTTTTTTAAATTTTATTGAAAGCAAAAAATGTCGGAAGTAGCCTCAAATTTTAGAATAAGTGTAGATTTGTTCGAATTGGTCATCTTTGGTACGAATTATGGCCTTCAAACGGCCAATGAAACCGTCACACTCTGCCCCAAAGTTACTCTGCGGTATTTCGGCCCATTTCCGGCGAAGCGCTTGCTTGAGGTGATCGACACTTTGGTATTTTTTAGTGCCAACCTTGCTTTCCAAAAATACTCCAGACACAATAGTCCAACGGATTGGTATCCAGAGATTTTGGTGGCCATCAGGACTCAGCACCATCGCACTCAGCACGCGCCTCCCAAGAATGGTTACAAAATGAGTTTCCTCGCTTCATGTCCGTGCGCTGGACTCATTTTGTAACCATTCTTGTGAGGCGCGTGCTGAGTGCGATGGTGTTGAGTCCTGATGGAATGACCAAGGTCTGCGGCCAAAATGTATGCGTGCCCAAGGCTTTAATACACCCTCCAGAATATTTTCACGATAATATTCGGCATTTATTCTGATGCCACGGTCGTTTAATACGAGCGGAGAGCGACCACCGTCGGTCATGGCGGCCCACATCATCACCATGGCCTGCGCTTGAGTTCTGGTGGCCAACCGAAGGTGCACATTTTCAGCCGACCTCTTTGGCAAGCAAACAAGATCATTTTGTTTGTTTACAAATTACTGGACAACGAATATTTTCTCATCGGAGAAAACCAAATTCGGCAGTTCACCACTTTCGGCCAAGCGAAGCAACTCTTTAGCTCTTTTGAGACTACTTTCTTTCTGTTGCCGTGTAAGTTCTTGCACATTTTGGAATTTCAATGGCTTTACCTCGAGCACATTTTTCAATATTTGCCGAATGGAATATTGCGATATATTCAGCTCACGAGCCATTTTTCGGCCACTGCGATGCGGGTTTCGGTCAAGTCGCTTCTTTACTTTTCGAACCATTTCTGTTGATGTTGTTCTTTTCTTCCGTCCACTTCCTTAGTTTCGGGCTATGCTACCATCATCATATCACGGTAACGAGCTATGGTACGAGACACAAAAAATTTATTCACATTTAAATGCTGGAGTGCTCTAACGATAGCCACTTGTGGTTTTCCAGCCAAATATAAAGAAATCACACCATGACGCCTGAATTCCATAACGAATAACTTTTTTTCTGGAAAATTCTCAGCAAAATGCTTTTGTACGCTTGCAAACAATATAATGAGCTGTCACTGGAACAATTTTAACAGCTGTCGGACGAGCGGCTTAGAAATTAAAGCAGTCTAAAGTTAGTTACCGTTTTTTCATCTCACCCTGTACGTTTAAATTCTGTAACTTTGTGTTTGACCCGCGCAAAGGCATATTTTTCCAAAGATAGCAGAGTAAAGTAATCGAAAAGGTACGGACCTGTATCTGCATGGAAGAACGAACCAGTAATCATGTTCATTCATAAATTACGAATATTTTACTTTCATTTCATTCGATCGGCCGAATGAATTTTATCTCAACCACGATAAAACAAAACAAAGGCTCTTAAATATAATTCCAGTTCTTAGCTTTGTTGCCGTCAGATGTGAAGGTTTTGCGTCACAAGTGACGTTTGATTTACAAAAACGTGTTTAAATGGGGTATCTTGACATTTTTGATGATTGGACGAAAAAGTACATTTGGGACACTTTATTTTTTGAGGCAGACCGGCGAGAGACCGAATTGAGCAATGGAAAATTCTCATTATCATGTATATGGTTTTCCAAGGTCCCAGGCTGTCTCTCCAAAGTGCATTGAACATGAGAAAATTAGAAAACATCAGAGGGCCGTTGTCAAGTCTCCATTCTAACTGTCTGAATATTTACTTTTGTCTTTCAGGAAAAAGAAAACATTTATTTATTCACTTGTCATTCTGATGTCAATTCTCAGTTGCTGGCACTGTCATTTCATCGCGACAAAATTCAAAATCAACAACAATAACAAAGTACATATGTCATTTTTTTTTTTTTTTTTGTTTATTCATTCATTATTTTTGCTAATGATCGCATTCGAATATCTATGAAATACGTAATTGATAATTTGTTTCGTTTTTTTTATTTTTATTTTTAGAATAAAAAGATACAAAAAATGTTTTGGTCGTTTTTTCTCTTTGCAATTATTCAACACTTCGGTCAATTACCGATAAAAAAAAAACCGCTTAATTTCTTCGCTCTTTCAATAGCCGGTCGATTGGCCAGTCGCACGCGCCGCTCCGCTTTGTTGTCTTTGCATGCCGTTTCGAAATGATCCGCTGCAACAACAAAGAGCAGATTTACTGGGAGGTTATTTGCCGAATAATTTTATCGTTTTAATTTTTTTTTCCGTTGGTGATACCGTGCAATGAACTGTTGGGGTTTTTTATTTGGTTCCTTGTCCCTCCTTCATTTGGATGGGGGTAATTTGGAAATTTATCAAAAATATTTAATGTTTTTTAAATTATTGCAGCAAACAAGGAAATTCGGTTTTTTTTTTTTGATAAATAAGGAAGTTTAACATACACAGTAGGAAAATGGAAGCAATCCTTGCATCATTTCAGAAGTATTTTGTCTATAGAATATGAGAAAAGGGTGCCATTTATATGTGTAGTAGACTTGCAGAGATTTATTTTACAGAGGGCTGACGTGGCCTTCTAATTTTTTGGTATTCATTTCGGCGCTAGTATGGAGGGTATATTAAGTTTGTTATTCCGTTTGTAACACCTCGAAATATACTTTTTAGACCCCACAAAGTATATATATTCTTGATCAGCATAAAATTCTATATCGATTTAACAATGTCCGTCCTTCTATCCGTCTGTGGTAATCACTCTAGCTTCGGAACGAAATGAAGTAAGTTGATAAAAATTTTCTCAAATGTGTATTATGTCTGCAGGACTTTTGGTATTGAAAATGGGCCATATAGGGCCACATATAACGGTAACTTCCCATATGCGGTATTTTGATGATTTTAGCGACATTATTTACCGGAATTGTTTCAAAATTCGCATTTGAAGTTTTTAATGGATGCTACAGCCTAAAACAGAAAATGGACCATGTAGGTCCACGTCTTCGTATAGCGCCCATATAACGGTACCTCCCGATATTCAATATTTTTGATGATTTTAGCGACATTATTTACCGGAACTATTTCAAATTTAGTATTTGAAGTTCGTTATGAATACTACAGCCTATGACAAAAAATTGTCTGTACAGGTTCACGTCTTCGTATAGTCCCCATATAACGATATTTCCCGATATTCGGTATTTTGATGATTTTAGCGACACCATTCACCGGAATTTTTTACAAATTTAGTATTTGATGTTCGTAAGGGATACTACAGCCTAAGACCGGAAATTGTCTGTGCACGCTTATGACAAAAGTTGCGTATGCAGGTCCTATAGACCCTAATATACGGCTACATTCGGTATTTTTAAGATTTTAACAGAATTTTTAATGGATTTTAATTTTTTGAAAAATGACAAATTTTAACCAAATGGTGGAGGGTATTCAAAGTTTGGCCCGGCTGAACTTGTAGCTCCTTTACTTGTTTCTAATGGTACATGTTCAAAAAATGTGCAGTATTCGCCGAAACTTTGTACCTTTTTAGTACAAACGTCCATAACACCTTCAATTTTTAACTTCTTCTACTTACAAGTGTGACCTTTTGACAAATTTTAGAATTGTTTCGTCCCTCTAAGCACCATTGATACCTTCCTTATATCATCAGCCATATGGCTACAGGGGGTATATATCATTTGATAGTGTCAAAACGTGCCTCATCGAAATAACGGGTTTAGACCATAGGTCTCCTTGGACAAAATCCGTTTCAGCACATTTGGAGTCGATCTAACGATTCGATTTTTCTCCAACTTTGCAATGATTTGTATCAGTGCTAGGTCAGGTGTGAAAATAGACAATATCGGTCCACTTCATCAAGTACCTAACCCACAATGGGTCAACATTTTGAATAATTATAACGCATATAAAATGTGATGTAAGAGTCCGATTGCCCTCAAGTTACACGCATCACAATATTTTTATTAACCCAAGGTCTGATGTGAAGATAGAAGATGGAATGTAACAGTCCACTCCTTCTGGTACCTCTTCCACAAAGTGTCGACATTTTGAATATCCATGAAGTTTACAAAACGCGAAATTAACATCCGACTCCATTCAGACTTGGTAAATCTCAATATTTCCATTAACACAAGATTTGTTATAAAGATGGTAGAGATGGGCCCACTCCTTCTGATACCTTCCCAACATTGGATTCAAGATTTTGAACAACAAAACGCTCAAGGAAAGCGAAATAAGCATTCAACTCTCTTCAAATTTCACACATAAAAACATTTTTGCTAACGCAGGATCTGTTGTGAAGATGATATATGTCTGCAAACCTCGTCACAATTTTCAATACTTTTATCTGTCATAACTTGCGAAACAACGATTCTTTACAACTTGCTATATCTAAATATTTCTCTCAATCAGAAACCTGGGATGAATATGGAATTTATGATTTCGCATAAAATTGGATATAAATGTTCGATTTTCTTGTAATTTTGACCATACAATATTTTAATTTGTATTAGATGTAGAATGAAAATGGAGTACTTCGGTCGACTATATCTGGTACCTCACATTTTAACATTTTCTAAAAATTATAGCAAATCTCATATAAAGTGAAGGAAGTAGTCGATATATAATCCAATCCTGGTACTTCGCTACATTTATAACATATTTATTTAGGATACGAAATGGACTATATTGTCCCATTCCTTCGAAACCTACTTCATAGAGAGTCAACAATTTGAATATTCATAATAGAAGTCATAATATATTTAAATAATCGAATTTCCAAAATTTCCAACTATTTGCAATATTAAGAGTTTATGCCTTTGGGTAACTTTTTAGTACCCTAACAGGTTAAATTTTGAATTTTCAATCAGCATAACATTTTAACATCGTGGCAGAGAATTCAATACACAATTTAAGGTTCTAGCTCTAACAGTGTATTCTTTATGTGCGTTACGATAAATTTTTGGGAGAGAGAGAGAGAGAGTTAGACTAAACGAAAGGAAAATTTAAGGCAGGAATGTTAAATGTGGACACCCATTCCATCTGAGACCACTGACAATGTAGGCGCGACTCATCCAAAGCCTGTATACAATTTCTACTTACATTTACACAGCGAGTCCGAAATCTACCGGCAATGTAAGTGAATGTTGGATGGGTCCGAAATCTACACACATTGTAAGCGAAGGCTGGATGGGTGCGAAATCTACCGACATTCGATTCACATGCAATTGCAATGGACACATTTTATTATATTTTGTTTTGCTCTTTAATTTAATATAGATTTTGTTCCTCAATGTAATAGCAATGCGACTCATCTAAATCGGATGCTACTTAAATGCTATTAACCACTGCCATTTCATTATTTCCTATTGGCAAAATAGCATAGATGGGTATTAAATTGTCAAGGCCAGTTTACTGCTGGGCATGGACGTTTTGAGTTTCTTGAAAATGTATCGCTCAACTTTAGTAAAATTATATATAAAAAATAATTAAATGGGGTCGAGAGAGACTTTCCTCTCTCTCTCCTTCAACTCGAGAAGAATTCCCTTGGTTTGGGTCTTTTTAATAGGACCATCTAAAAACTCCATCCTGTCACATGCTCAAAACACAGTTTTTTACGACTTTGGAGGATTTGTTCTGCCTAGAGTCCATTTGGCACAAATTTCACACACCTTGTTTATTATTCAATTATATGTCATTTAGAACCCTTGTAACTAAATCTAATGGTACATTATTTAGCACTTTGTAGCACCTTTTTTATAATTTATAAGTGCTGAACTATCTCCATAAATACAGTTTGTGGCATGGTACAATAAAAAGGTAAGGTAGAGCTACCAGCTGATTACAATTTTTTCTAAGTGTGCCCGTAAATTGCGAGACGCGCATTAAAGCTATTCGCCAGTTTTGCCATATGGAATTGAAAGATGTGTAGATCATATTTTTGAAATAAAATCCAGACATTTCATTAATTTTTTCCACTGTTTAAATGATTTTAAAAATCAGGATAAATATTGAATAAATGGAAAAAACTTGTTGCATTCAAGTTTGACATGAAGCGGGCATAGCCTCAGGTCTATATTTATGTAGTTTTACGAAGCTGTTCTAGCTCCTTATTGTACCATGGTCAGTAGCATTTTTCTATGGCTCTCAGAGCATGTTTGAGTAAACTCCTATTTCTACACCAACAATAATGCATAGTCGAATTTTCAAATGTTACTTTATTTTTTTTCATCTGAGCGTTGATTGACCAATTTTGCCTTAGTCATGTTTACGACTCAATATCCATATCTTGATTGGGGCTGCCATTAATTGAAATTATTATTTAATGAAATCATAATTTTGTGACGATTTGGATTTTCGCATCGAATTGCATTTGAATTCGAAAATAAAAACAAAACATGGCATGTCATGAAGTTCTCTCGCCACAACAGCAAAAGTTTCAAATAACACAACCTAGCGATGTAACGAAGCAGCAGCACTCAATTTAAACAATTAAACACATGGCGATTAGATAAGGCCGCCGTGTCCCGACCAAAAAATATAAACAAATTTTGTTACTGATTAATAAAGAAAGAACAAAAACAACAAAACATTTGTTATTAGCAATATTCGATTATCTTGGCAACCAAAACTATTTGGCCAAAAATCGGGTGTTTGCTTAAAAATGCTTCGTGACTTCATCATAGCCGAGTCCGAATCCCTGTGTGATAAAAGTTCATAACTTTCCAGTTGGGGCTTTATGGGGAATAACATAAAAAAATATCAGTTGAAAATCAAATATAGATATGAAAAATCGGGTCTTGCCCTTGAAGGTTATAACATGTCCTCCCCTCCCTCTGCCATCACCACCATGTACATATATGTGTAAATATGTTGGTATGTATGTCACAATGCTTTAACAGTTTGTATCGAATTTGCCGGTAGTTTAATTTCTGGTATTTCGTCACAATGTCGCCTTAGAAATGGCTTTGCTTTTGTTTTTTTTTTTGTTCCTTTTGCAGGGTCCACTGAAGACATGGAACAGGAAAATTCTTAACAATTTGCAATATTTTCCAATTGTTGTTAATGACCAATCTACCATGTCCACTTGAATGAATTGAGCGAAGAGGGGAGGGGATATGGAGTAGTACTCTCCCATTATTCAGCTTTAAATGTTCGTTTGTTTGTACGGCTACTGGCTTTGAGTCGTCGCCCACGAGCAGAGGAAGAATAAATGCCCAAACAAAACAAAAGCAAATACGATATCGATAAAAAAAGTCGAGCACATTGCGTGCCTCAGTTAATAGTGAGTGGGGTGGATGGATATCTTTTTTCCGTTTTTTTTTTTTTTTTTTTTGCTACAAATAATTTTACTTTGTCGTAGGAACGAAAACACATCGATAAATCGGCTAGTCCGTCCGTTCGTCTGTCTGTTCGTTGATTGGGTTGTTTGCAATGGTATTAAGCGACACTCACTCACACACACACACATCTGACAGCTGCTAAATACTTCATACCCACCAGACAACGAACAGCGAGTTCACAAATACATTTTGGGTGGTTGGGGGACTACTGGCGGCTCTGATAAGGTGCCATTCTCTGCACATTGGGATTTGAAAGAACTTTTGTGGCACGCAATTCGATTACAATGTAATACCTTCGGGCAGGGATGGGAAAATTGAGTACTGCATACGATAGTATTAATTTCAATACATTTTTATTTTAGAGAATTTGGAATAATATTCGAGAAATGGTGAAATCGAGACTGGGAGCATTCTCTAATTGGGTTCAAGAGTCAATACATTTTTAAGATAAGAGATTCTGAATAAGCGTTTATATAACTCGAAATATTCTTAGATCCCATAGAGATTCCATAATGTATACTTCGCTTATTAACTCAAAGAGTGTCAGATCCTAAAAAAAATCAGTTTCGAGAAAAATGCATTTGCAATTGATTGAATTTTTTCACCCCGAATAAATAAGATCAAAACAAAAAAATATGTAACTACAGGGTGAGATAAAACCCGATGAAACCGTCACACGCTGCCCGAATGTTGCTCTGCAGTATTTTGGCCCATTACCGGCGAAGCGTTTGTTGAAGTGATCGCCACTTTAGTATTTTTTAGTGCCAACCTTGCTTTCCAAAATACTCCAGACACAATAGTTAAACGGATTGATATCCGGAGATTTTGGCCATTTTGAGCTGGAAATAAAGCGAGGAATCTAATTTTTTAACCATTCTTGGGTGGCGCGTGCTGAGTGCGATTGTGCTGAGTCCTCTTGGAATGTCCAAGGTCTGTGGCCAAAATGTTTGCGTGCCCAAGGCCTTAATACACCCTCCAGAATATATTCGTAATAATATTCGGCATTTATTCCGATGCCACGGTTGATTAATTCGAGCGGAAAGCGATTATCGGCTGTTATGGCGGCCCACACCATCACCATGGCCGGCGCTAGAGTTCTGTTGGCCAACCGAAGGTGCACATTTTCAGCTGACCTCTTTGACGTGTTTACTTGCCAATTGCCAATAATTTGGTTTGTTTACAAACAGCTGGACAACGAATGTTTCTCATCGGAGAAACCAAATTCGGCAGTTCACCACTTTCGGCCAGCGAAGCAACTCTTTAGCTCTTTTTAGTCTATTTTATTTCTGTTGCGGTGTAAGTTCTTGCTCTTTTTGGAATTTCAATAGCTTTACCCCGAGCTCATTTTTCAATATTTGCCGAATGGAATATTGCCATATGTTCTGCTCACGAGCCATTTTTCGGCCACTGCGACGCGAGTTTCGATGAAGTCGCTTCTTCACTTTTCGAACCATTTCTGCGGATGTTGCTGTTTTCTTCCGTCTACTTCCTTGACGTCGGGCTACGCTATCATCATCATATCACGGTAACGAGCGATGGTACGAGACACAAAAGATTTATTCGCATTTAAATGCTGGAGTGCTCTAACGATAGCCACTTGTGGTTTTCCAGCCAAATATAAAGAAATCACACTATCACTCTGGAATTCCATCTCGATTAACTTTTTTCCTGGAAAACTTTCACCAAAATGCTTTTGCACGCTTGTAAACGATATAATGAGCTGTCACTGGAATCATTTTAACAGCTGTCGGATGAGTGGCTTAGAAATGACAGCAGTCTGGAATTGGTTGCGGTGTTTTCATCTTATGTAAGAAATGTAAAAAATTGTATCTTATATCTTTCCTACGCACCAACAGTGACCTACAAGTGAAGTTGCAGCTCTGAATGTGAATAAGAGAAGACCCTAATGTCATACTTCAGAATTCTAGGTCTACCGCTTCGCACTTTGTCATATAATTATTTGAAACTGAAAAATTCCATTCCAATTTATAGTTCCGATAAAAATTCTTCTTCGAGTCTGCTTTTGAAGAATATCTTCCATAGATGTTGTAAAGAAAGAACCACTTCTTGCGATTTTTTTACATTTGTGATTAATTTTTTTTTTTTTTTCAATAAAAAATTTAGATTCCCCATCTCTGATCTAAATTACCGAGTGTTTTTCTATAGGTGGCAACAGCTAATCCCTTTCAAAATATTTGATTAAAGTTTAGATTTCAGAAGGCTACGTAAAGAAAAGTTGAGCGGAGACAAAATAAATAATATTTTATAGAGTTATTTAAACTTGGAGAGAAATTTTTTGATAACAACAGCAACAACGCGGCCAAGGTGTCTGATTCATGGGCGAAATGTTGAATTTTAGGATTTAATATGAAAAGTTCCGAAATTTTGTTTTGCGAAGGGATCTTCTGCCCACTGTAAAACAAAGAAATGAGTTGCACCCTATTTATCAATTTCGCTCCTCTGTTCGATTTTTCAAACTTTTTTCAAAAAAATATTTAGGTATGAAAAGGGTAAAATTTTAAACAATTTTTTGTTTTGTTTGTAGTAAAAGTCATCTGTCAATAATTAAAAACAAATTCCCTTCCCCTTCGATTGTGGGGAACATTTCTAAATTAATTTTAAAAAAGTAACAAAAAATAGTAAATGGAGAAATAATGATGAAGAATTATTGCCAATATTTACACAAAACATAAAAAAACATTGTTTGCATGCACAAGCGTGACTTTATATATATATAAAATTTCGAACATTTCGAAATTTCTGACGTAAGTGGGTCCAAATTACCCTAAAAACATTTTTCAAAAACAAAAATAAAAGTTGCAAAATGTGGCCAAAACTTTGAAAGCAGTCAACAATGGTAACCAACCATGTTATATGAGGCCTATTCTAACGCCAGATTTACACCGGAATGTTTTTGTGAAGATATGTTCTATCAGCGCAAAGATTTCAAGATAACGAATTCTAATTCTTTGGCTGGGAAATGGACTTTGGACTTTCAAAAATCAGACATAACCGCCATATTGAATTTATTTAATTGAATATTTTTGATTAAAGGAATTTTTATACCAACAATAACTAAGAATAATAAATCACAGGTTTAAAATTGGTGCTGAAACCTACGAAAAGCCGAACAATAGATCTGCTATATGGGGGTCTCATAAAATATTGGACTTCTATGAAACATTTTCTAATGGGATGTTTGATATCCTCTTCCACGGAATTGAAAAAAAGAAATCAAAATCATTAAAATCCCTAAATAAGGGCTATACCGAGTAGTGGGCCTATTTTAAAAAGTTTTTGCCGAGAAAATACTCGAAATAAGGTGGTACCGTTTCCTGGAGTCTACCATAACCTGGAGATATAGTTTCCGATTTCATGCATCTCAAAAGCTTTGTCGTAATTCAACATTTGGAAGAACCGACAGACATAAGAGCTTTTTCTAAATCCCCGTAAAGTGGCATCTGATGATTATTTTGAGAGTTGTGGCAATCTAATTCCATCGAACGAACCAGTTCCTAACGAACTAGCTCCTTCCGCGTATTCCGGTTGTTTATATGGAAACTCCGCGTATGAGTGATGTGAAATATATGAAATCACTCATACGTTTAGGAACTGCTGTACTGCACTACGAACTAGATTGACACAACTCTAGTTTAAGGCGCAGATTGGACGTCTTCTAAACAATAAACCAGTAAAAAGGCCTAAAAATCGAGCGGGCCTACTTTATGATACCCTACACCAATTTGTGTATTTAGTAGAGCATCACATAAGAAATAAAAGTTTTTATGGGGAATTTTTGAAAATTAAATCATACCAACTATGATTATAGTTATAATTTAAAGACCAAAAGGAACTAATATATGAGAGGAACATTGTCCTCTGAATCGATTTCATCTAAATTTGGCGAGACATTTGAGCCTTTTCAATTCGGGCTTGTATTACCCATTTGGTGCACAATTATCTTGAAATCGGATAAAGAAAAATATGGGAGCTATATCCAAATCTGAACCAATCTTGGTAAAATTTGGCATATGTATTTCTGAACTGTATTTGATATATTTCCCCGCATATCGTTGTTACGGAGTACATATTACGGCTGTGGAGAGCAAAATATAACAATCGGATGAACAATATATATGGGAGCTATAGCTTTATCTGAACCGATCGATCTGTTTTGACATGCTAGTTTTTTGGCTCAATTTAATCGTATATGCCAAATTCCATTCTGATGATTATGGGAAGGGAAGTAATATATGAGAGGAATATCCTCATCAGAATCGATTTCTACTAAATTTGCCGAGGCATTCGTGCCTTTTCAATTCGGGCTTGTATTATCCATTTGGTGCTTGATGCCTTGAAATCGGATAAAGATATATATGGGAGCTATATACAAATCTGAACCGATCTCTATAAAATTTGGCAAAGGTATTTCTGAGCTGTATTTGATATATTTCCCTAATTCAAGAAATCGAATGAACAACAGCTATAGCTATATCTCAGCCGATTTCGATCAAATTTAGAATACTTATTTTCAGGCCTAATTTGGTCGTATATGTCAAATTCCATCCTATTTGGGCTTACATTACAAAATTTGGTGCACAATAAAAATCGGACAAAGAAATATATGTGAGCTATATCAAAATTTTGGCCGCTTATAGACGGGCATGCATTAATCAACTCAGAATGTGATTCTATGCAGATCAACAAAAGGAACTATGGGCCTATATCGTTTCCTTTTGCCTGTTACAAAACAAATGCACAAAGACATAATACCATGACCCCCCTTGTGGTGTAGGATATAAAAAAATGTCCCAAGTAATCTCCTCTAGTCTATATAAGGCCAATTTTTAATACCCAAATTCCAAGAAAAATATTACGGTTTCTGACAATATTTACATTAAAATTGAATGGGCGTGAGACCACTGTGCTCTGCAAGAAACCCATTCATGCTTGAATAAATAATGGGTTCAAAGTGAAAAGTAAAACACGTATTTGTTTGGGAAGGAATTCTGAAAAGACGAAAAAATTAAACTCTCCCTCCCCTTAGAGAAGAAAGGGTCGTTTCCCAAAAACAATACCTTCAGGAAAAATAATTTTTTGCAATGACAAACATTTTTTGTCTTTACCTCTCTCTCTCTATTGCCGCAAGGATTAATTTTTCAGTTCACCTTTTTTATTTTATTTGTTTCAATTAAGTCCGATTTCTTTGGGGAAATGATTATGCAAAGTCCATAGATAGCCTAACGTAAAGAAATGTGAGATTTCCAGTCAGCCATTACAACCAAAAGGGTCAAGCAGCTTACGCAGCACATTCTTGCAACTGCCGAGAGAGGCACAAACAAAATCGCAGTTGGTTAGCATTCGACGGACGGCACTCCTTTTTAAAATAAATCAAGGTAAGCACGGCAATTTACTTGAAATGCTCAGCCTTTGCAGATTGTACGCTGTAATTTTCTCGGTTTGTTGCAAGTGTTTTGCCCAAAAATCCTTTTCCCTGGGGTCCTCACATGCTTACTGGTTGGTTAGTGTGTGAGTTTGTGTCTATCGGTGTTGCTTTTGTCTAGCCACTTGCGTTTCAGCCGAGACGGGCTCAACCCAAAATAGAATATAAACACCAGGCAACAACAGCAACAACAATAACTTACGATGTGCTATTCTCCAAATGACCTCGGTCACACTCAACCGCACTGACATGCACACTCGTCACTACACACACACACACACACACACAGCCATACAAACATACGTTTTGGACATACCCATTAGACAGTCAACAGTCAAAGATAAACAGAAATAAATTGTTGTAGTTTCGCGGTATTCTATTCTGGCGAGAGTGGTGGGGGTGTGTGTGTGTGTGCGCTCGTTTTAGTTTTAATGTTATGCACACATGTACACTGTTGTTGGTGTTGGTGTATACATACACAATTGCATGTGGCAAACAATGTCTTTATTTCCTCGCATTTTCCATTTTCTTCTCGTCCTTCTCTTTTGGTATCCTTTATTCTAGGATTGCGGATGCACCAAGTCACTGTGTCCGTTTGGCAGACATTCGTGTTGCAGCGACTTAAAAATATTCAAAAGGGAGACACATTTAAATCTTCACGAAGCCGCTGTGTGTGTGTTCGGAATGAGTCCTGTCGTTGACATGCTCACTATTTTCATTTTGTATTAATTTCCTTCCGTTCCAATTAATTTATTAATTTGAGTTTTCCGCCATAGGAAAACTACTGCTTATTTATTTGTCCGTTAGTTTTCGTTTTCATTTTTTTTTTTGTCAGCTAACGGACATTGACCTCGCATTTGACAAATTTCGGTAGGTAGGTAGGGCATTCGTCCGTGCACACAAACATTTTGGTCTATGACATACAAACACACCTACACACATACGAGACTACAAATACGCCATAAACATATCAACAAATTCTTTTAATGGCAAGTACTTAATAACCAAGGAAACTGACGAGGATTGGTGTCTCTCCAAGCGAAAGAATGGTGTCTGTCCTGCCTTACCCCACCCCCTTGTAAATATTGTCACTTTCTTCTACAAATAAATAAACGCTGTTTATTACAAAAAATAAAAACAACAAAAATTGGATTAAGACTGACTATTTTGACATCATTTAGTAATGTCCTGTAACATTCAATGTGAGTCCTTTAATGTGGATGTATTTAAGAAGATGTGGATATATTTAAAAATATGTGAATGTATTTAACAGAATTCGTGGTTCATGGCTGTGCTAAGATGTCATCCTGTTATCAATGCTGCTGTTTTCCATTCAGCATCTGTATTTGTGGACAAAGCTTGTGTGGGATATGACAAAAGCTCCATGGTATAACAGGCGATGCTTTCAACAGATGTATTTTAAACTTTTATTTTTTCGTTAAAAGGAGACTTTTTTTTTCTCTGCTCAGTTTAATTTGATTCTGTATCGGAATTTTTCCCCAAAGCAGTCGTTGTCAGGTGATATGGGTAAATTTTTGAACCATAAAAGTTCGAAACTTTAATGAGGTGTTCTGTGAGGTAACAAATCATTAATGTTTTTCAATCCAAGAAAAGTGGATAAGACAGCATAGAAAGCAATGACCATTCAAACGGATATAAAGCTTACAAATAAAAAAGCAGTTAACTTCGGCTGGGCCCAACTTTTAATACCCTCCACCAATTGGAAGGAACTTGAAAAATGTAAACAAAAATCCGAAAACTACCACTTAAATGAAGACCGTTATATGGAGGATATACGAAGACGTGGACCTACATACAAACAGTTTTGTCATAGGCTGTGGTACCCATTACGAACTTCAAATGCGAAATTTAAAATAATTCCGATAAATAATGTCACTAAAATCATGAAAATACCGAATATGGGGAAGTACCTTCATATGGGGGCTATACAAAGACGAGGACCCGCATACGAATTTTTTTGCCATAGGTTGTAGTACCCATTAAGATCTTCCAATACGAAATTTGAAACGATTTCGGTGAATAATGTTGCTGAAATCAGCAAAATAGCGAATATCGGGAGGTACCGTTATATGGGGGCTATACGAAGACGTGGACCCTCATACGATTTTTTTTTTGCCATAGATTGTAGTACCCATTACGAACTTCAAATACGAAATTTGAAATAATTCTATAAATAATGCCGTTGAAATCATGAAAATACCGAATATCGGGAGGTACCGTAATATGGGGACTATACGAAAACGTAGACCCACATGGCCCATTTAAGAACTTAACCTGCCTACTAGTGAACTATGCCTGAATGTATTTTAGCCTTATATATTTATACCTTCGTTCGAAAGATAGCAACAGACCGACAGACAGACATCGCTAGATCGTCTTAGAATCTTACGCTGATCCAGAATATATATGTATACTTTTTAGGGTCTAATATGAATATTTCCAGGAGTTAAAAACGGAAGGTGTGTGTGTCTTTTTAAAAAAATAATGAAGAACAAATTAAAAAGCAGTAAGTTCGGCCGGGCCGAACTTTTAATACCCTCCACCATTTGCAACGAATTTGGAAATTTTCAAAAAATAAAATCCTTAAAAAATTCTGTTAAAATTTTAAAAATACCGAATATAGCCGTTATTTGGGGTCTATACGACGTGGCTTTGTTTGTCATAAGCCATTACCATATTCAAATTCGAAACTTGAAATAAACGGTGAATAATGTAGCTAAAATCATCAAAATACCGAATATAGGGAGGTACCGTTATATGGGGGCTATACGAAGACCTGGACCCGCACAGACAATTTTCTGTCACAGACTGTAGTTCCCATAACGAACTTCAAATACCAATTTTTAAACAATTCCGGTAAATAATGTCGCTAAAATCATGGAAATACCGAATATCGGAAGGTAACGTTATATTGGGACTATAAGAAGACGTGAACCTGCAAACGGAATTTTTTGCCATAGGTTGTAGTACCCATTGCGAACTTCAAATACGAAATTTGAAATAATTCCGGTAGATAATGTTACTAAAATAATTAAAATACCTAATATCGGGACCGATTTACGAACTTAACCTGGCAAAATACACATGTCTGCAACAATTTTAGCCTTCTATCTCAATTCGTTCAAAAGATATCGTGATTACAACAGACAGACAGACAGAATGACATCGCTAGATCGTCTTAGAATTTCAAGCTGATCTAGAACATATATACTTTGTAGGGTCTATTATGAATATTTCGAGGAATGAGAAAGCTAATATACCCTCCATAGAATGGTGGAGGGTATAAAAATTGGTTAAGATTATGGACAATCAATGGCACAAATCGGAAACTTTATATGGCATTTTTAGTTTTTAAAAACTCAAGTTTGAATGTCTCTTAGTCTTGTGAAACAAATTTTAACCTATCCAAATTTAAAACTTCTTTTAATTCTTTTGGTATCTAACTTTGAATCGAACATGTTTCTCTTTGAAAAAAACTTTGATACGATATCTGCCGTGATGAGGAAACGTTTAAAATTTAATTTTTTTTAACATCGTTGTATGAAAAATATATATTTTCACAAAAAAAAAAAAAGAAAAAAACAATTTTGAAATATTTTTTACAAAATCTTTAACAAATTTTGTTAAAAATTCAAAAAATCCTTGAAAAACATTGAAGTTAAAGGCTTATTCAAGTTGGTATGTCTCTTAGTCCTGTGAAACAATTTTCAAAAAATCGTAATTACAACACTTTTTATTCCTTTTTTGAACAGACTCCACTATTAGCGATATCCTGATCCTTTGACATATATATTTGAAAAGATACACATTGGAAAAACATTTAGAAGTTCGAAAACAACAGACCTCTAGGTCCTTTGAAAAATATTCAGGTTTCCAGTAGTTTTTGTTATTAGTAATAAAAACAGCACAAAAAATCCCACAATAATATTTTTTTATAAATCACAAAAAACCCTGAAAAAAATATTTTAATATAAGGAAAAGAACGTAAATAAGGTCAAGAAAGCCTTTTTAAATAAAAGTTTTAAAAACAATATAGTGGGTGGAGCCGTTATTTGGGGGTCATACCAAAACGGGAACCTATAGAGACAGATTTCTACTACAAGGATTATCAAAATACTGAATATCGGTGGGTACTTTTATGTGGAAACCTGTTCTAACCGGTTGTAGAATTCCGTGAAAAAATGTAGCTAAAATCGTTCAAATTGCGAATATGGGGAGACATCGTTATATGGGGGCTATACAAACTATTGTGCCAAATTTTAAATAATATGGACTGCATCATAATCTCAATATCAATTTTTCAAAAAAAAAAAAAAATAAATAAATAAATAAATAAAAAATATTCTTTAAAACTCCTCGTCAAAAGGTACCCAAAAAGTGTTTTTTTATAAATCCACTTTTTAATATATAAGTGGAACAAGTGTTATTTTTGTCATTAATAGCTAAAATTTTTTATTTTGTAATTTAAAGATTCAAAATTCAAATTTGAATGTTTAATTTTATTTAAAAAGTTCTAAAAAGAGTTCTAATGATTGAAAATCATCTTCAAGTATGGGGTTATGTCATGGTGCAATTTTTTTTCCTGCATAATCGGTCATGTGACCGCAGGACGTAGGGCTGAGTTGTGAGTTTCAAGTGGCTCATATTCAAATTTTCTTGACCAATGGACATGTGAATGATCTCTTAGCACCACAAAATACTTCTGTTCTAGATCGTTCAAAATTCTACAACTTTTAACTATTTTTTAAACTTTTATCAGAGGACCCATTTCCACGTCCGAAAAAGAGAAGGTGAATAAATTTGGCACTCTCTTAAAAAAAAACTTTAATTTGACAAATGTGGCCGGGTAAAAAGTGATGCCACTTGATAGGCTACTTGTAATGGTCCATCAAGATCAGATATTTTTACTAGTTTTCGTTCCCCGAACTTACTGGGCGTAGTATTCGTCTCAGAGCTATTTCTCTTGTTCCACCACACACAAAAAAGGTCTGCAACATAGCAAGTGTCATATTTCAGGCTTAGCAGAAAAATACCAAGCTTTTGTATTTTTAAGACGGTGGCTCTCTAAATAATAGACATTTTAAAATCTATAGCCACATTTTCACTGGAATCGGTTTTTGAGAATTTTTTTTATAAAGAACAAAACAGAAAAAAAAATATATGGTGCTTTGTCGGGGTTTAAGCCTACGATTTTAATTGTACAAACATAAGAAAATCATCAAATCACTTATCATGCGAAAGAATAAAAATTTTTGCAAATTTTACGTGAAAATGGAATCAAGAAAAAAATTGAATTTTGAAAATAAATTTCAGAAAAAACCTAAGAAAAAAATAAAATTATTTAGTTTTTGGCGAAAATTGAATTAATAAATGGTTGCGCTTTCAAAAGTATCAGAAAACATATTTGCACAGAAATATATCTTCCATATCCTGTTTTTAAATATTTGAACATAAATTCTATTTTTCACAATTTGGTGTAATTTTGACATTTAAAATTGAAAAAGTTTGTTAAGTAAAAACTCGGGCATTTTTTGGAAATATTCTCAGAGGTAAATAATGTTGCCCTGATTATGGAAAGGTATTTTTTTTCTTGGGGTAAGAATTATTGTATTCAAAATTTAAAATGAAAACTTTTAATAAGGCAAGAAATGCCGAATGAAATTTTTTTTATAGAAAACTAATTTAGCCCCAGACATGGACTCGGATCGATTTAACCGATTTTGACAAAATATGTAGCATTTGATAACTTATTTTTATAAGCTATCTAATAAGTGGTCACGTGATATATCCAGGAAAGATAATAATACATATTGTAGAATTTTGGAAAGGCCAGCTTTTATTATACCATATAAAACTATGTGTTGGGGGTATTATAAGTTTGTTTGGGCCAAAAATTATGTAACGCCTCGAAAAATTGGTTATCCACTTAGGAAAGTATATATGGGTCTCCCTATCTCGCCGAGCTGAGTTGATCAAGCTATGCATGTCCGTCCGTCCGTCTGTCCATAGTGATTTTTAATCAAGCTACAGGTCGCAATTATGGCACAAAATTGAAAGTGGAGGTGGGGTCACGACTAGAATAGAACCCTATTGTTTTTGGAGATGATTGCACAATATTAAGGGGTTGAAATGGACCAAAAACGAAAAAATTTCCTGGTTTTGCAGTTGCTTTATATACCACAATTATGAAACATTCGACGGAAATTTACATGGACTTAGAGTTTAGGACTGGGCAGAAACCTACCAATTTGGGCGGCCATCGTACAATATTTAGCGGGTAAAAAATACCCTTACTTTTATGTAAGGAAATAAGCAAATTTTCACTAAACCGCGAATGTTTTCTATCCCAGCCAAATCACAAATACATTAAAAGCTCACTTCTGACCATTAAAGTTATGCTAATAGCCAAGAAATCGGATATGTAGCAAAATAGGTACAAAATATATGTATACGAAATAGATCTTCGTTATTCTGCTATAAGTCAAGAACCGCTTGACTGGATTTTCACAATTCTCTTCAATTCGGAATAGTTTCTTGCTAGAAAAGAAAATCGCGTAAAAATATGACAAAAGAAAAATGAGTTTTTTATGCTCCATTTTTTCAATTTTTTTGTCATATTTTTTATCGCATGCGATTTTTTCAATTTGACTTACAATTTAGAATTGTAAATTTTTTTAATTTTTACACCCCCCGCAACACTACGTTTTGAGGGTATTATATGAATGTTGCAATTATCGTCCGATCCTCACGAAATTTTTCATGGGTTATTTTTTAAGGTTAGGGTCAGAATTAAAGTCTATTGTTCTTAAGATGTACATTTAGGGATTCAAATGGAAAAAAAAAATTAAGAGAAGAGAGTTAAGGACAGGGACATTATTTTTGACATTATTTCAAAAACGAAATTTTCCAAAATGAATTTGGGCATAAGAGGACTTCGAACAAATTGTAGTGTTGTAGGGTATCACATTGTCGGCCCCGCATGATTATAGCCTTTGCTTACTTGTTTGGGATTTATTTTGTGGACCCCCTTCGAACAAATTGTAGTGTTGTAGGGTATCACATGGTCGGCCCCGCACGGCTATAGCCTTTGCTTACTTGTTAGGCATTTATTTTGGGGACCCCCAAAATGGGCGCTTTTTGGATTTTTGGAAAAACCTACCTCTAAAAAATGCACAAAAAATCGAAGAGTTTTTTCCTAACTAAAGTTGTTTCCCATCAGGAACTTTCAAACGAACTTTGGTTTTCAAGTGGAATTTTTCGAATTCAGTTTAAAAAAAATACAAAATTAAATTTAAATTTTTTTCTTCAGAACTTTCGTATTAGCGATTAAAATTTATAAAAAAAGTATATATTTTTTAATTGCCCTTGCTAATGAGATATCGAAAATGTCCAATTAAATAAAACCAAACTTCAAAATAAATCCAAACAATTTCAAAACAATTTCCATATCAAACTGTCCTTTATGTCTAGTTCAAGTTCAATAAAAATTAGGCACAACATTGTAGTCTAACACATAACATTCGAAATTAAAAAAAAAAAAAACACACACACTAAACACTTGTTCCTCACATGTCCTTGAAAATTCAAGGATTGGTATTGAAAATTGCTCAAACAAAAATAAATGAAATTCCACTACTTTCTCACTTTCGTTTTAAAAAACCACGACGAAATAAAGCCATTACGGGGTTTTTATTATCTTGACCGCTAAACTCAAGGATACGAATGCCGCCGCCAACGCCACTGCCACTTGCCGCCATGCAAGCGAGTGATTTCAATTCCACCACTCAACCACCTGGATCGATATTCTAAATTGTATCCTGTCACTTTTTTCCGTTGCTTTTGTGCAGCGACATTCAACGATTTGATTTGTGCAATGCCATTTGAACTGGCCTCGGGACCGAGAATGTCCCTACATTCGAAAGGCAAACTAGGGGTTGGGATGGTAAGGAAAGCTAAACGTCAGGCTCAACAGTTTAGCCAGGAAGACGCAGTATCGTGGTTGGGGCAAAGGCAGGTGGATGTGGAATACACGAAAGTTGGTGTCACAGGTGTTGCTATTCCCCACAGGCTAACATTTTGAAATCGCTTCCAAAGGATGGAAGGATATGCATTCTAAATTTGAGTAATTAAAAAAGGATTTTTTCAGTTTTTATGCTTCGACATACTTTTCACTTGGATATTTTGATTTGTTTTTCTCTGCCTGTTTTTTCTACTTTTGTTTTAATTGTTGTTGTTGTTGTTGTTGCTGCTGGCATTGCCTTTTTCAATGTGTGTTTTTATTGATATCAATTAAGGCAAATTGTGAATGGTTAACATACGCAAGTAGAGGTACTACACGAAAAAGTAGAAAAAAAAATAAAAAAATGCTGACTAAGGAACTATCGTCCGGCCAGCCAAGTAAATGGCCAGCGATTCGTTTGGTAGTAGCACAGCAGAATGGCAAAAGGAACCGATTGATTTTCTTTTATTTTTTTAAATGTTCATAAAATATTTAAATTCCTTACTTTTACATACACAAATCCTTTGCGGCAGGTGCTGGCCTTTTTTGTGTTTAAATAAAGGCTCTTAAGGCGGCAACACTTTTAAAATTTAGACACTTTTTTCTTGGATTATTATTATTATTTTTTTTTTTTTAATTTTTCTTATGCTTCATTGAGACGTGCGAAATCTGCGCGTAAACCGAATTTCCGTATCAACGTTTAAACTTCAAGTATTCGTAAAGCTGAGATTTCAAATATTTATATTTCACTTTTCTTAGCTAATCGCGGGACTTTTGTTGCTGTAATAATTTTTATTAAATTTTTTTTTGGGGAGTTGAAAATCTGCTTTTTGTTTCTGTAATTTATTATTATAATTTATTTATTATTTTTTTTATAATTTTTCCTAATTTTTTTTTCACTGTTAAAAGACAACAACTTTTCTAACGAACGTCTATGCGAAAACTAATGTCACGAAAAGCGCATGAGTAATACGAAATACCACGAACGGCCGAATGAGTTGCTGTTTTCACTGGCCCCGCTGTTGTACTGCTCAGACACGGAACACGGAGCGTACGGAGCACAGCAGTGCGGACACAATCGCGGCCGGCAGCGATATTGATGACGTTATTTAGCCTCTCTAGATTTAGGTCTAAATGGTTAGCCAAATAAAAACAAATTGTGTTGCGTTGTTGTTGTTGTTGCTGTTTCAGTTTCAGTGCTTTTTGGTTTTGTTTTTGTATTTGTATTTTATTACTACAATAATTACACAAATTGAAACAGCGAAAACGAAGAAGCAGAATAAGAAGGAGCAGACCGAGGCGTATTCACGAATGCATTAACGGGTGCGACAGACACGACGACACATGAAACCAACCGACCGGCCGACCGCACACAATTATACTGGAAATTAAGAAATATTAAAAGAAATAATAATAACAACAACAATAAAAACAACAGCATTGAAAGAAAAACAATTTTACACCCAATTCCCATTAACTTTGTATGTCCATCACTTTATCGGAAAAGCGCTGGGCCAAAGGGGTGCGGTGGGGGGATAATTGATATCCAATCGCCAGGGACTGTGTGAGGGAAAAAGGCGATATTGCATATTTCGGTCGTGAAAGTGTTTTGTTTTCAATGTTTACTCGGACGAACGAAAATAGTTATGCACACCAACCAACACACAGACGCAAGACTCGGGCCAACGTCACATCGCACATCGCATATGATCGCCCCAGAACAATAATGATAACAGACAGCCAACCCAACCAGCCATCCAACCATTCGTTCTGACTGCAGACAGTTAAAAATACTAACAACATTTCGATTCTGTTCGATTGTCAATCGCGGGGTTTGTAAGTTTGTTTCGTCGTCGTGTCTGTTCTTTCTCTCATAGCTATCACTGGGTATTAGTTTTTTATCCTCGTCTGAACTATGCACTGCAGGGGGGATTTTAAGTTTATTGTTACATTTGAAATATTTCGTAGCATTTTGTTTTGAGTTTTGTAAAATACTACATGTCGACGTAGCTATATTGGACCTCTTGTTCGGTATTAATGTGTCAATTTCCAACCAAGTGTCTGAAATTTGGCATTTGAGATTCTTGTTGTGCAAGAGGTCGCCTTATCCTCAGTATAAACTGATATTTTGAAAAATAACCCATGCAGAGGATTCTTGCGATTTAAGGTGTTTGGGAGTTCCAAAGTATTTTTTAAGCTAAAGTAATCTTGTCATTCCGTTTGTAAATCCTCAAATTAAACACGTTGGCCATCCTACCTGGCAAATACTGGAAAGCTACATAAGCCTAAAACCCATTACAATGTAATATAAACAAACCACCTTCTGCATTACCAGTAAGTTGGAAATATTGGGTTATTCCTTAAAAAAATGATAAAGCAAAAGAACTTAGTTTTCTCACTACCAAGCAACCCGGCTAAGAGTGTGCGCATCCGACAACAAAACCGAAGCTACGATGATGTAGATGAAAGGCTTGTAACAACCCATGATGTTCCTAAACGTTGCGAGTTCAACTTTTTGATTTTTTTGGATGTCCAATCCTGGATCTTAAAATAATGAAATAATGTTCAAGGAACAATAGAGGTATTTCCAGGATTTTTAAATATTTATCTTCAAAAACCAATAAAGTCATTATTTTGGACTTTCAAAGACCAATACTCTTCTTTAATATTTCTAATTTTTTCTATTCCATACTCATATAGCAAAAGCAGCGTTCGAAAATAAACAGTACACTAACATAGTGTACTGTACCGGTACAGTATCACTAAAAAAATTTTTAGCGGTAGTGTTCCGGTACACTACCACTAAAAAATATTTTAGTGATACTGTACCGGAACACAACGATGATCGTAGTGTACCGCAGTCGGAGCGCTAAAAAATCGTAGTGTACCGCAGTCGGAACACTAAAAAATCGTAGTGTACCGGAGTCGGAGCACTAAAAAAACGTAGTGTTCCGCAATCGGAGCATTAAAAAATCGTAGTGTAGCACATGACCACATTAAAAAATCGAAATCATAAAACTCAGCCATACACTGTAAAATATTTAGTTTTTTACACCAACACTCATTCATTTTTCGGTACCACAAAATAGCAGGTAAATTATTTGCATAATAACCCATTACAATGCAACCACTAAAATACCCTTTTTCGTGGAAAATTTCAATTTTGAATGGTTAAATACAAATTATGACTTCAGATTTGGTCCTTTTTTATTCTTTCTACCTATTCCCATATATTTCTACTTTCTTCAATCTTGCAACCAATCTAAACATACATGACAAATAAAATAAATCCAGCTTTTATTTTCATAATATTGAATTATGCTAGTAATTTTTGCATTATCAAAAACATAAAACATCTAATTTTTCTCACAAATCGTAAACAACACATATGTGGTACACTACCGATACATTATTTTTTTAATGTTCCGCCATGCGGTACACTACGATTTTGTAGTGCTCCGACTGCGGAACACTACAATTTCGTAGTGCTCCGACTGCGGAACACTACGTTTTTTAGTGCTCCGACTGCGGTACAGTACGATTCTGGTTGTGCTCCGGTACAGTATCACTAAAATATTTTTTAATGGTTGTGCTCCGGTACGGTACATTATCTTAGTGTACCACTCCACCTCGGAACGGTACAGAACACTACGGTACAGTACCATACTGTTTATTTTCGAACGCTGAGCAAAAGTGAAAATACCTTAAAGAAACTTTGTGTAAACGGCCATACATAAATTAGTATTAAAGAATATGTGTTGTCTGTGGGTATGTGTATGCTTAGGGACATTTTTAAACACTGAATAATATCCTCTGATATATCCATACCCTAAAGGTATTTGCAATTGTCAAACACACATTAGAAAACATGTTCAAGCAAAATAACCTTTGATGTTGCATCTATTCGAGGTCGTTGTTAATGTGAAAAAATGAGTTGAAAAAAAAAAATATGTTGAAACATAAAAAAACAGAAGCTCAAGAATGGCTTCGGAACAGAACCCAGATTAGACGACCATGTCATAAAGCTTAGCAGAAAGCATAGGCGGCCATGTCATAAATTTAACCCAACAACAATTCTTTATTGCAGATATAGGTATGTAAATACTTATTTCAGGTAGTTTCCTGCTCTAACCTTGACACTATTTTCAGAAAAACAAGTAAAATAGCAGTAAGTTCGGCCGGGCGCAACTTTGAATACCCTCCACCAATAGGAACGAATTTGGAAATTTTCAAAAAAAATAGAATCCGTTAGAAAAATTCTGTTACAATCATAAAAATACCGAATATAGCCTTTATTTTGGAGTCTATACGAAGACGTAGACCTGCATAGGGAAATTTTGTCATAGGCCTTTACAATATTCAAATACGAAACTTGAAAAAATTCCGGTGAATATTGCACCTAAAATCGTCAAAATACCGAATATAGGGAGGTACCGTTATATAGAGCTATGTGAAGATCTGGACCAGCATAGACAATTTTCTGTCATAAGCTGTAGTACCTATTAGGAACTTCAAATATGAAATTTTAAACTAATTCGGTAAATATTGTACCTAAAATCGTCAAAATACCGAATATAGGGAGATACTGATATATGGGGCCTACACGAAGACTTGGACCTGCATAGACAATTTTCTGTTATAGACTGTAGTTCTCATTACGAACTCTTAATACGAATATTGAAACAACTCCGGAGAGTAATGTTGCTAAAATTATCAAAATACCGAAAATTGGGAATTACCGTTATATGGAGGCTATACTAAGACCTGGGCCTGCATACGTAATTTTTGGTCATAGGCTGTAGTACCCTTTTCGAATTTAAAATGCAAAATTTGAAACAACTCTTGTGAATAATGTCCCTAAAATCGTCAAAATATCGAATATTGGGGGGGTACCGTTATATGTAACCTAACTTCATCGTGGACCTAACTTCACATTTTTCTGCCAGGGGGTAGAGTGCTTAGAAAGAACTTCTTTTTAGACAATTCCATTGAAAATGTAGCTAAAATCATCAAAATACCGAATATACGGTGGTTCCGTTATATGAGGGATATACACGATATCGTGGACCTATATAGACAATACCCTTCCGGGGGATAAAGTACTTAGAAGGAACTCCTTTTGTGGATTTTCAGACAATTTGGCTACCATCATCAAAATACCGAATATAGAAAGGTATCGGAGGACACGATATCGTGGGCCAATATAGCCCATCTCAAAACTTGTCCTGCCTGCAGACAAAAGGCTGATCTGTGCAAAATTTTAGCTTTCTATCTTTATTCGGAAAGACGTACGGAAAAACTGGGCCAAATCGTTTTAGAATTTTACGCTGATCAAGAATATATACTTTCGTTATGTCTAAAATTATTATTTCAATGATTTACAAACGGAATTACGGACTTAATGTACCCTGCATACTTTGTATGGTGAAGGGTATAAAAACTGATTATTAAGTACCGGGACGTACACAGAAGTGCATTTCGAAACAATTTCCAAAGCATAAATTGCCATATGAAATTGCCGTTTCGATTGGACCCAGACGTACGTCCATGACTAAATGAAGAAAGTCCATCAATAAATTTTTAGCAGTTATAACTACTTACAATTTAGCTTACTGACACACACGAAATAAGTAGTTAGTCTTGTCTACTAAAAGTCATAAAATATGTTCGATGTCTGATTTGTTCCATTTTTGGATGAGTTGAGGTGAATTTATGTCGAATTTCGCCACGCCCTACTGGCGATGAGAATAGGACTCACAATTATCGGTTTTGTGCCACGGTCACTCATTACTTCGTAATATGTTCATGGCCAGAGAACATTTTTATGGAATAAATGTAGTTTTTTTCAATTACATTGTAATGAGTTATTCATCTCCAAGTGATTACTTGATATGTAATTAAAGGTATGGCATGTTATGTCATTAGTGGAGCAGTCAGTCGTAATTTCGAAATTTTCCTTCAATATTCACTTTTATTTTTAACAATTCAGAATTTCACATGAAATCGATGTATTCCATTCCAAAATCCAATTTTCATTTCATTCAAATATGTTTGAATTCCCTCATCTGAAATTTGAAGCCAATCGCTACGATTTTTTATCACTACTTTCTCCTAGCTGACAACAAAATATGCCACTCGCTACTGAACAACAGTTGCTCCCCAACTACACCACTGTGGTGCCGTCCTTGACCCAATGCTTAAAAGAATAACGAACGAATGATCTTATTTGGAACGCATGGCCTCGGGAACGGAACAGCTGTGCAAAAACAGAAAAGTGTTTCAGCCAAAAATAATAAACTCTTCTCGTCTCGTAATGCTCTCTTCTCTTGCACACTTCACTCTTTTACTCTCTCTCTCTCCCGCTTCGTTTACATTGTTTATATGTTCTCGAAAATCACGAAATATACCCGCTGGCAATGAAAATTACATTTAACTCAATTTCACCAGTCCTATACTAGATATAAGCCGGACTAGTACCAAATGTGTCCCCAAGTAATGCAAAGGTAACCAATTGACACCTTTTCGTCCCCAAGTAATGCAAAGAAGCGACAGTTGTGCATAAATAAAAACCACCACGAAAAAACCAAACGAACATTTGAATGAGGTCTCTACGAACAAGAACCACTTTGAATAGTCTTTTGTCACTGGTATATGACTGTAAACCTGGAACTAGTAAAGTACCATCTACAGGTAATGCAAAGGGAGCCAATTGGTTACCTCGTATGACATCCCCATGTTAAAGTTTACAGTTGTTTGCACTGTGAGGGGTCTTAAGTGGAACTAGTTACTGTAACTCTGAGAATCGACGAGTTTCCGATGCCGAACTAGTTCATGTTGCTAGCGGGTAGGCATGGTTAAATCGACCAACCGAGAATCTTTGGAGAAAACAGATATGCGACAGCGAGTGTATGTGTGTGTGAGTGTGTGCGTCTGTAAAAATCCACAGTTTTTTCTAAATTTGTCCGAATGTAATGTAGGAAAAAAACAACTAAATCTGGCACGAAAATGGGTGACGTACCGTGGACGGACGGACAACCGGTCACATTCGAAGGCGGCTGTCATTGAAATTCTTCTTTGGCAGAAAATTTTGAATTTCAAATTTGAAAAGATTTCAGCAAAAAAAGCAATAATCAGCAAATGCCAAACAGATTTTTGAGGTCGTTTGGTCGCATTAAAATATCATATGGCCGGGAAAAGAGACCGTCACAACTACCACCACCACCTCCATCCACCGTCATCTGCGCCGCCATCCAAAACACCCCCGTTTTAATAAATCATCAAAGGTGGGAAAATCAAAATCGAATGCTTATGTCAAATTAAATGGGGAAAAATATTGGCTGTTCGAGTACTTTCTAAATATGGACAGCGGACATGCTTTTGGACAGCCGATCAGCCGGCACGGGGTACATGCTTATGCACATTGTACATACATACCTACAAACATGTGTATGTACATAGATATTTTGTGTTATTTACAAAACAATTTTATAATACTGTTTGTTTTCAGTGTATTCTGCTATTGAAAATCACTCGAAAAAAGACCGAAGAACGAAACTGTCATAAATTATAGTTTTTTGTTGTTAATTCTAGAACTCAACGAGAATATTTTGCGATTAGACATAAAATTAACTTGGCCCCTGAGTCTGAGCGATGTTTATCGTCGATTTAATCTGTTTTTAACTGAAAAATAACTGCACAACTGTAAGGAGCCTTAATCTCTCCCCTCCCTGGTGTCATAAATATGTATTGACGTTAATGGGAAACAAAATGCCAAGTATTTAATACTTAACTGCTGATTAACTGAAAACATTTTTTGGTATTTGATTTAGGGTATGCGAAAGAATTTAGAATCCGGTCAAATCTAGTGATTTAATGGTATCTGGAATACAAGGGCGTTAACACGAAATTTTCTTTTGAAGAAAGTTTGAGACCCAAAAATCTTTAAAAATTTAATATTGATTTGAAAACGTTACATTTGATTGGCCAAAATAAGTTATTTTGTATTCGAAATTGATAAAAACTTTCGAATTGATGCATAAAAGTCCGCAGATACCGCAGGGTATACAAGGGATTAGAAAGCTAATATGATTTTATAATTCCAGCAGTGGGATGCTGACGTTTTCAACTGGCTTAGACGAAAAGTTCGCTTCAAATATAGTACGCCGATTTACTCGTTCTCACTCGGGAGTGAAACTGGCTCACGAGCGAGATTGCTCGAAGTTTGGGAGTTGTATACGGAGTTCACTCTTCACTCTTTTGTTTTGTGTGAGAGAGATCCAGAGTCAGTGTTGTTTGAATAATTTGACCCGGAAGAGAATCGCTCGAAATAGAGGGAGAGGTTGCTCGAGTGTGAAACAATTTGTTTGCTGTTATATGTGTGTTTGTGTAACTGCAAACGAGTTTTGATGTAGGTTTGGAATTGAAGAAGAGGAAAACAGAAGAAGCAAGAGGGCTTTGTTGATACAGTTTAGCCTTTCGTTTGCTGCTGCTGCTTCGAGAAAATACACATACATAGAAATACCACAATGGTATGAAAAACGAATCTGTTCGTTTTCGAACGAAATTTGCTCCCACTCTAAAACGAAAAAATTATGCTCACCCTGATTCCAGCGAAGACCGAAATATAGTTTTTGCACATTTTGCAAAACGTATTTTTCTATTGAAAATTTGTACATCCTCAACCACGGAAAGAAAAGTCTCTTCCCGAAAATTTGTTTTAGTATTCCCATGATTTTGGACGAAATTTGTTTCAAGACATTTCGACCTATCTGTCTGTTTGGTCCGCAGAAAAATTATTAAAATGGGCCTTCTCTTCAATTTACGCTTTGGGCTTGCTATTATTTTTTCTTCCTGAATCCTTCTATACTCTGTCCCCAAATTTCTTACACTTTTTAGATCCTGAAATATAGGTCAAATTTACAAAAAAAAAAACGATATTTACAAAAACGGAATATTTCCAGATATAAATCTACATTGAAGGGCTTAGGTATTTTCTGAAAGAAAATAGAATCGCCTCTCAAACGTTCAATATTCGCGTATCTCTTTTAGATCCTGAGATAAAGGCTATAGCATGCATTGTCCTTAAAAAATTGTATTTTCAAATGCTAATATCAAATCGTATTCGGAATGTAGAGGGAATCACCTCCCTAACGATACCTATACATATATACGCCTTAACATTTTAGTTTCTGAGATATTCGCCAAAACATACTTGGTCCTCAAAATTGTTAATGGTTCTGTATAAGCTTTAAGCAGAAAATCGTCTTTATTTTCCGTTTAACACTTATACATTTGTACAGTTCGCCGTTTGTCTCCGATAGGCACATTTCTTTAACTCCACCCGTTTATGTGCATTATTTCGTACATTTTAGTATTTGTACATTTAATTTTTGGATACGCGGATATCCCTAAAACTTAATTTTAAAATTCTTTAGAACCAATTTTCGATAACCGGTTGTTCAATAACACAGAATTAGTCACTCCCATACCAAATTTCAGAATTCGAGGATTACTCCTTCTTCTCATATCAATATCAAGTAAATTTTAGTAACTTTTGTACCCTTTTAATAAAGACCAATTACCAAAAGCTCAATACCAATAGTAAAATGTTTCATACCTTTTAGTTCGAGGCGTTTTAGTAAGAATTTTCGAAAACCCATGCCATGCACATGAAGAATGACCCTGATCTATATGTATATCATGTCTAGGATCTACCCACTCTTCTAATATCCATATTCAGTACATTTTAGTTCTTTTCGAGATTTCAAAACATTTACAAAAACCTTTTTCCATTGGATTTTTCATATTTATGATAGCATATTTTGTATATTATTTCTTTTCAATTTTTGTTTTTTTTTTTCTTTATTCTTTCTTTTTCAGAATTCGAGGACTACTCGTTTTCCTGTTGTCAATATCGAGTAAGTTTTTTTCTAACTTTTGTATCCTTTAAGTACGAGATTATATAAAACCTAACTGCCGGAAGCTCAATATCAATGGTAGGATGTTTTGTATATTTTAGTGATTTTCGAGGCGTTTTAGTAAGAATTTTCAAAAACCCATGCCATGGGCATGAAGAATGATCCTCATGCCATATTTCTGATATCTAGGGCTACTCACTCTCTTAGTATCCACATTCAGTATATTTTATTTATTTTCAAAACATTTTCAAAAACATTTTCTCATTTGGATTTTTTATATTCATGATGCGATTTGGTTAATCTTAAAATTATTTCAGATTTTTTTTAATTCGAATATGTTAAAGGTCATGGGGACTCCTACCAAATTTCAGATTTTTAGTTCAATCATTTCTCATAATACGTTCTGTGTCTTCTAACCACGTCGGATTTCCAAATGTGATCCCCATGGAAAATTTCACAAATTATCTAGAGCTCGGTTTGAAAACATACACACACATACCCAAAAACCTATCGAAAAAAGGTGATTGGTTTGCTGTCTCCCTAATTCACAATGATTCGCATCATTGATTTTCTAAAATACGTCAAATAAATACAAGAATGCGACCTGGTGTTAATAGCCCTAACTTGTATGAATATAGATTTTTTGCCATAACCAAACAAAAGAACAAAAATAAAATCTGTAAATTAGACTCTTCCCCCTAACAAACAAAAATAACAATGAATTGGATTGTTAAAAATAAAATGTCTCCGTCACAGCAAAAATAAACAAACGGGACGGATTGTCGTCACTCTCTTGCAGAAAAAAGGTATTTAATTAACCGCATAACCAAAAAACTCACTACCAAATAATGGGTTTGCAATAATATTTTGGCATCGTTAACTGCTTTCGAAACAGCACCCTGATCCCTTCTTTTAACCTTTAACTTACGAGGTGATGGTAAATTTTACCCTCCCTTCACATTTTATTTTTTTAACATATGGCTACAGAGGGTATATATATACAGGGTGAGATGAAAAAACTGCAACCAACTTCAGACTGCTGTCATTTCTAAGCCAGTCGTCCGACAGCTGTTAAAATTATTTCAGTGACAGCTTATTATATTTTTAGAATCGTACAAAAGCATTTTGGTGAGAATTTTCCAGAAAAAAAGTTATTCATGATGGAATTCAAGCGTGATAGTGTGACTTCTTTATATTTGGCTGGAAAACCACCAAAACCTGGCTATCGTTGGAGCACTCCAGCATTTAAATGTGAATAAATCTTTTGTGTCTCGTACCATCTCTCGTTACCGTGATACTGGTAGCGTAGCCTGACGTCAAGGAAGTGAACGGAAGAAAACAGCAACAGAAACGGTTCGAAAAGTAAAGAAGCGACTTGATCGAAACCGGCGTCGCAGTGGCCTGAAACTGGCTCATGAGCTGAACATATCGCAATATTTCATTTGGCAACTATCGAAAAATTAGCTCGGGGTAAAGCCTTTGAAATTCCAAAAAGTGCAAAAACTTACGTCGCAACAGAAAGAAAATAGACTCAAAAGAGCTAAAGAGTTGCTTCGCTTGGCCGAAAGTGTTGAACTGCCGAATTTGGTTTTCTCCGTCTCCGACGAGAAAACATTCGTTGTCCAGCAGTTCGAAAACAAACAAAATGATCGTGTTTACTTGCCAAAGAGGTCAGCTGAAAATGTGCACCTTCGATTGGCCACCAGAACTCAAGCGCCGGCCATGGTGATGGTGTTATGGTCGCCATAACAGCCGATGGTCGCTCTCCGCTCGTATTAATCGACTGTGGCATCAGAATAAATGCCGAATAGTATAGCGAAAATATTCTGAAGGGTATAGTATAGCCTTCGGATCGCAAACATTTTGACCCGCACTCAGCACGCAAATGAGGTTCCTCGCTTCATTTCCAGCACATATTGGCTGCCAAAATTTCCGGATACCATTCCGTTGGACTATTGTGTGTGGAGTATTTTGGAAAGCAAGATTGGCACCATAAAATACCAAAGTGTCGATCAACTCAAGCAAGCGCTTTGCCGGGAATGGGCCAAAATACCGCAGAGCAACATTCGGGCAGCGTGTGACGTTCTCATTGGCCATTTAAAGGCCAAAGGTGACCAATTCGAACAAATCTAAACTTATTATATTAACTTATTAACCCTAAATATTCGTCGTAGACCCCATAAAGTATATATATTCATAATCAGCATAAAATTCTAAGTCGATTTAACGATGTCCGTCTTTCTGTCTGTCCGTCCGTCTGTCTGTTGAAATCGCGATACAGCCCACATTATTTGGCGTAGAGCGTCAAAATTTAGCAGAATAATTTGTATTGTGTCTATGATGGTTGGTATTGAAAATGAGATATATCCGTCCACGTTTTGGTATAGTCCCCATACGGTACCTTCGGTATTGATGATTTTTGTCACATTTTTGACGGATTTGTCTAAAAATTGATATTTGTTAGTCATAATGGGTTCTGGCTACGAATTTGTCTAAAAATTGGTATTTTTGTGTCCTAATGGGTTCTAGCTTCGTTGGCGAAACACTGCATGTATTGGTATAGCTCCCATATAAAGGTACCTCCCGATATTCGGTATTTTGATGGTTTTTGCCAAAGTTCTTCGCGGATTTCTTTTGGCGAAACACTGTATGTATAGGTCCATGTTTTTGTATAGCCCCATATATTCGTATTTCCCGATATTCGGTATTTTTATGATTTTTGGCACATTTTTCCATGAATGTATCTAAAAATTGGTATATGTGGGTCATAATGGGATCTAATGTTTCCTTTACCCTAAGGTTGAGGGTATTAAAAGTTTGGCCCCGCCTGTACATCTGTCGGCAAAGCCGACTGATGGTATTTAACTTGTTTTTTTTGTAAAATTTAGAGGGATAAAATTTACCACCATGTTATAAATATGCCACCTCACCAGTTAAAGGTTTACGTGGTTTCTTCTTCTCATTTTATTAGGCTTTGAATTCGAATAGAAATAACTATTTATTTTTTACTGTGCTGGTAACGTAGAGGATATGTGGTTGCCATTAATGGTTAAAAGCTTAAATGGCAGATACGCCTACCAAATTTTTGCTGAATGCCCTGTTAGTCTGAAGCAAATAATCTATAGAGGAACTATTTGTGTTTACTATAAAATTAGCTTAAGCTACTTCGAAACCCGTTCAATTTCCCAATAGGTTATTTATACACATTGATATACATACATTAAGAGTTATATCCTATGAAATATGCAGTCGAGCCCTTCAACTCTTCTTCTGCTCTCTTGATTTGTATTTTATTATTAATTTGATATTTTTAATTTTTTTTTTTCAAATGTTTTCCCACTGATCTATAAATTTATGGGCTTCCCAGAACAACAGCAGCAACAACCACAAGACTGTGTTTCCCACACACGAAGAAGGCCAGTCTTCAATTGAACACTCATTCATTTATTTGGCCATTCAAATAATTCATCTCATCAATAAAATCATCTTTTGTCACCGAACTGAACGCTATTCATTCAGTTTGTTGTTGTTGTTGCTGTTGTTATTATTAATAATAAATTATTATTACCATTAATTAATTGAAAGACATAAACATTTGTTGTTGCCACTGTAGATGTAGATCTTGTTAGAAACGTCGTGGGTTCTGCTCCTTCGTTGTTCTCATTAAAAGCACATTTTAATTATGTATGTTTGCACACATATACATACACACAGAGATACATACGCACATATATTTGTTCAATATTGAAACTTTTTTTTTGTAAATTATATGTTTTTATTTATTTATCTTTTGTTATTTCTCGATTTGATTCGGCTTTTTTAAGTATTAGGTTGCGTTTTGTGTCTTTGCCTTGTTCATTTCATTGTTCATTCACTTGTTCTTTAATTATTTCGGAATTTTCGAATTAAATTCACAAAAACGAAAGACCAGATCATATTTGTTGCTTCTATTATTGACTGGGTTGGGGTTGGGGTTGGGGTTGAGTTGTTGCTGAATTGGTTAGGCTTAATAAGTTGGCGCGTCTGTTGTGGCAGCTGTTTGCTGTAGTTGTTATCGTTGTTGCTTTTGTTGTTGTTGTCGATGATGGAGATGATGACTTTGATGCTTTTAAGTTATTTATGGTTTGCTTGACATTTGTTTTGGCATGGGATGGGACGGGATGGGATGGACAGACAGACATACAAAGACGTCTTGTCTTCACTTTATGGATGGGATGCCTTTGTCTGGCCTGGCCGTTCAGCCTGAATGGCTATTGACGCGAGGGCACAACAACGTTGTCGTCGTCGTTTACTATCTTCCAAGTCGTCACGTCACTTTGCTTCACTTCACTTTTCAATTGAATTGTATCTGTATCGAGACCATTTCATTCATTAAAATTAATCAAGTTCGAACGCTCGGTGGCTCGTTTTTGTTTGCCCGCTTTTTCGTCTTCTTCTTGGGCTTTAAAACACTACTATTATTTATTTATTATTATTTTTTTTTAATATTTTATTTTCTTATTGTTATTGTTGGCTGAGTTGACCAAAACACGAAACGAAATGTTGTGGCGCTTGCCTTTTTCAGTGGCAAAACACAACAAACATGAGAATCTTTACCAAGGAACAGGCGAGCGACAACAATGACGACAACGGCGACGGCGTCGGCAGCGATGTCAGCAGACTGATACTCCTCTCAATGTAGCGTTTTGCCGCACAACACTCAACAGAGTAACAACATTTGAACGCGGCACCCAAATAATTCTCTGTTTTGTTTCACATTTCGTATTGTGTGCACAATTTGCGACAGTGTACGTGTGTGTGTGTGTACGTATATTCATGTTCGAACGGGAGTGTGTGTTTTTATACATCCCCAAAAAACGAAGCCAGGTGAAATTCAAAAGCACCCAACAACAGAAATCGAAAAATAAATTAAAAAAAATTACAAAAATGAATTGTGATTTTTGCTAATCTTTTCTTTTTGTTAATTTTTTTAATACTATTTTCTATTGTGATTTTTAAGATTAAGGGTGTTACGAATAGTTTTGAGTAGTCATGTATAGGAGTTCTTGGAACCATCAATCAATTGTTAATTTTGTTCATTTTTTGTTAATTTGTTTTAGTGTTTAATTTTAAGTAAGTCTTCTAGGATTAAGGATATTATAATTAATTTAGAGTAGTCATGTATAGAAGTTTTTTGAACCGTCCATGGCCCTGTCGGCTAGGTTTCTGTACAAATTGAAAATAAATAAAAAATAAATAAATAAAATCCGTAAAATAGATGTATACAGCTTCTAAACCAGAAAATAAAACGGCGCCCAAATGTTACTGTTTTCTAACTACTAATGACGAGTAATGCCCAATTACAGCCCCTTTGCCAGGGAAATATTGTTAGGTTAGACTTGGAAGATGTGGCATAATATGGATTATTAAAGACCATCTAAATACCTAACTCCCAGGTTAGACGTTACATGCAAAAATTTGAGAAAATGTTCTGACAGAAATAAGTAGATTTTTATGTGCTTTCTTATAAGACACAAATCGGGGGTGTTATGCAATGCATTTTTCAACAATTTTTAAAAACTTCAATGTTTCTTCATTCAAAATTTTCAATTTCAAAATTGTCCCAGCACTTGTGTCGATGCGACTCTCTGTATTCTTCTACCATGCATGAAAGATATACTATTCTTCAAATTATGAAGTCGATATCCCAAATTTCGGCCTATTCGGTTGGAAACCTACCTTCCATGTCACAAGAGTAGGATAGTCTGATGAAACTTCTTAAAACGCGTAATTTATGCGTCGTTGTTTGGCTGTCTTTACAATCGCACTCGACCATGTCATTATATTCTCCACGTTTTCGTATAACCCCCATATAACGGTACCTCCCGTCCTTTTTTTTGATGGTTCCTACCACATTTTTGTAGTTCGTAAGGGGTTCTAGCTCCGGTGGCGGAACATTTTACATATAAGTTCAAGTTTTCGTATAGTCCCACATAAAATACCTTCCGATATTCTGGAGCTAGATATTACGTACCTCCCAATATTTCATATTTTGATGATTTTAGCCAAATGTTTTTACGGATTTGTCTAAAAATTTGGCTTTTGTAGTTCTTAATGGATTCTAGCTCCGGTAGCAGAACATTGACTATCTAGGTCCCCATTTTCCTATAGCTCACATATAACGGTGCCCACCGATATTCGGTATTTTAATAATCCTAGTCACATTTACCCACGAAATTATTTCCAATTTGGTATTTAAGACTCGCAATAGATAACAATCCTTGTCTAGAGAGTGAGATAAAAACTGCAATAAAGTCAAACGCCATATTTTTTTCATTTTTTTAAATTTTATTGAATGAAAGCAAATAATGTCGGAAATAGCATCAAATTGTACCATAAGTTTAGATTTGTTTAGATTTGGTACTAATTATGGCCTTCAAACGGCCAATGAAACCGTCACACCCTGCCCGAATATTGCTCTGCGGTATTTTGGCCCATTCCCGGCGAAGCGCCTGCTTGAGGTGATCGACACTTTGGTATTTTTTAATGCCAACCTTGATTTCCAAAATACTCCAGACACAATAGTCCAGAGATTTTGGTGGCCATTGTGCGTTGGAAATAAAGCGAGGAACCTCATTCTGTAACCATTCTTGGGTGGCGCGTTCTGAGTGCGATAAAGCTGAGTCCTGTTAAAATGTCCAAGGTCTGAGGTCAAAATGTTTGCGTGCTCAAGGCTTTAGTACACCCTCCCAAATATTTTCGCGATAATAATCGGCATTTATTCTGATGTCACGGTCGATAAATATGAGCAGAGAGCGATCATCGGCTGTTATGGCGAACCACACTATCACCATGGTCGGCGCTTGAGTTCTGGTGGCCAACCGAGAACCGAGCGATGGTACGAGACACAAAAGATTTATTCACATTTAAATGCTGGAGTGCTCTAACGATAGCCACTTGTAGTTGTCCAGCCAAATATAAAGAAATCACACTATCACGCTTGAATTCCATGACGAATAACTTTTTTTTTCTGGAAAATTATCACCGAAATGCTTTTGTACGCTTGTAAACAATATAATGAGCTGTCACTGGTATTTTAACAGCTGTCGGACGAGTGGCTTAGAAATAACAGCAGTCTGAAGTTGGTTGCAGTTTTTTCATCTCACGCTGTAAATCTAATAAAAACTATAAATCTAGTCGTGAAAAGATCTATTTTGTACTTAAAAGAGTCATACCCAATAGAACAGGGGCGGGCAGCTTCTGATTGATGTGTGGAGAGAAATATGCGGGGCTAAATTTGCCTGTCACTGTTTTAAATGGAGAAATATTACTATGTGCTGCATTCGGACCGTATTATGTTTTAGAACGAACTATTTTCCGAAAAGGATTTCTACAAACCCATTATTTTGATACGAGATATTTTTAGTTGCACGCACCAGATTTCATGAAGCCCTAATGTGGCTAAAGGTAGTAAAGCAATGCCAAATACGTACCACATGAACAGTATGACGTGATGTAAGTAATTCACTTATTCCTGCAATTGTTTTAAATATTTTTTTATTCAAATGTTCGAGTGGAAAATTTGCTTCTGTCGGATGGGTCCAATATGTTAATAAAGTACACTTAAGTTCATTTGCATATCAGCCGAAATTGATTGAATGCGTTGGTTCAAATGTATGAATGTGTTTTATCGTGTGTGTGTTGTGTGTTTGGATGTGGCTCATTCATGCAAACACAGCAGACAGAGACACCACATGGACACACTCTCAGTCAAACAACACCACCCAAAAGTTCTGAGTGTATTTTGTATCCAACGCTGTAGCGTCAGCAGCAGCACCAACAACGCAAAGTAAACAAAAACAAGGAATCGTAGCAGAAACTACCAAACAAAGCAAATGCAAAAAATAGGGGTATTTTGTTGTTTGTCTTTTGTTTTGTGGCGGTCTTTGTGTTCTTTTGGTTTTTTTTTTTTCGTTTTTTATCTTTTGTTTTCCTTTCTGTTTCTTTTTTGTTTGCCTTCGGAAGGAAATCATATGGCATGGCTGACTCTCAGATACAGCAGAATAGGAATTCACATATCAGATGTTTGGATTTTTCCGCTGGAAGAGAGTGTGGGAGAGAGTAGGAGAGAGGCCGTTATTAGTACAGTGGGTGTTGTTAATGGGTGTGAGAAATGGTGAGAATATATCCCATTGACTTTGTTAAGGAATTTTTGTATTAAAATTAACTTTTGTCCAAATATTGTTAGAGATCGATGCATTCCTCTTAGTATTCATTTTTTTAGCATACTTAACTTTTTCCAATTAAAAACAGCTGATTTTTTATTATAAATTTCTTTCAAAGTTGAATTTGTTCATCATTGAAAATTTGTACCTTCACGTATTTCGGTGGCATTCATATAAACACATGTGTTCAAAAATACTCACCTTCCCTACTGTGGTACCTTATATTCTGCGTCCGTAATATACAAGTTCTAGAGATCCATTTATTTAAGGGCAAGTAAAAAAATTAAAAAGTAAAGAATTCTGCCAAATTTAAAATTTTCGCTATAGCCAAGACGCGAGAGAACAAAATTTAATTACAACCTTCGACGTTTTACTACTTTTTTTTTCTGCATTTGATTTTACTTATTAATGTTTATTTAATTTTTTGTAAATCCTTGTTTGCGTTGTTATCTCTTGCATGCAGTGACGGTTCGCTAATGCCATTGTTGCGTATTTGTTTTTATGATTCGTTTCCAAATGTATTTATTGACTGCCTGATATCATTCTGCACTTCATGGCTATCTACAACCATGGAATTAAAAATATTGAAGGCTATATGGAAAAGTTGTAATATTATGGGTACGGCCACACCCACAGTGATTTTGTTTAAATGACCTCTGACATTTTCTTCCAAATATCACCAAGAAATTTGACAATCTCACACCGGTCTATAGGATAAAAATTAAAAAAAAATACGTACAAAAGTATCAGTTGGTTTAGCCGGCAGATTTATATCCCCAGCCTAGAGTTATGATTATTCAAACTGTTGACCCTCTATGAGGTTCGGAACCTCGCTGGCTGATATTGACCAATTCATATCTGACCTAAGACTGATGAAAATATTACAACGTGCTAGAATTGGACAATACTACTCGACTACTTCCTATACTTCATTGGAATGTTCAAAATGTTGACTCTTTGTGGGAGAGGTACCAGAAGGAGTAGACCGATATTTCCCAACTTCACACCAGATTCTGTGCTAATAGAACTATTGGGATGTGTGAAATATGAAGAGAACCGGATGCTTTTTTTCGGATTTTATAATCGTCTTGGTTATTTAAAATTTCGACCCTTTGTGGGGTAGATACAAGAAGGAATGATCCGATCTCTACCATCTTTATAACAGATCTTGTGTTGATAAAAATATTGTGATGTACCAAGTTTGAACGAAGTCGGATGTTAATTTCACGTTTTATGAGCGTAATTAATATTCAAAATTTTGACCTTTTGTGGGGGAGGTACCAGAAGATGTGGACCGATATATACTATCTTCACACCAGTTCTCGGGATAATAAAAATATTGTGATTTGTGAAATTTTAAGACAAATGATCGATATTGTCCATTTTCAGATATCACCTCGAACCGATTCAAATATTAGGAATTGCAAAGTTGGAGCAAAATCGGGTTATCCTTTCTCTATCCGTGCAGTAAAATATTTTTTGAAAATGTTAACCTTTTGTGGGGGATGTACTCGAAGAAGTGGACCGATATTGCCTATCTCCGAACTCGATCTAAGTTTGATAATTTTATTACGATGTACTAAGTTTGGATGAAATCAGATACTCCCTTCGAGCTTACCAGCCTATCGTGCTCACCAGCCAGACAGACTCCAAATGTCCAGAAACGGATTTGGTCCAAAGAGACCAAGGGTCTAAAATTGTCTAAAAAAATTATATATACCCTCTCTAGCCGTATAGCTGAGGGTATAAACCCTCTCACGAACCTCACAAATCACCTCAACTGGAAATAAAAAAAAACTTGACAATATACAAATGGTTATGTCAAAGTGTATTGACACAGTAAAGCCAGCCACTTGGAATTCGATTCTCACAAAAAGCGCTTCTCTCGCGAAATTTTTATTAATGACTCTTTATTTCGGATATTTGACCTGAGTGTCTCGGTTCTAAACAAGGAAGGATCTATTAAACCGATTTAAACAATATAGTTAACATTTTGAAGCTTATTAAAATAACTATGGAAGAGGTCTCCATTATAGGAATCTACGAGTACAAACTAGATGCCAAATTACAACTGACCCTCTAACCTTTCCAAAATTCTATACTATATTTTACCCGGAATTTCGGCTCAAATATATGGCTACCGAGATCCGTCTCGCAAGAAATAAATCTATTTCCGAAATTAAGGCATAAATACTTATCTCTTGAAAGAATATATAACAAAGCGGAAAGTTTTTACTATCTAGAGCTAAGCCAAAAATTTGGTAGAAATATTACGACATGTAAAGTTCGACCAAATCAATTAGACTAGACTGAATCCAATGTCCAAAAATACTTAAGGTCAAAACCCGAAATTAGGAAGAGGAGAATTCTAACCGTATAGAAGAATTGAATCCGAAACAACGTCACATCGAAAATCGAACGACAATCAGTACTTAAATAGCTGCGAGGAAACTTCAAAAAAGGACCAAAACCGAAATGACGCAAAGCGTCTCTTCTTTTGAAAGAGGACACATGGCCGCCTTTCTTTCATATTCCATAAAACTTATCTTTAAAAAACTAATAGAACAGGATGCGCCACTGAAACACCACACAAGCTGCAGTGCAGCAAGCCGCCACCGGCATGTGAGGACGTGCACATATAAACGAACATTCGTTTTCACTTTATCTTTTCAAATTCCTTGTTATGTATCACGTGGCGACCTGATAGCAATTTCAAAATATTCCTCTGCACTTTAGGTTTGGCACGTTGTTTAGATTTGTTTTCAAATAATTTAGACAATTTATTTTCTCCCCAAAAATATCATCAGCAGCCATCAAGGGGGATTATAATTATGATATAGTACGAATTCGGGGTGGTTCGTTCAAATAAGATAAGATTAATAGATCGAAATTTCATTTTCCAATTTTGTATTCGTGGTTTTATAGAGCACTTGTTTTTTTTATTTTTGTTTTTGGTGTTTTATTTGTTTTCAAAATTCATCGTTTCTTGACATTAGAAATAAAGTAAACACGACTCGTTCCACATAATTAGTTATAAAACAAATGTAAACATTCAACCGAACATAATAATTTAATGCCGCCTAACACTGGGCCAACAGACAGTCTGCAAACTAAGAAAAAAAACGAAAACAGCTTGTCATGAAAAGAAAAAAAAAATAAATACCATAGGTTACTTAAACAATGAGATTGGGTAGAATTACGAAATAAATGACAAAATATTGGAGGTGGCGCTACATTTATTTTCAACTGCCTTAATTTGGATTATATATAAATACCTAGCGGATTTATATATAATCCAAATTAAGGTAGTTGAAAATATGTGTAGACCAGATATGTTTTGAACGTTTCGATTGTTTTTCTTTCAAATATCATGGATGGCATAGGCCCGAAAGTTAGTATCAAGAGTCATATATCTTTATGGATTTCAAATATAAATAAGAAAATTAATAGTTTTCATAACAGAATAAGTTGTTGGGTGTCATATTAGAATGTCAAAGAAAATGGGCAAATCATCTGTTTCCTTTTAAGGTTTTGCCCAAAAGTCCAGAAGATTTTTTCATTTCGGAGTAAAATATCTTCCCCTATCTCCCCTGAAAGTTGTTGAGCAATGTCCATTGATTACCAATGAAAGCGATCAGAATATTTCACTAATAATAGGTGTGTCTGGTTACCCTAACATTTGTAACAATTTCTGCAAATTGTTACTGAAATTCGTTTGTTAACACAAAAGTTCTGCAAAAGAGAGCGGATTGAGAGAGAAATTTTGACAGTTCTTAAGTGAAAATTTGCAAATTCTAGCTGCACATATTTTTTGCAATCACTTGCAGCTCTTCTTCTCTTGCCGATGATTTATAAGTGGGTATTCAATTTTAAAACATAATTGTTCGGCTCATTTTTATACCCTCCGCCATAGTATGGAGGTTATATTAAGTTTGTCATGGCATGAAATTCTATGTCGATTTAACGATGACAGTCCATTTGTCTGTCCGTCTGTGAAAATCACTCTAACTTCCGAACGATTTGAAGTAGATTAATAACATTCTACTCAAATCTATGTTTGGTCTGCAGGAATTTTCGTATTAAAAAGTCAAAGTCAAACTCCATAATTTTTACATTTTTTTTTTAAATTTATTTAATGAAAGCAAAAAATGTCGGAAATAGCATCAAATTTTAGAATAAGTTTAGATTTTTACGAATTGATCATCTCTCGCACGAATTATGGCCTTCAAACGGCCAATGAGACCGTCACACGCTGCCCGAATGTGGCTCTGCGGTATTTTGGCCCATTCCCGGCGAAGTGCTAGCTTGAGGTGATCGACGTTTTGGTATTTTTAGTGCCAACCTCGCTTTCCAAAATACTCCAGACACAATAGTCCAACGGATTGGTATCCGGAGATTTTGGTGACCATTGTACGATGGAAATAAAGCGAGAAACCTCATTTTGTAACCATTCTTGGGTGGCGCATGCTGAGTGCGATGGTGCTAAGTCCTGTTGGAATGTCCAAGGCCAAAATGTTTGCGTGCCCAAGGCAGGCTTAATACACGCTCCAGAATATGGAGCCGGCGCTTGAGTTCTAGTGGCCAACCGAGGGGCACATTTTGAGATGACCTCTTTGGCAGGTAAACACGACCATTTTGTTTCTTTACCAGCTGCTGGACAACGAATGTTTTCTCATCGGAGAAAGAGAAAACCAAATTCGGCAGTTCACCACTTTCGGCCAAGCGAAGCAACTCTGTTGCGGTTTAAGTTCTTGCACTTTTTGGAATTTCAATGGCTTTACCCCGAGCTCATTTTTCAATATTTGCCAAATGAAATATTGCGATATATTCAGCTCACGAGCCATTTTTCGGCCACTGCGGTGAGGGTTTCGATCAAGTCGCTTCTTTACTTTTCGAATTATTTCTGCTGATGTTACTGTTTTCCTCCGTCCACTTCCTTGACGTCGGGCTACGCTACCAGTATCACGGTATCGAGCGATGGTACGAGACACAATAGATTTATTCACATTTAAATGCCGGGGTGTCCTAACGATAGCCACTTGTGGTTTTCCAGCCAAATATAAAGAATCACACTATCACGCTTGATTTCCATCACGAATAACTTTTTTCTGGAAAATTCTCACCAAAATACTTTTGTACGCTTGTAAACAATGTAATGAGCTGTCACTGGAATAATTTTAACATCTGTCGGACGAGTGGCTTAGAAATACAGCAGTCTGAATTAGGTTGCAGTTTTGGTCATCTCACCCTCTATATCCTTGATTCGCATAACGTCGATTTAACGATTTATTGAAGTAGGTTGATAAAATTCTACTCAAATGTGTGTTTTATCTGCAGAACTTTTGTTATTAAAAATGGGCTATACAGGTCCACATTTAGGTATAGCCCAATATAATGGTACCTCCCTATATTCGTTATTTTGATGTTTTTGGCGACATTGTTCACCGGAATTGTTTCAAATTTCGTTATGATAGTTCGTAATGGGTACTACAGCCTGTGACAGAAAATTGTCTATGTAGGTCCACGTCTTCGTATACCCCCACCCTATTTTCGGTATTTTAATGATTTTAGCGATTTTATTCAGGGGAATTGTTTCAAATTTCGTATTTGAAGTTCCTAATGAGAACTTCAGCCTGTGACAGAAAATTGTCTAAGCAGATCTTCGTATAGCCCATAAATATCGGCACCTCCCTATATTCGATATATTGATGTTTTTTAGCTACATATTCACAGGAATTGTTTCAAATTTCGTATTCGCACTTCGTAATGGGTACTACAACCTGTGACAAAAAATTGTAGGTCCAGATCTTTGTATGGACCCTAAAGTAACGGTAAATCCCTATATACGATATTTTGAAGATTTTAACAGGTTTTATAACGAATTCTATTTTTATTTATTTCTTTAAAAATTTCCAAATTCTTTCCAAATGGTTGAGCGTATTCAAAGTTCGGTCCGGCCGAATTTACTGTTTTTAACTTGTTAATTTCTGCAGGCTTAACCTCTGTTTCTGCAGACTTGTTTTCTTTGGACAAATCAGCTGATTGCTTGCAAGTTTTTGCAGGCATTCCGTCTCTTGACTTTTCACAGCATTTTTGCAAAAGAGAATACAACTAACTTACTCTCTCGTAAAGGGACTACCGGACACTTCCTGCATAAAATGTAACCAGTCTCACCTAATAATAAAACAACGATTTGGCGGTGATTTGGAAATGTGTACTATTATTGTAGGAAAAGTACGAAGTGGTACCAAAATGGGTATTGAGTAAAGGGATGGAACTGGAATCCCGAAATTTGATATTAAGTTCTCTATCTGGGATGGTGACACGGAGATGGTTTTGGAATTGTGTACTATAATTGTACAAAAAGTACTAGATAGTACTAAATTTGATGTTGGATGAAGAAATAGAGCTGAAATCCTGAAATTTAATGTAGATGTCACTGTTGTTGTCTGGGGTTAAGATATGGATATGGATTTAAAAATGTGTACTTTATTTGTTCGAAAAGTACTAACAATAAAACAACGTTTGTATTCATTTCAATTTATTGTTTTATTAACAAAAAAATATGGTAGTATAACCATTTCAGTTAAAAATGATGAGCACACATTTTGCAATTTTTTATGAATGTTAACCGAAAAAATATGGATTTATTTATTTGTTAATTGTATTTTGTAATTTTGTTTTTTCTTTTGCATGGCAAATCTTCAAAGATGTGTGAAACTGTTAAAACTTGATTTAATTTAGCAATAACTGCCTAGCATTTTGCTCCGACACTGTGGAATACATGATACGGCAATCTGGTATTTCATTAAAGGAAGGATCTCCTTCGTCTTCGTTCTAAGCAGCATTTTTCCTCTTCTTTTCTATCTTTTGTTTTTTCTTTTTTAACTTGTTCTTCTTAGCTTTTTTTCGGTTTAGAATTGCGTTGGTGTTGAGTTATAAAAATGAGATTTGGTTGTGTCATTTGTTTTTGTTTCTGTTTTTCCTTTTTTTCTTCTTCTTCTCAAAATTTAACAAAAATGCAAACGCATGTCATATTTGCATACCTGCAGTGGGGGGAGGAGGGAGGGGTTTATATTGTCTCGCCGATAAGACTCCATCTTAATGTAAAAGCAACAATTGAACACTTGTCTTAAAAATAATCTAAAAATACATTATAAAAATTACATTATTAATTATAAGGGTTTGCAGCAAGAACAGCAACAATATTGTGTAAGAGAATAGGTTTTCCAACTTTTTGAAACGGCACTAACCACTTTTCGGAGCTTGTCCATATTTATAGTTGTTACTGTCTTTGCCCACATAAATATTGACGTCTGGCGTCTCCTTCATTGGAGCGTCACGCACGTATGCCTTGCTGTTCATTTTCTGATATGGCATTCCGACTCTGCAAAGAAAACAAAGGAAAAAACGCAAGCAATAAAAAAACAACAACAACCGCACATTACATTAATAATTTGTAATAATATTTTGTAATTGAAATGAAAACATTTGCAATTTAGAAGGTCTCGGATAAATAGTTTCAATTCATAGGAGAGGGTCATTATCGAATTGAGAAACGGCCCAATGAAACATTTTTAAAACAAAATGAGAATAGCTTTTGTAAAACTTCATTAAATGAAGAGACATGTATTTATTTATAGCAGAGAATTTAATTGGTTTATGACACCAAAAACCCATAAAACCATAATTAATAATTTTCAATTTTAATTTTTGGATTTCGTAAACGATCTGCTATCTGATTACTAGAGATAGAGAGAGAGAGAGTGGGAGAGAGAGTGGGAGAGAGAGTGGGAGCGTCTCTGAAAATTACTACTTTCAGGGATATAATGGAAATATTTAATATATCCATTTTAAATATATTTTAGTGATGGAACGATCGCCTTGGACTCCAAAAACATGTTCAACAGTAAGTCTGTCTGGTCACTTTTGCAGGAATACTTACTATTTACTCAAATTTCCAGTAGTAGCCAATGACTGCAAAAGATCGAATTGGTCAAAACACAATAATACGAAAGTACTTCTTAATTTTCAGCTTCCGATCCACAACGAACAAAACTCTACCACTTTGGCCGTTTTTCTAACTTTTTGCCCATCCCTGTACCCGAAATTCTAGTAAAACTGGCAGGCAAAGCTAAGAGAAAATACGCAAAAATTCCATCGAATGATGATCTGTTTGGAAACGTTTTACTGGAAAAATTGAACGAGTAAACAAGTAAAATAAACATTAGAAGAAATGTGGCAAAAACCATTAAAATGCCGATTATGGGGAGGTACCGTAATATGGGGGCTACACCAAAACGTGGACCTATAATTACAATGTTTCTCCACACGAACTAGGACCCATTATGGCCCACAAATACCAATTTTTAGACAAATCAGTGAAAAAATGTGGCAAAAACCATCAAAATACGAATATCGGGAGGTACCTTTATATGGGGGCTATATCAAATAATGGGCCCATGCATGCAATGTTTCGCTACCGAAGCTGGAACCAATTATGACCAACAAATACCAAATTTCAGACAAATCCGTGAAAAAAATGTGGCAAAAATCATCAAATTACCGAATATCGGGAGGTCCCGTTATATGGGGGCTATACCAAAACGTGGACCTATAATTACAATGTTTCGCCACACGAACTAGGACCCATTATGACCCACAAATACCAATTTTTAGACAAATCAGTGAAAAAATGTGGCAAAAACCATCAAAATACCGAATATCGGGAGGTACCGTTATATGAGGGCTATACCAAATCATGGACCCATACATGCAATGTTCCGCCACCGGAGCTGGAACCCATTATGACCAACAAATACCGATTTTCAGACAAATCCGTGAAAAAATGTTGCAAAAATCATCAAATTACCGAATATCTGGAGGTACCGTTATATGGGGGCTATACCAAATTTTGGACCCATACATGCAATGTTTTGCCACATGCTCAGGGACCTGCTATGACCTACAAATACCAATTTTAAGACAAATCCGTGAAAAAACGTGGCATAAATCATCAAAATACCGAATATCGGGAGGTACCGTTATATGGGGACTATACCAGAACGTGGACCGATATATCTCATTTTCAATACCAACCATCCTAGACACAATGCAAATAGCTCTGCTAAATTTTGGAGCTCTACGTCAAATAATGTGGGCTGTATCGTGATTTCAACAGACAGACAGACGGACAGACAGACAGACAGACGGACAGACAGACAGACGGACAGACAGACAGACAGACGGACATCGTTAAATCGACTTAGAATTTTATGCTGATTATGAATATATATACTTTATGGGGTCTAAGACGAATATTTAAGGATGTTACAAACGGAATGACAAAGTTAATATACCCTCCTTTCCAAGGTGGAGGGTATAAAAATAGTAGCCAGAGTCTGATAGGCTCAAAAGTTGATTTTAAACGACTACAATATTATTCAAAATTAAGTTTTCAGCTGATCCGACGCTAGCTACTATTTTTTTCTCGCTCAATTTTTTTAATTAAATAAGAGTAGTGAAATAACTGAGTGACTGACTGACCGAGAATTAACGCCCAGCCGAAACGGCTGAATCTAGAAACTTGCAATTTTGCACGAGGGTCAGACTTGGGTCATAGGCGTGATAGAATTTGGTTTTTGAAAATACGCACTAAAAGCAAATGAAAAGTACTAAAAAATAATACTTAAATAATACGAAAAGTACTAAGTGGTACTATATTGAGTATTGAGTAAAAGGGCGGAACTGTAATACCGAAATTTGATATTGGGGTCTCTGTTGGTATCTGGGATTGAGAAACGGAGATGGTTTAGGAATTGTGTACGATAATTGTACGAAAAGTACTAAATAGTACTAAATTTGATGTTGGTTGAAGAAATAGAGCTGAAATCCTGAAATTTGATATAGATGTCACTCTTGATGTCGGGGGTTAAAATATGGAGTTGGAATTAGAAATGTGTACTATATTTGTACGAAAGGTCCAAAATGGTACTTAATTTGATATTGAGTGAATTTATATGTCGGGTGTTCCGAAATTAGGTATTGAGGTCTCTGTTGGTGTCTGGTGATATTTTTGATAATATGTACTATAATTGTACGAAAAGTACTAAATAGTACTAAATTTAATGTTGAGTGAAGAAATAGAGCTGAAGCCCAGAAGTTTGACATAGATGTCACTGTTGGTGTCTGTGGGTCCATTGTAAAAGGCTTCACTGATATGTAGGTGGATTTGGAAGTGTGTACTATACTTTACGAAAAGTACTAAACGGGAGTCCCGAAATATGATATTGAAGTGTCTGTGGGATCTGGAATACTATAATTGTACGAAAAGTAGTAAATAGTACTTAACTTTTTATCACTATTGGAAAGAGGTAGATTGTTTGGATATGCGTACTAAATATGACTAAATTTGGTATTGGAAAAAAGAATAGAGCTGAAATTTGATATTGAGAGCACGGCTGGTTTCTAGGGTTTACATATGGAGGCGTTTTGATCAGAAAAATATGATGTGGTAAAAGGCTTCACTATTATCCTCCTCGTTAACTTCAAAATTAAAATTTTCAAGACTTTTTGGTATGAAAGTCTTTATTTTCTGAGAAATGTAGTTTTCTCTGAGGTAATTTTACATTTTTCTCTTTTGTATAATTAAATTAGCAAAGGAGAGAAATGTGAAATATCCTCAGAGAAATCTATGTTGTTCAGAGAACAATGTAATTTCTAGCATTTTTATAGGATTCTCATAGGTGCTACTCAATTTTTTTTTTTTGGAAAGAAATGGTCGGAGTTTAGTTATTGGAAAGAGTGAACCGACATATCTCATATTTGGGGAAAATATTGAGAGGTGTGAAGTTTTGAGGATATCATTGATTTATTACTTAAAATGTTGACCCTTTGTGGGGGATTTCATTTCCAATTCAAGTCTCACAAAAGTCTAAGAATAATCGGATAATCCTTTCGATTTCTGCATGATTATGTGGTGGGAAAGAAAGAGGGAGCCGGAGATAGCTAGCCAGAAGTGACTGAATCGATTCAAATGTTCTGACATTAATTTTACAAAAAGGGACAGACCCCATTTCCTTCTAAAATTATGTCGATGAGACACATTTTGGCAGTATCAGATGAAATATACTCTCAGTATCCATACGGATGAGGTTTAAAAAAATGTTTGGAACATTTTTTTTTTAATAAGAAGAGTTTTTTTCGAGCTTTAGTTAATTTCCCTGAAGATTCAATTTACACAATTTCTAAAACAGAAATAAATTAATGAGAAAACCGGCTTAAAGCTCCAATAAAACTCTTATTATTAAAAATATTGGAAAATAAGTCGAGGAAACATAGAGTTTGCAAAATTATTAAAATGCATTTCTATAGCAATGTGGACATCGCAGGATATTAAATGATCAGTCAGGCAACGCTGCACATAGTACAAATCTACTCCTTTCTGAAGCTGGATTATTGTTGGTTTAAAATTTAAATTGATTGTATTTTTCCATTTTAATTGACATTTCGCTCCTTTGAAAATTTTTTCAGTTCACATTTCCATAAGAAGAATATATAAATGTTAGATATTAACATTTCCATAACAAGAATCGGGTCCATATTCCTCAAAATAACACAATTGGTAACCCCTTCCTCTTATTATACTCACATTCGTATCGAATTCATATCGCTTGTGCTGCGTTCCTTGTCCATTGACTTCACTCGCAAATATTTATGTTTCACATCCACGCCGGAAGTGTATTCCTGGAAGAAGAAAGAATCCGATCAAAAATCATTCCATTTCATCGGAAATTCAAACACAGAAAACGCCGCCACCTCTGGACATCGTGCGATATACTTACATCTCGCATAACATAGGTTATCTCCAGGTTATTTACAAAACTGTCGAAGAACTCCGGGTACAGGTGTAATATATCCAGCAAATCATCGCGATGGATTTTATGCAGATCACAATATGTTAAGGCACGAACGTTGGCATTTGATTTGCCAATGTTGGGATAGATACAAGGATTCTCACCAAATATATCATCTTTTCCTAAAACAGAAATGAGATGTACAAAGCTGTGTATGTGTGGGTGGGTGGGTGTGTGTGTGTGTCTGTGCATATGGGTGGATAGGGTGGCCAGTTGTGTTAGTGCACAACACGTTGGAGTAGTTGCTGCAAATCTATCCATTCCCAGGAATCTATTTCTATTTTGCATGCCATTCAAAACTATTCTATTCGACCAGGGACAATTTAGGTGTAGACGAGGGAAGCACAACTTGGAGACAAGGGAAGCGTTTTGTAACACAAATACATACAAAGAAAAAATCATTGGTAGTAAATAAAGTAACTAAAATGTGGTCGACATATTAATTAACACACGTATCTAAATCAAGACCAAGAATAGGGGCTTCAAAATATTCGTATTTTTCTAATCTAAAAAAATTGACTATTTTCCACAAAAAAAAAAAAAAAATATAATATTTAAACAAAAAATTTTGTACACTACATGAAAAACTGTACAATCAGCTATAAAGATTATCAATCTTGTCATACTGTGTCTAGAACATTTTTTTTTTGGCAGTGATTAGTTCCAGAACATGTTAGATCACCTTATCCAGAGACATGTCTCAATACGACACACTCCATATAATTGGTTTATTTCCCTTATATTTTCTGTTTTTTTTTTTTTTTTCTTAATTATTGACATTCGGTAATAACAATAAAAATTATTGGAAAAGTTCCTTCGCCCAACAACTGCAGAAATCATATAAATTCTGTTGTTATCGTGTTTCTCCTTGTTTTTCCATTACGGATTATGAAACTCAACAGATTTTATTAACAAATTTAATATACAATACGAACTGATTGAATTGTATCAGATTAGATAGCCGCGCAATCAAGTGGGTCCCCAGAGCGATATGGCCTAATGGAATAATAATTGTGAATAGGCTTTTGAATTATCGACGGCTGGACAGACACAATCAAGTGTTTCTCAGCGATAATTGGATATATCAAAGGTAAGGGTTTTCAGAAGCAGTTCTTGTGGCACTGCGGCTCTCGACACAGTGAAGTGTTGGGGTTTTGTAACACTTGGAATTAATTTCAAAAATACTTGATGAGAAATGTATTGAAAATGGGAATGGAGGGTAGACCACTTCAGTCGTTATTCTGCTAAAGAGAAGCAGAAGATACGTCCAACTTACAAACCGTTTACAATGGGCCACAACTTTTGGGTCATGGTTTGATGGTGGGAAATTTCAAGTGGAGATGGTAGTATTCGGATTTTTGTTTAATATCCAAAAAGGGGGTTGGGTTTATTTAGGGTTTATTATATACACAACCCTAACCATAGACAAAGGGTCTCAAAAATGTTGCTCTATTTTTCGCAAAAAAAATTTACTACCTATAAAATTTGATACAGGCCTTTGAGTTGTACATGTAGTATCCGCTGTAAAAATATACGTCTACGTATTTTTTACATTTTAGCCATATTTGTATACCCTGCACTTTGAAAAGGAAGGTATATTATATTTGTCATTCCGTTTGTAACATCTCTAAATATTCGTCGTAGACCCCAAAAAGTATATATTCATGATCTGCATTAAATTCTAAGTCGATTTAACGATGTTGAAATCTCGATACAGCCGTAGACGTAGAGCTCCAAATTTAGCAGAACAGTTTGTATTATGTCTAGGACGGTATTGAAAATATGATATATCAGTCCACGGTAGGCTCCTACATTCGGTATTTTGATGATTTTCGCGACATTTTTCCACGAATTTGTCTAATAATTGATATTTGTAGTTCTTAATGGGTGCTCTGGTGGCAGAACATTGAATATCTAGGTCCTATAGCGCACATATAACGGTACCCGCCGATATTCAGTATTTTGATAATTCTAGTCACATTTATCCACGATTTTTTTTTCAAATTTGGCATTTTAGACTCGCAATAGATAACAACCATTTTAATATAATGTTGTCTACAGGGTAAGATGTAAAAGTGCACCTATCTTCAGACAACTGTCATTTCAAAGCCACTCGTCCGACAGCTGTTAAAATTATTCCAGTGACAGCTCATTATATTGTTTACAAGCGTACAAAAGCTTTTTGGCGAGAATTTTCCAGAAAAAAGTTATTCGTTATGGAATTCAAGCGTGATAGTGTAATTTCTTGATATTTGGCTGGAAAACCACAAGTGGCTATGGTCAGAGCACTCCAGCATTTAAATGTGAATAAATCGTTAGTGTCTCGTACCATCGCTCTTTACCGTGATACTGGTAGCGTAGCCCGACGTCAAGGAAGTGGACGGAAGAAAACAGCAACATCAGCAGAAATGGTTTAAAAAAGTAAAGAAGCGACTTGATCGAAACCCGCGTCGCAGTGGCCGAAAAATGACTAGTGAGCTGAACATGTCGCAATCTTCCATTCGGCAAATATTTAAAAATGAGCTCGGGGTAAAGCCATTGAAATTCCATAAAGTGCAACAACTTACACCGCAACGGAAAGAAAATAGACTCAAACGGGCTAAAGAGTTGCTTCGCTCGGCCGAAAGTGGTGAACTGCCGAATTTGGTTTTCTCCGATGAGAATACACTCGTTGTCCAGCAAATTGTAAACAAACAAAATGATCGTGTTTACTTGCCAAAGAGGTCAGCTAAAAATGTGCACCTTCAGTTAGCCACCAGAACTCAAGCGCCGGTCATGGTGATGGTGTGGGCCGCCATAACAGCCAATTGTCGCTCTCCGCTCGTTTTAATCGACCATCAGAAGAAATGCCGAATATTATCGCGAAAATGTTCTGGAGGGTGTATTAAACCCTAAGGCACGCAAACATTTTGGCCAACAGGACTCAGCACGCGGCACCCAACAATGGTTACATCCAGCGCACAATGGCCACCAAAATCTCCGGATGCCAATCCGTTGGACTATTGTGTCTGGAGTATTTTGTGTCGATCACCTCAAGTGTCGATCTTCTCAAGCAAGCGCTTCGCCGGGAATGGGCCAAAATACCACAGAGCGACCTTACGGCAGCTCGGTTTCATTGGCCGTGTAAAGGCCATAATTCGTGCCGAAGGTGACCAATACGAACAAATCTAAACGTATTCTATAATTTGGTGCTATTTCCTTCATTTTTTGCTTTCACCCTGTACAGCCTTAAAGGGCCTCAAATATTTGCTCTATCCTTTAAGGTATAGCTATACAATTTGATACATGCCTTTGAGTTACATGTAGTATCAATTGTACAAAATATAGTTCATGTCGGTCCACGTTTTGTGGTAACCCTTACATAAGGCTATACCCCGATTTCAAGTATTTTTTACTTTTTAGCAATAATTTTGAAATATTTTGGTTATTTGAGATCTTAGCAAAAATAAACCAACCATCCTTGTAAAAAATATATCAATGTAGGAGCACGGTTTAGTATTACCCTCATATCAAAGTAACCCCTGATTTCACCTATTTCCAGGGTCTTGGCCACATTTTTCACTTGACTTGGTCTTTATTTAGCTTCTTGATTTCTAAGGGGGTAGAAAACCTCTTCCCAGAAAAATTTCATATGAAGGTACCCCCGTGATTAGTAGTGTGTTTATATACACCACACTTCAGGAGAGGGAATCTACTACGCCCGTTAATGACAAATATCAGTAGATTTAAAACGCAAACATTTTATCTAAATAATTAAAAAAAAGTTGAGAGCAGTGTTTGTAATTTTACCGATATCGGGTGGAAACATGGGACCTTCTGGTAGAAATATTGCCCACCATTCACCGAGCCACTTTTGTGAACATTTGTTTTTGTTGGCAGCCTAGGAAGAGGCAGTCGCAATAAAAAATGGACCTGTAGACTCAATAAAAAAAATCAACTTTCAACTTTCGGTCTATCAATCAGTCTCCAATCAGTTAAAACCGATTTTCCATCATTATTTCCCAACCCGAAGTCGACTGAAATCGAGTTAGTTCTTTTTAGAACATTTTAAAAAATAGTAGTGAATCAAAAATTACGATATTTTTTTCGTTGATATTTTTGGTATAAAGATTGTATGTGTCAAAAAGCGATTACAAACAGCCCATTTCATGAATATCCACTCGAAATTCAATTCCAACGGAAAACATTTTTTTATGAGAAGTTATTCCCCCAATTTACGAATGTGGCAACACTAAAGTGCTAGCCTCTTTGTTGTGAAAATTTGAGCAAATTTGAAGTGTTTTTTTATTAAAAAAATTGCAGCTTAAAAGTCTAGGTTTCGAATACAAGTTTTAGATATTGATGAGTACATAAAAGAACATAGAATTTTGAAAATACGAATTTTTAACTATTTTTTTTTTCAATAAATTATATGCAATTTTAAATCAATTTCCAAGTTCAAATTATGTCTATGTACATAAAAACACGATTACTTTTCAATTTCTTTACAAACTCCCTTTAGTTTCTCAAGTGAGATGTTCTGGAGCAAAGTATGATTTTGAGAACATTCGCGAGGCCTACCTTATTCCGCAGAAATGCTTTTGGAGAGGAATTTTTATTTATGATAGCAAAAAAAGGAAAGAAATAAATGACTCGCGCAATGGGGTTTCATTATTGGGCTGACCTCGACTTCAACTTCAATTTGGTGTCCTTACATTCGTAATGTGCACCCCACAAGGATGATATTTGGTACCAGATAGCGGATACAGTCCAGAAATACCTCTGCCAAATATTATCGAGATAGGTTCAGATTTAGATATAGCTCCTATATTTATCCTTATTGTGCAAATAATGGCTAATAACAGGCCAAAATGGAGTGACTTTCGGACGAATTTAATATAATCCTTCTCGAAGTGATATCATGTACTTTATAGCAATGTTATTTGGCAAAAAGATCGATTCTGAATTGGATATGCCATCTATACATTAGTTTCCTCTGAAACCAAATCATAACAAATGTTGATTCCAAAGGAGTGGGCCAATGTTGTCCATTTTGTATCTGACTAAGTCTCATATAAAGTGCCACATTTGGGCTATATCTTCTACTTCATTTACCTTTACATGAGAAATGTAGTAATTTTCGGAATAAAAATATTTGTATTTGCAAAGTTTGCACCAAATGGGATCGTCCTTTCTTTTTCTATAAGAAAAATAATTTTCTATGAAAATGTTGACCTTTTGTGGGTGAGGTACCAAAAGGAGGAGTTTACCAATATTGCCCATCTCCAAACTCGATCTAAGTGTGACAATAATATTGATGTACCAAGTTTGGATAAAAACCAGCCTGACAGAAAGACAGACGGACGCACATCGACTAGATCGACTCCGAATGTCCTAAAACGGATTTTATCCAAAGAGACGTAGGGTCTAAGGCCATTATTTCCACTAGCCACGTTTTGACCGTATCCAATGATGTATGCCCTTCCTAGCCATATGGGTATAAAAAAGTACGAAGAAGGACTTGGTCTTAAGAGTCGTTTCTCCTGTTCGAATGTCGACGTAGAAATTTAAATTTGCCAACACCTCAACTAGAAAATTTGGAATTTGTATTCATCTAAAAATAAACATTTAACCATAAGTAAGCAAAACAAAAACGATCGATGATCCAATAATTTCATATCTCATAATTTTTTGCTTGTCTCGTGGAAAGTAAATAACATTCACATGCGTTTTTGTAATTGTTTCTGCCAGAACATGCTTGGCAATTGTAGTGCAGGCTTCACATCATCTGCACCTAAATGATTTTCTCCTGGCATTTTCATAGCTTCCATTTCAAGACTCCTTTGATTATGACATTATTAAAATACTTGGATTTATGCTACTTTACACATGGAAGGCTCAAGGTCAAAATGAAGTCATTGACTGGATGTCACATTGAAATCATATTTAATGATTAATTAATTAATTTCCTTATTCTAAAAATACCGAATGAATTCAAATTCAAAAAAAAAAAAAAAAAAAAAAAAACAACAGACAATTTCTGTATTTTTCACGGACAGAATATAACACTGAAGTTTTAATCCAATTCACCCATCGTGAGGACGAGGTGTCAACCAAACTGAGAATAGGAATTAATATCATCTCAACATCGAATTTCCAGTAAAAATAAAATACTACGGATATGCATTTCGATTAGACTACGGCATAATTGTACAACAAACACTAACATCGACAACAAATAACAACAACATTCATCATAGCATTCAACATTATTTTAAGAGCCTTCATTTCTACAACGCAAACCACAAACAACAACTACAACTACCATTTTTTGTTTTGTTTTTTTTTTTTTCGAAGCGGCCAACGGAGAAGAAATCTGTCCATCGCCCATTCTTCGTCGATGGTTGCTACTTACCCAGGATGACTACTGTCGTATTTTCTCTTTGGATTTCTATCGATCCTCTAGCTATGAAAAATAGTGAAGTCAGAACATCGCCCTTGTGGACCAGGACATCGCCGGGCGGGGCGTGGGTAGTTTTGAATTTCAACGAGAGAGCTCTGTGTGAGACGACGACGCAATCGTTTCGGTGGGAGGAAAGAAATCAAAAATAAAAAAAAAAAACAGAATTTCGCACGATTAGGATTTTGACCATTGTTTTGTAGAATTTAGATTAGAATTTTTTTTTTAATTTTCTTTTTTTTTTTTTTGTATTTTTTGCACACCTCAAACAGCCCGGACTGGCGCCGGCAAATGCTGGACAGTTTTGCAAGAGTTTACGATTCAAATGTAAACAGATATCGGCCTGCAGGCATTCGGGAAATCCTTTCAGCACCGAATTCATATCAATGCCATTCGTGTAGGTCCAGGCATGTTGGAAATACTCTTCGAGGCGCTGACGCAAGGGATTTGGTATCTTTGATGGCACAGTTCGGTGGATGGTTGTGTTGTGGACGTGTGGTATTGGTTCGTGTGTGTCGGAATTTCAGTTGTGGTGGGGTATGGGCGTGTCGTGGCGTGGCGGTATTGGTTTGTGGGTGGGGGAGGATATGCAGGATACACATACATTTATATATGAAATAAAGGAAAGTTGTTGTTGTAATTGTTTTAAGCTGAAACATGATCTCAAGACAATTTGTATGATTTACCTGGTGGAACCTTATAAATTCTCTTACTCTTAACATTTGTGTATGATAACGAGCTGTACCCGAATACAATCTTTGTATAATAGCAGAGACGTTACCGAATATACTAGCATACATTAAAGCTGAAATTATATTCGAACATGAATACAATTGTGTGTTGCATGGATCAGTCACAAACATGAACAGAAAGTAAACTTACAGCCCACCAACATCACACAAATGGTGAAAATCTTTTCAGCATCAGTATTGGGCGCCACATTGCCGAAACCCACCGATGTCAACGAGGTGAACGTAAAATATAAAGCGGTTATATAACGGGACTGTAAATAACGGATTAGAACAGAACATGCAGACAGAGAGAGAGAGAGAGAGAGAAAGATATATAGAGAGAAGATCGGGAGAAGAACAATAAGAAAAACAGAATTTGTTGATTAGACATCATTGTGTGACCCGCTCCAAGAGGATGTTAACTCCTCCTCTGCTAATCAGCCAGCCAGCCAGCCAGCTAGCCGTATAGCCAGCCAGCCAGCCAGCCCAGCTCTCGGCTGCCATGTATGTATACGCTTGTATGTATGCATGTATGGGTGTATCGGGTGTATGGTAAAACAAGAAACGAGAGACTTTACCTTGATAGATGGACCTCCGGTTTTGTTTTCAAAATAAGGTTCATCAATATCATTGCCCAACGTATGTAACCACCCTATATTCTTTGTGAGCATAATGCGTTCAGCATTGCCAATGGCATACCTGAAGGGGGGAAGGAATGAAAGAGGGACACATGAGAAAGAAATCAAAATTCAAGTGTAGCTCGGTATAATCTTTGATTAGGCTTTTTTGATTTTGTTTGTATTGCCTTACGGCATATTCTTAAGAGATATAAACATTGAAAACAGAAAATAACAACAACAACAACAAGAACAGCAACATTAAGTTTTCGTTTTTTTGTGTTTCAACTACGGACATACATACACACACACGTATTAGTAATATATATATATAAGTATATTAATTATTGTCCTCTTTGGAGTGGAGGGCGGGCGGTCATGGAATTTCCTAAAACAAAAAAAGTAGATCGAGGGCTGCATGGTCAACAGCAACAAAAAATTTGAAAAAAAAAATACATTTTATACAGTGTGCAGACGCTAAAACGATTTAAATTTTGGATCATTCCCGCAATGAGATACCTATTCGAAAAGGAAGATATGAATTCTAGCTAACTTCTTCTAGAGAGATGTTCCGAGTTATATCTATCTATGGGGTTGCTTCAACTTTGGTTTTTCAAAATGAAAAGGATGTGGTTCTATGAAGAAAACCAGATGTTTATTTCGGAGTTTATGATCGTTTTGGTTTTTCAAATGTTTAACCATTTATGGGGAAGGTACCAGAAGGAAGGGACCGATATATTACATCTTAACACCAGACCCTGGGTTAATAAAAATATTGTGATGTGTGTAATTTAAAGAAAGCCAGACGTTTTTTTTCGGATTTTATAATCGTTTTGGTTATTCAAAACTTCGACCCTTTATGGGGGAGGTGCCAAAAAGAATGGTCCGATCCCTACAATTTTTTTAACAGATCTTGTATTGATCGAAATATTGAGTTGTGTCAAGTCTGAATGGAATCGGATGTTAAGTTCGTGTTTTCTGAGCTTCATGAATATTCAAAATGTTGACCGTATGTGGGGGAGGTACCAAAAGGAGTGGACCGATATATTCCATCTTTACACCAGACCTTGGGCTAATAAAAATATTGTGATGTGTGTAATTTGAAGACAATCGGACTCTTAAATCACATTATTTAGAGTTATAATTATTCAAAATGTTGACCCTTTGTGGGGGAGGTACTTGCTGGAGTGGACCGATATTGTCCATTTTCGCACCTCACCTAGCACTGATGCAAATATTAGGACTCGCAAAGTTTAAGGAAAATCGGATTATCCTTTCTTTTTCTGTGCAGAAAAAATGTTTTTTTTTAAATTTTCGACCATTTTTGGGGGAGTTACCAGAAGCAGTGGACCGATATATTCCATCTTCACATGAGACCTTGGGTTAATAAAAATATTGAAAGGAGTGAAATTTGTAGGAAATCATACTATTGCATCACATTGTAAAAGCGTTATAATTTTTCAAATTTTTGACCCTTTGTGGGGGAGGGGCACTTGATGATCCATTTTCGTACCTGACCTAGCACTGTTTGGAAATATTAGGATTAGCAAAGTTGAAGTAAAATTGGATTATCCTTTCTCTTTCTCTGCATATTTTTTTTTTTTTTTGAAATTTTCGACCTTTTATGGGGAAGGTACCAGAAGGAGTAGACCGATATTGCTCATCTCCGAACTTGATCTAAGTTTGACAATAATATTACTATGTACGAAACTTGGATCAAATTGGATACTCCCTTCGAGAGTTATCGTTCGCACCAGCCAGACAGACGGACGGAAATCTCTAGATCGACTCCAAATGTCCTAAAAAGGGATTTGGTCAAAGAGACGTAGGGTCTAAAATCGTTATTTCGTTGAGACACGTTTTGGCGTATCAAATGATATATACCCTCTCTAGCCATATGATTGAGGGTATAACAAAAACTCAACAGCCCTCCCATTCAATTGTTTTAAAAAAATTTTGCATACTTTAAAAACGTCTTCCTTTCTGGTTATTCCAGGGCTATACCTATTGAGAAAATTAACCTTTTTGTATTAAGAGACTTCTCTAACGAAAACATATATTGTCCATAAGTAATAACTTTGCCTGTTTAAAGGCATGAATACCCAACTTTTTTTTCATTTTTGCAAATTTTTACCGGAATACCCTTTTCCGTACCGGTAATGCTGACATTTTGTTCTCGCCCACATTTTGCTATTTATTTTTTGAGATTAAAAACCTAAGAGAACAAAGCTATGACTAATATTTTGCAGTTATATTCAATACTTAAGTACCAGGGACGAATGTTGGGGCCCTGGTGTCCCATTCCCTCCTAAATTGTTAATTTTCGGTCATTTTTTCTACGTTTTGCATGGAATAGTTAATATTTTTCTAATTGAGCCCTGCACCGAAATGGTTTTCAAATACATATCGAATCTATTTTCAAGGCCGATATTTATGATGTCAACAGTAAATTATATAATAAATACTAAACTATCTAATGGATTATCCCATGGGGAAGATTCGAGATAGTGAGTCCACACTGTACAAATATCAAAAAAAAAAAAAAACATTTTAAATTTATATAAAAAAAAAATAGATTATTTGAAAAAAATTGAATATGATTTCAGTACCACACTTGACATTTAGAGTTGTTTTTTTTTACATCTAGATAGGTATGTATGTAGGTATTATAATAATTTTTTTGCAGACACAGTGCAACGCATACTTGAAGGTTTCAACCAAATCACTTTCGCTGTACCCAGAAACTGAAGAGTATTCATAATATAGAATTTTATGCAGAAAATATAATTTTGATTGGCCTTGCCGTTTATGCTTTTTTCTTACACTTTTTCGTAGGAAATCCGTAACAATCATTAATACGAATGACACTATAGTTCGGGCGAATATTTATAGAATTCAGTATTTGAAATAAAACAACAGAGAATGGCAACGCTGTCCAGAAAAAATGGATTGCAAAAAAACATCGATCAAAATTGTGAAAAAAGTGAGCGAAGAAAGACCGAGACTATGGGAAAAGTAGTAGACGAATTCGGCCGTACCGAGAAAACCGAACAATATACCTTTAATATTAGAAAATATGTGGAAATATGAGGAGCTTGATGAGTACCTTGACCCATTGTAAATGTACATATAAAAGTGGGCATATTATATTATACCCACGTTTAAGAAACAATAAATCAGCGATGTGCGAAATTGGGACAAATCGGAGGGACATACCCAGTCCTGTAACGAATTTTTTTACACTCTGTAGCCATTAGACTGTGGGCATAATTACAACTTGAAATTTTTTTAAAAATATTTTGATTTTAAGAAAAAAAAAAAAATAACGGATTATAAATAACTTAGATTTCGTTGCAGAATCTTTAGCTTAAATTCATGCTCAAATCTAAAACAGACCTTTTAAATGATAACTGTTTGCAATATTATGATTGCAAATTAAAAAGATCGATTTTGAAATCCTAAGGCTCCGGTATTTTTACGGGTTATGACAATTGATTCCTTTGTAGAAGGGAATGAAGAAAAAACTCAGGTCATCTTGGTTTAGCGATCAGTAAATATTGCGATCAGTAAAGCAATTAACGAAAGTTTATAGCCTCCTCTGGAAGAGATGAAAAAACTGAATGCCGAACAACGGAACACTCTTAACTCCAGAGGAGGTATTCGTTAATCGGTAGAATCGTAGAATCGGAATCTGCAAGGAATATGAATTAAGTTCTGATGTAGAGGCCTTTTGGTTATTCAAAATTTTAATCCCTTTTGTGGGAGAGGGGCCAAAAAAAAGTAATCCATTGTTCATGGCAGATCAATTGTTAATAAAAATATTGGGATGTGTGAAATTTGAAGAGAATCGAATGCTTATTTCACATTTTAAAGGAGTTATAATCATTCAGAATTTTGACCCGTTGTGGGGGAGGCACCAGAAAGAGAGGATCGATATATTCCATGATCTTGTGATAAAAATATTGGAATGTGCGCATTTTATAAGATTTTTGGTTATTCAAAATGTTGACCCGTTATGGGTGGGGGAGGTACTGGAAGGACTGGTCCCCTTTATTCATGCTTCATACTAGACTTGGTATAAATATTGAGAATTGGGACATTTGAAGGCAATCAGACTTTTTTTCACATTTTACAAGAGCTATAATTATTCAAAATTTTGCCCACTTGGGGGGAGGTACTTGATGGAGTCGACCGATATTGGTCTACCTTGCACTAATAATAATAATATTAGGATTTAGAAATTTTGCACAACATTAAATGACCTTTTCTTGTTCTACAAAGTAAATTATTTTATGTGGAGGTACTAGAAAAAGTGGAGCGATATTGCCCCTCTCCAAGTTAGATCTATGTTTGACAATGAGATTACGATGTACCAAGCTTGGACCAAATAGGATACTCCCTTCAAAAGTTATCGTGGGCACCAGCCAGACAGACGGACGGCTAGATCGACTCCAAATGTTCTGATTCGGATTTGGTCCAAGAAAACGCAGGATCTAAGACAGTTATTTCTATTATCCACGTTTTGGCCAAATGATTTTTAATTAATATGCAACATGAGTACAAAAGGAAGGCTTCGAGATGAATTCTGCTGATCCATTATTGGTATGGCTGGAAAACTCATGGAGAGTACCACCCAGATTTATGTTAACGGCTATGCTTAATATGTGGTCCTTGTCTTTGCTATTTTTTATGGAATTTATCGGAACCGACTTTTTTCAAATATATGAGTGTTACAATTAAAGATTCCGGGAAAATTTGTAGGCATATATTCTTGGTATTCGGAAACATAAGCCGTTCTTTATTATTTCTGCATTTTTGTAATGGGCCAGTAAGTTCGTGTAAACTCTGTTGGATTTTTGGAAAAATTAAAAATACCACCACATTGTAGGTCATGGAAAAATAATATGAAATCCGTTGTCATTTTTTCTCCTGGCATTAAAAAAAGATTCCGCACCATTAAAAAGATTTCATTGCATACATGTTTGCCCTTGCACTTTAGCTTTTCAAACAAATATTCTTCATTAGAATTGAGTATAACCGTCAATACTAGAGCATTTTACATAGACCTCATTCAGGATCTTCTCCAAATCGCAATATTTAAATTACAAGTTTCTTCAATAAAATATTTCACCGAATTGTTCTAAAAAGGGCGTTCTCAGAATAAAATTCCCCACATGATATATTGGGGTGGTATTTTTTTGGTCATAACCCTAATGCGCATACATTATTCGAATAAAAATCATCATCAGGGTTAATATTTAAACAGTTTCAAACATTGCCAAATCTACCCAAAATAACCCCGGTAGTGACCATAGAGCGGATGATGAATGCTAATTGAGTCTCTATGTATTTCTCAGTAGTTTCCCATGAGGAAGGGTATTTTGAGTTCCTGAAAGTTAGCATTTATAAATATTGAATTGTTGTTTGTCGAGTTGTGTCGATCTAGTTCATAGTTCAGAACACACAGTTCCTAAACGTATGAGTGATTTCATAAATTTCATATCACTCATACGCAGAGTTTTCATAAAAACGACCGGGGTACAAGGAACTAGATACGGAACTTGTTCGTTCAATCGAACTAGGTGGACCCAACTCTGATTATTTGTATTTAAAAATGAAAAATATTTTGCTAAAGTATTCAAAATTTATAAACAAGATAAACTAAAGCTCTTAATACTTTAAAGATAAAGCTTTTAGTACTTTACTTTTAAATTTATGATTAAAAATTATTTATAAAAAAATCTATTAAATTTTAATTTAAATTCCTTAGAAATATTATGAAAGCCAATATACATATGTTTTTTTTTTTTTTCTTTAAAATTTGAACAATTCTATTATTAAATATTGCACTTGTTAAAAGTTAAATATTATTTTTCGATAAATTGTAAATTAAATTTTTCAAAAATATTTAATTAAATGCTAAAGCGTTATTTAAAAAAATATATATATTTTTGCTAGTAAAACTGTAGGCGTTAAAGCTTAATGGTCAAGTATATAATTGCAGGAAGCGTTTCAAAATTTTTTTGCCGGCTTTGCATCAATGTGCGCATAGTGCATGAGTGCAAATAAACTTTTTCGATTTCGGATATATATGTACATATATTTTATATATTTCTATTCCCTTGAGTTATTTTCATTTGTCGAGATTGGTCAGAAAATCGTAAACATATTATTCTTAGCTTATTTGTTATGGATGTAGCTTTTAATCGATTGTTCATGAGTTAATAGGAGACAACAATTTGGATAGGAAAAATATTGTTCGACTGTATACCTTGCAAAAAAGGAGTACAAATTAAGGTTAGATCAATAATTCCATAATTTGAGCCGAAACTCTTCCCGTAATGTTTGACATAAGAAGTAGGTGGAAAAAAAGGAACAATATAACGAATGAGGTACCAAATCGTAACGCTGCCAAAGACCTAGAATGATAAAGACTAGACAAAATACATTCTGAGCTAATGGTTTGTGTCTATACAATCTAGGTAACAGCTCATGACAGAGCCATGTTAATATAAAAAACATATTTATAGAAAAAAATGACACAAAAAAGTTTGAAAAATTTTAAAATTGGGTTTCAAAATTCTATTCCATAGACTTTCCCAATTGCCTAAACGGTTTAAATCGTGATGGTGATCGTGAATGATGGTACAAGCCAGTGTCAAGATATGGCAACTCTGTGAAAATACCTCTGTTGTTATGATATCGTAACAACGGAGGAATTTTCACAGGGTTGCCATATATTGACTCTGTCTTGTCCCATCTTTACACTTCTGTGTCTTTGACGCTACAACCGTTGTGGCCAATTGGACAAAGACATAGAAGTATAAAGATAAGACAATTCGGAGTCAAGATATGGCAACCCCGTGTAAATACTTCTATTGTTATGATATCATAACAACAAAGTTACAAATGTTAACTGATTTATACCGCCAAGGCAATATGCAAATTTTCGGAAGGTCTATGGATAAGAAGTTTAAAACCACATTTTTGGATTTTTATACCCTCCACCTTGGAAAGGAGGGTATATTAACTTTGCCCTAAATATTCATCGTAGACCCCATAAAGTCTATATATTCATAATCAGCAAAAAATTCTAAGTCCGTCTGTCTGTTGAAATCACGATACAGGATGTAGGATGGTTGGTATTAAAAATGAGATATATAGGTCCACGTTTTTCTATAGTCCCCCATATAACGATATCTCCCGATATTCGGTATTTTGATGGCTTTTGTCACATTTTTTCACGGATTTGTCTAAAAATTGGTATTTGTTGGTCATAATGGGTTCTAGTTCGTGTGGCGAAACATTGTATGGCTAGGTCCACGTTTTGCTATAGTCCTCCATATAACGGTACCTCTCGATATTCGGTATTTTGACGATTTTTGCCACATTTTTTCACGGATTTGTCTAAAAATTGGTATTTGTTGGTCATAATGGATTCTAGCTCCGGTGGCAAAACATTGTATGTATAGGTCTACGCTTTGGTACAGCCTCCAGATAACGGTAACTCCCGATACTCGGTATTTTGATGATTTTTGCCACATTTTTTCACGGATTTGTTCTAAAAGTTGGTATTTGTTGGTCATAATGGGTTCTAGCTCCGGTGGCGAAACATTGTATGGCTAGGTCCACGTTTTGGTATAACTCCCATGTAAAGTTACCTCCCGATATTCGGTATTTTGATGATTTTTGCCACATTTTTTCACGGATTTGTCTAAAAGTTCGCTAGAACCCATTAGGACCCATGGGTTCTAGCTCCGGTGCCGAAACATTGTATGTATAGGTCCACGTTTTGGTATAACTCCCATATATCGGTACCTCCAGATATTAGGTATTTTGATGATTTGAGCGAAATTATTCATCGGAATGTTTTCAAATTTAGTATTTGAAGTTCGTAATCGATACTATAGCCTATTACAGAAAATTGTCTGTGCAGGTCCACCTTTTGGCATAGCCCCCATTTAACAGTACCTCCCGATATTCGGTATTTTAATGATTTTAGCAACATTTTTCACCAGAATTGTATCAAATTGTATATTTGAAGGTCGTAATGGATACTACAGCCTAAGACAGAAAATTGTGTGTGCAGGTCCACGTTTTGGCATAGCCTCCATATAATGGTACCCCTCCCTATATTCGGTATTTTGATGATTTAAGCTACATTATTCACCGATTTTTTCCAAGTTTCGCATTTGAATATTGTAATGGCTTATGACAAAAGTTGCCTATGCAGGTCCACGCCATGGCATATACTATAATATAACGGCTACATTCGGTATTTTTAACATTTTAACGGATATTATTTTTTTGAAAATTGCCAAATTCTTTCCAAATGGTGGAGGGTATTCAAAGTTCGGCCCGGCCGAACTTACAACTTTTTTACTTGTTTATATTAACATACCTCTGTCATGAGCAGTTACTCTTTGTTTCGTAGACACAAACCATTTTCTCAAAATTCATTTTGTCTAGTCTTTACCATTTTAGTTCTTTGAATTGGATACTTTTTTAAAATCGAACTGCCTTGGATTTTTTTGGCAAATCCAAAGGGTTCGTACAGAACTTTGTACCTCTAATTTTACTAATCAACCCGCTAGGAAATTAAGAATCTTCCCATTTTTTGTGAAAACAATGATCTTGATCTCTTGATAATAACCCCAGTTTAAAGTATACATGGTATAATTATTTCACGGTAACTTCACTTTAAATAAGAATATCCAGCTCTGCATTTTTCTGTAATTAACCGTGTTTCAAATATAACGGCATAGAAAATGGGTTTCCATCTCTGATTTCTGCATACACAATGGAGTTATGAATATACATTTTGACAATTAGATATTGTCAAAGGTATAATTTTGAAAAAAAAAATGTAAACAAATGATTGCATGAGGTTACCTTTTTAATTTTACCATGAAAGTATAGCAAGCGAGTCAATTGCGATTGCTTTAAAATCGCCTGATCGAACCAACTTTAATTTGCGTATAACACCACGATGGCATCAAAATAAAATTTCGAAAAGAAAATCTTCAATTTTAAAGACCAAAAACAAAAGAGAAACCCAAAAGTTGCTGAACATGTTCTCGGATTCACTTTCACGTTTGGTGGTCGCACCGAGTGTTGCAGATTTCCGGTCGTTGTGAGAGGCAAAAGTGAATTAAGAAACATGATACTCTCAAGGACAATTCAACTCTCACTATATCGTGGAATGCTGACCATAGGCATGTAAATTTACTCTAACAGCATTTTATTCAAGGTTCACGTGAAGTTGAAAACATGCAACAGCTTCCTTGGCGCTGCTCTGCAGAATAGAACAAAGAAACACACTTTATTAAAAATCATTTCAAAAAGGCAAATTCAAAAAACGAAACAACATTTTATACAGCAATCGTTCCATTCGCAATGGTAGAACTCCTACGGGATAGACTCTTGAAGTAGCGAGAGTGAAGAACAGTTACAAGAAGAAAAAAAAGGAAAAAGAAACGCTACAGGTGTTCAGTGGATTCCAAGCAATACATATTTACACACAATGTTCCTTAGTACATTGGATTGTAGGGTGGAACTGTTTCGTGTTGGAGAAATATTACAATGTTCTCTTAAAAAGGGGGTTTGGGAAGTAAGGGCATAGAAATATAGTGGCAACGAAATCAAATGTTTGAAGCAAGCAAAATACTACAATTACAAAATACGCAAAGCTGTGACAAGTGTTAACATAAACAAATTACCTTTTTCCATCCAGCAAAAATGTTTATCGTTTTTTTAATTTAAATTAAACTCTGTTAAGTTTTCAAATACAATATTACATTCTATATGGCGAAGAACTCCCGTTCAATTTAGGTATTAAGTTAAAAACGCTTAGCAGAATCTTTAAACCCATAATTTGCCCGAAGTTTTTAGAAAATTAATAATCAATCCTGGCCCCCATTCATGGAAACGTTGACAGCAATATTTCAACTGTCACTCTGTCATTTGGAAACTTTTGCAAGACTTAACATCCATGTTGTGTAAATTAATACATTACAAAAATTAAAAAAATTTATATTTCTTTAAATAAACTCTAGCTTGCTACTCTTCAAGACCGAAATCAATTCTGTGGAAAATGCCAGAATGTGTTTTGCAAAGTTTTTCACCAACAGGCAACTGTCTCAACATCGTGAAGCGTTGCCATATTTTCGCAAAACTCCACATCAACATTTGTTGTTCTTTCTCTAATGGTTTCATTTTCTCACACACAAATTGATTTTTCTCTTTTCTCTTCTGCGTATGTATGCGTATAGTTCAAGCTGGATTTGGTTGGTCGTCAACTCCGTCAAATACTTAATATTGTTGTTGCACTGTGTTTCAATATACCGATGAATCGGTATGTAAAAAAAAAAACATTTTATTTTTGGCTAATACTGAGCATACACGTAGCCACCATCACCAAATCAACCATCATCGAGAAAGTTTTCTCTCTTCGTTCATTTTGTGAAATAATAATGAAAAGTAAATGTGTGTGTTTATATATACATATTTACATGTGCACAAACAGACTAACTGTAAGCGATAGTGAGTTTTTTACATTTCGCTGGGTGCATTTTTTGCATTAATGGTATGTAAAGTGGTATGATATCACAACAAAATCAAACACAGGTGGTGGTAGTGGTGGTGTAAATGTTGTATTATGATCCACATTAAAGCGGTGTACACACCATCAATCTTCACAGGCTTTTTTATCGGTGTTGTCAGTTCACTCATTCTTTTCCGTCAACGATAATGATCGTGTTTGGAACCATAAAGCAAGCAATGGGCTCTAAGCAAACCAGTTAGATGTTTTTTTTATGAATTTCACTAAAGACTACTGTTTGTAAGAAGCCCAAAATACATGCAGTGCAATAAAAATAAAATATCGGAAAAAGAAATGCTTCCATAAAAATGTAATTAAAATAAAAAACAAGTTAAATAGTATCAGTAGGTTTTGCCGACAGATGTATACCCCCAGCCTTGAGTTATGATTATTCAAACGGTTGACCATTTTAGGGTTGGTTCAGCAGTTGGCCAATATTAGTATCTGACCTAAGACTGATAAAAATGTTACAACGTGCCAGATTTGGACTATATCGACTACTTCCTTTACTTTATATAAGATATGTACAAATTTTTGGAAAATATGTAAACATGCGTGAGGGTAACATTTTCATACTTCATCTAATACAGATAAAAATATCGCTATGCCCAAAAAAAATCGAACATTTTTTCCCACTTTTCGCGGAATTATAAATTCTGATAAATTACATATTCACATCAAATTTCTGGTTAAGAGAAATATTTAGACATAGCAAGTTGTAAAGAATCGCCGACTTGTTTCGCAAATTATGGCAGATGTAAATACTGGAATTTACTGGAAAATACCTGGATGTGTGAAATTTGAAAAGATTTGGATGCTTATCTCGCTTTCTTTGAGCGTTTTGTTTTTCACCAAAGGAGATACCAAAAGAATTGATCCGATCTGTACCATATTTATAACAGATCTTGTGTTGATGGAAATATTGAGATGTACCAAGTTTGAATGGAATCGGATGTTAAGTTCGTGTTTTATGACCTTTATGAATATTCAAAATTTTGACCCTTTGTGGGGGAGGTACTAGAAGGAGAGGTCCGATATATTCCATCTTAACTCCAGACCTTGGGTTAATAAAAATATTGTGATGTGTGTAATTTGAAGAGAACCGGATTTAATTTAAAACCTTGACCCTTTGTGGGGGAAGTATCAGAAGGACGGGTCCAATATCTACCATCTTTATAAAAAAAATCTTTTTTTATGCAACTATTGAGATGTACCAGGTCTGAATTGAATCGGATGTTAATTTCGCATTTTTTGAGCTTCATGAATATTAAAAATTTTGACCCTTTGTGGGGGAGGTACCAGAAGGAGTGGACCGATATATTCCAGCGATTCGTGTAATTTGAAGACAATCGGACTTCTATATCACATTTTATACGAGTTATAATTATTCCAAAATTTGACCCTTTGTGGGGGAGGTACTTGATGGAGTGGACAGATATTGTCAACTTTCCCACCTGACCTAGCACTGATGCAAATAATAAGATTTGCAAAGTTGGAGGAGAATCGAATTATTCTTTCTCTTTCTGTGCAATAAATTATTTTCTTTGAAAATTTTGATATTTTGTGGGGGAGGTACCAGAAGTACTGGACCGATATTGCCCATCTCCGAACTCGATCTAAGTTTGATAATAATATTATGATGTACCAAGTTTAAATCAAATCGGATACTATAAATCGATATTAAAACTTAGCTGGCTGTAAGTTAAAGCTGGTGGTGTAGACCGCTTAATGTGTCCACTTAGGTCCATGTGTATACAATGCAAAAATCATTCATATATAATTAAGATAACATATATATGTAGATAGGATACATATCTATATTAACAAACAACTATTAAAAAAAAAAAAAACTTTTTACAAACATAAAACTCTTCCTTTGGAATGACAACGAAATCTCGAAGTGGTGTGGCATATGGTGATGGTGGTGTGTGTTTGGCTGCATCATTAATTTATGCACACACAACCATTTACACTATGTAAATATGTTGACGTGTGTGTGTGTGGTCCAAATGCCACACACACATACTCTAAACTAAAAAATTTAAACAAAAACAAATTTAGAATTACTTTGGATCTCACTGCAGTTCGAAGCGCACACAAATATTAACCTACACACATTAGCAATTCATTTAGGACGTGCGGCCACACATCAGGTTCGTACAACGTTCACAACACGTGGCCCCAATCAATTCACTTGTTTACCCTAGTAAGACATAAGACAATGCAATCTGGCTAATGTGTGGCCCTACGGTTCTAAACCAATCCGGCCATGTGTCGGGCCAATTCGTGTGTCCTGGACTCGCTTGAGATTGTAGCCGACCGTTTTTGTGTAACAAAAAACATTACCATATGCAAGCCAGCCAGTGTGCAATGAGAACAAATGTGGCCATAAGCAGTACCAAGACAGCAGCTCCATATTCCGAATAACGATCAATTTTCCGTGCGACCCTCACCAGCCGCAGCAGACGGGCTGTTTTCAAAAGACCAATCAGAGTTGTTGTCTGGGTAATAAAAGATAAGACAAAGTGACATTCAGTTACATTTTTGGAAATGGATTCGGGGCATGCATCAACTAAATAAGGACTCTTCGCCATCAACCAAAGCTCCTAGGCATTCTATACAGTTAGTTTATTAGTTATTATTAATAACAATAGTAATAATAATAAGAATAATAATAACAATAATGAGGATAAGAAACCACCTTCCCATCAATATGCGGCGAGGTGTTACTGTATTTGGAAAAAAACTTGGTATGTTGCTACATATGTATTATGTATTTGTAGGACACATATGTGTGTGTTTTATCTATGTATTCACTATTTACTTACATCGCACATATTTCAGCCATAGTGTGGTATAGGTGGTTTTCTAATCCCTTTTTTTTGCTTTGTTTTTGTTTATTTGCTAGGCTCAACCAAAACTTTACTAAAAAAAATTAAATCTAGTTTTTTTTTATTGATTTTGTATTTGTCTTTGTTTTCTTTTTACCGATTATTAATAAGTTTTGGGCTTTGTTTTATATTTTTTCCAAGTCTATTAAATTGTGTTCTTAACTAAAAACCAAAAAAAGTTTCCAACTAAAATCTTGATAAAAAGCATCTAAACAACACTTGAGTTCAAAAAAAAAAACGGAAACTAGAAAAATTATCGAACAAAGTAGAAGAAGAAGAAAGCATTATTGAGAAGTTATGAAAATCCAAGAACGGAAGAAAAACTAAAAACCAAAACTCAAAATCACACACTCAGTATTCAATCGAATCGAAACGAAGATTTACACATACACAGAACCAAAAACAAAGGTGATGATTGATAACAGAGGTAGAGAAAGAGGAACAGAATGGAAACTGAAATGGAACTAAACGCAAATAGAACGACACTAAATCTTTTCATGACATATATTTATAATTGGACTTTCAAAAGTGGGGTGGGGGTAGGCCCTGTGGTGGCCTTCCATCACAAACGGTAACATTTTTACAAATCTAATTTCACTAAAAAATTTCATACGAATCGTTTATGAAAATTACTCACACACACACGCTCCTATGCAAACGATATGTATGTGTATGCAATTATTAGATTTTTTTTTTTTTTGATTGTTTGTTGTTTTTTTTATTTTTTTTGCAAATGTTTAAACTACATACTCCCTTTGCACTTATTAGGATTTGTTGTTTTTATTTTATTCTACGGCAGATGTGAATTTAGTGGTGGATTGGTTAATAGAACAAGAAGAAGAATAAGGTTAGTTGATCGGTTTGGAATAAGGCCTGTAAAAGTATTGAATAAAAATCAACTAAAAATGAAATCAAACTCAGTGATGATCACAAAAAGAGAGAGACGATCGCCAACTAGCTATCAACAACAATTATTTATCTCATGTATAAATGGTGCTTGACTACAAACTCTTCTTCTTTGTTTTCTGTATCGAAACTAACGATTGCGTCGTTCTCAATCTATTTCCTTTGCCGGCTGCTAAAAATTAGGTTACTAAGACAGTGCTGGCAAATCTCGCATAGAAAAGGAGAGTCTTCATATCATAACATAGTCTTTTCTATTATTGTTTCCATTTTAAAGCAGAATTCTTTGTTTTCTAAGAATTCTTTGCAATAAGGTATGAGTTTTTTTACCCCAGGGTTGAGTTATGGATGCAGAAATTATTACAACTTTAGATCAAAGGTAAAACAATTCTTTCAAAACTGGGGATAATTTTGTAAAAATGTTTTATGTAGGATGAAAAACTCATTCAATACCTATTCTAGAAGCCAATGGCAAATGTTATAAAAATTGTCTAGAATAGCATAAAGATTTCTAGTCTGGAGTATTCTCTCATTAGCCTAACTTCATATTATTCCCTATTATAGAGAGATTTTTTTTTTCAAAACTTAAGTGACAGCCATCATCTTGGCAAAGGGAATGGTCACTTTTCAGTTTTTTAATATGACGACTTTGTTGAAAAGTGTCGAACATTCACAGGTGAATGATTATCACACTCACTCCTGCCTTAGTTTTTTTGATTCCAGGAATCTTCAACATCAAATTTAAAGCAAAGACATGAAAGTATAAATATAGGAAAAGACAGAGTAAAAATATGGCAACTCTGTGAAAATATCTCTGTTGTTATGATATCATAAGAACATAGTTACCAATATGAACTAGTTTAAACAGCTAAGGCAATATGCAATTTTTTGGAAAGGTCTATGGAATAGAAGTTTGTATCCACATTTTTGGATCTTTCTAGTTTTTATTTGTCATTCGTTTTTGTAATCGTTGTTTTTATATTAACATGCCTCTGTCATGAGCTGTTACTCTACGTATTGTAAACATAAACCATTCGCTCAAAATGCATTTTGTCTACTCTTTACCATTTTAGGTCTTTGTTTGAAGTCTCGCTATTAAAAATGGTAGAAGAATACAGGTACTCGCATCGACACAGCTGCTGGGACATTGAACTGTCAAACCAATTTTGAAATTGAAAGTTTTTAATGAAAAATTATTAAAATTTGTTGAAAAATGCATACCTCCGATTGGCGTCGTGTAAAAAAAACATTTGAAAATCTACTTATATTTGAAAAAAAGACATTTTTAAATTTTTGACAGATCAATATACCTAATCGTTGATGCATCTACCTGTATTCTTCTATTATGGGGCTGGGACAATGAACTGTCAAACCAATTTTGGAATTTAAAATGTTTAATGAAAAATTATTTCAATTTATAAAAATTGTTGAAAAACGCTTTTTATAATAACCTCCGAATGACGGAGGTGATTCAGTGTGATTTTGACAATTGACAATTTTAGAAAAGTTATTTGCTGAATTTGAATATTTCAAAGAGAGTGAAGCAAGATAGTCTATAAAGCTCAAAGGGATAAGAATACGGACCTACTATTCTATTCCTATTATTTCGATTAAAATAACCTTAATTTCTTTTATGCTAAGGAAAATATATTTTTGCTAAACTTTTGTTGAACAAAACCTATGAAAATATTGTTGTTGTTGTTGAAGCTATAGGACGTTCGTCACCTCTGTACCAATTGTATTCCTTTATTAAAATCGTAAAAATTAAACAGAATATAAGTAAATTTAGATTTTTCAACTCGCTGTCTTTTTGGTGACAAAGAAAAACAACAGAGTTTGAATGGAAGGCGAGTGAACAAAACTAAATTAAAAAAAAAACGAAAAACTACCGAAAGTTGAAAGTAAATAGATCTTGTTCAGGGAATATATCGTCGTTCGCTCAATAGTAATAAAAAACCAATCTGTCAATATTGGATTGTGGAGTAATTCGATGAAAAAGGTATCTAAAACTACCTACAGCTATTGAAGAAAAAACATGCTGTGTACTCTTATCAGTTCACCTTTTAAATTTATTTTCACCGTTTCTCGTACAATTTTGAAAAAGATAATAATAAATGCAATAACTTTTGCACAATAGTTCCGTGTGAAAAACAGGATGGAAGGGATGTAATGTTGAAATGATAATCCTTATGTGAGAAAGAAATTAGCATTGCGTTATGGGCTTGCCATTCACTTTTTAAATGTTTTTTTAGAAAACATTGGATATTAATCTGGCCCTGTGCTGGTGAATATGGTACGATTTCTTCTGTGTTTTCAAAAAAAATCAAAAAATGGCACGGTATCAGGAAAGGAATTTTCACAAAAATTAATTCATTGGAATGACATTTTATTAAAAATTAGGCGGAGATTGAAATCTTCTACAGCCATTGCTCGTCTCGGTATCGTGAAGATATGACAAATTCGATGTGATGTCTTATGCATACGACAATTAGATCTCGTGATCAAAACTGAGGTGTTTTCGAGTTATGTTTCAAATCAGAATTTCCATTCAGGATAACATTCGGGGATTTTATTTATGTTGATGTGCCACTAAGGTATTGCATTTACTTCGGTTTTACTGTTAATCACATTGTCCCCGCTAATGACCAAATTAGGTTCCCTACAGCTCAGATTACGGAATTTCTTTTAGAAAAAACACGCAACGTTTTATACCGGGTACACGTTAGAGCAGATGGATGAATGGTTTTAAATTACAGCTATAAACTTTCTTTCCAATATTTTTTCTTTGTGGTTCTCACATATATATCTTTTCAGATGTCAACCAATTCATCCATCGTTTTCGAGCCCCTGCAACAAACTGTTATTTACACAAGTGTCGTAATAAATTCGCTAATACCTGTATCGTGTACATGTAGTTTTAGTTGTTTTGACACTGCATACGTAATTTTTTAAATATTTTTTTCTTTACGAAATGTCTTGGTCATCATTCAAACTAAATCCGAAACTATTCTATCGGAAAGGGATTTCTAGTTTGTTTAATAAAATCTACGAATTGAACTAAAAAACTGAAAAAGGAAACTAAACTAAACTAAACTAAATAATACAAAGTGTACAGCACATGTATGTAAGTAGGTAGGTAGTTAGGTTGGTAGTAGGTAGGTACATTGGCAGTTCATTACAAGGTAATCAGTCATTGGGTACTTGCGCTTTTGCAGTTGTTCTGAAACGAAATTGTTTGGAAACTTTGCAATTGAGAGAAAGCAGTGTAAGTTCATTGGAAATGAAAAGGGCGGTGGTAGATCGGTCATTTGTTGTTAGTCCATAAATTCGGTTTTCAATATGGTTTGAGGTGCTACTCCTTTGTTTGGAATTTGGAATTTCTTCAAGTCGAGCGAGATAGACAGAGAGAGAGAGTGAGGAGAGAGAAAGAGGTGCAGTATGTTTGTCAAACGAGAGCTTTGATGTATTTACAGGCAATACAATTTTCGGCCAGATATCTAGGGTACTTACAAGTTATTGCTGCGGTTGTTGTGGTAGAGTGGGTCTTTGGTCAGTAAAGGAGAGAAGAGGGGTTGGTTGGCTTATTGCGATCAATGCATTTGTGAAAATTTAGTTAGCTCAATTTCTCAGCAATTATACCTATTACCCTGACTGATTGACTGACTGTCTGACTGATAGGTTGACTGACTGACTGACTGACTGACTGACTGGTTGACAAATTGAAAATAAACAATTTTTGTATACGAATATTCACAAAACTCTTTATGCAAAGTAGTAGAAAATATTGAAAAAAATTAAAATCAAAAATCGTGTATGTTGTGGAATATTAAAGTTAAAGTTGTTTTTGGTTGCTTTGGGTTTTTGTTAAAAGAAATGTAGAAACTGGCTTTTAATACCTCTTCATTATCCAAGCCAAGCTGTAAAATATGTTTGTTAATAAAAACAACATTAAATTCGGAATTATTACAGTTAAAAGAGATTTTGTTTTTTTTTTTTAATTTTTGTGGTAAGTTTTTGTACAATAAATTAAGAGAATTTGTACGATTATGAGAATGAGAAAGAAGAGTGGGTGTTTAAAGAGAAATGGAGAAGAAAGTATAAAAAAGCTTAATGTTTTTTTGTTAAAAGGCTGCCTCTGATTCTGAAATGCTCGTTTTGATTTTTGTATCCTTCAAAGATCTTCCAATTATTTTTTGTTCATTAGTATTGTTTGCAAGTGTAGATGTAAGTGTTTTGGTGTGTGTGGGCGTTTTCGTTCGTTCGTTTGTGTGTGTGTATGTGGTTGGTGGTAGTTGCCCATTCGATCGAAATATCAACGATGGTGTCGGGAGTCGCCTTACTTTTGAAAATTAATCAACCAAGTCCAATTCGGAATGAAGATATCGACCGACTGTGCCGACTCCTTCGTTGACCTTTTAAACTCGATGGGAAGCAACGTATTTATTGTGTCTCGTTTCAATTTTAGTGCTGAATGTATTTGAAAATTGAAATTTCGCCAGAGAGCTTGTAAATCAAACCAATTTTTCGAACGAGAACGAATTCTAAAAATCAATAACTACCGTGAGTACGGTTGTAAAAACGAGTAAAATCGGAATTTTACTACCAGGCCTATCGTAAATATTGTATAAATTTTTAAGATTTTTTTAAAAGTTTAGACTTAAGAATAGTGTTAACCAAAAAAATTAAAAGGAAAATGAAAAAGAAACAAACATGCAAAATAGACTGCATTTTTCGGCTATTCGAAAAACCTTAGAGTGTTTTTTACCGCAAAAGATAGTACACACCATGATTATCCAATTAATTGCACCATGTCATCTGTGTAATCACTCTGTGCAAATAGCAATAGATATGACCTATAACATGGTAGAAGAATATAGGTAGACGCGTCGACACAGCTACTGGGAAAATGAGCTGTCAAACCAATTTTGGAATTGAAATTGTTGAATTAAAATTATTTAAATTTGTAAAAAATGTTGAAAAACGCGAATTATAATAGCCTTCGAATGACGTAGTATAAGAAAACATATAAAAATCTACTTATATTTGAAAAAAACATTTAATTTTTTTTTTTTGACATATCAATGCTCCCAAACGTTGATGCATCTACCTGTATTCTTTTGCCACGATCCATAACAAGTTGAGTGCAAAATGTTAATGTCCACATTGTTATCGATGTTATCATCATCGCAATAATTCTTTCTGTTATCATTTCTGGCAATATTTTCTCATTTACTTCTTTCGAGAGAGCAGAGAGAATTGGCGGTGTAAAAGTAAACAGACGATCTAATTTTGGCTGAGATTCCTTGAAGAATCTAAACGGACAGTCTTTTTGGGATTCAAAATATAGAAGAGAAATATTAAATATTTGGTTTTTTTCATTTTACCTCTCACATAAGCGAGTATCTAATGGAATATAAAGCACTAACTACGCAGGATCTATATATCTTTAGCTTATGTCAAAGGAAACATTTATTATTTTTATAATTAATAACAATTAAATAAATTGTTTCAACTTGGTAAAAAGCAAGAAGAATAATCACTGGCAGATTCTTATTTTAGTTTCGCGTCAAAGGACATTCTTCAATTCATGGGCCTTTCACCAAACTGGCACAAATGATCCCAGAAAATTCCTTGGCATTGAAAAATATCTAGACAGGTATAGAGTTTTAAGTTCCAAGTTATAAAAAAATAAGTAACTAAATTAAACTATTTTTCCCTTCCGACAAGGATTAGATGCCGTTAACCCGACACGCACCCATTTCATTGCAATATATATAACACTCAAAAAATGAAAACATACGGAGATTTTAAGACGGGAAACCAAACTGTGTAGATCGATGGATTTATTCGCACAAGTTATACACAAGTTTTCTTTTATACCCTCAACCATGTTAATTCGATTTAGTGATGCCCGTCTGTCTGTTGTAGTCACCTTACCTATCGCACAAATTAAGATAGAAGGCTTAGTAGGCAGTAGGCTTAATGGGCCATTTCGCCACTTGTCCATTTAACAGTACTTCCAGATATTCGGTGACAGGACGGTTTAAGCAGCATTTTCAATTAAAATTCGGTTTCGGAATGTCTTCTTCCTCTTGTGGCAGATTATTGTCCATATGGTGGCACTTTTTCCTATAGCCCTCATATTCCGGGCATTCTGATGCGTTTAAAAAGTAGTTTGTGAGTTTGTAATGCAAGAAGACTGTTTGAATAGGCTTATTATTTCTTATATCACCGAATATTTGGTACTCTTGGTGTTTTTTTGCAACCTTTGAAAAAAATCCAATAGATAAATTTTGAAAACTTGTCACTGACAAAAGTACTTTTATCTAAAAAGGTTTTATTTACCTTATGGTAGTGGACATTAAAAGTTCGGTCCGAGTCGTCGAATAATACATAACCTTAGCAACCGGTAGAGGAAATTTGTTGTTTTATCCTGAATTTGTTTGATTTTTAAACTGGAATAACTATTCTTCTCAGACCAGTGATTATTTTCTCTCGATTATTTTACACAAGCCGCCATATCCACATCAAACCCAAAATGTATACTAAAAATCCCACAAAATGTTGAAAGAAAAAAATATAATATTAAGAAAAACCAAAAAAATACACACGTTATACAAAACTCAAATCGAAACTGAAAATATGTATGTAGGTACCTATTCTGTTTTCGAACACAACGCTTGGCTTTAAACACATTTATCATGTAAAAAGTTTGGAGTCATTTTCTTTGGAGTGTACTCTATGTGTATATGTGTGTTTCATTGATGTTGTATATAGATATATGATGTATATGTGTATCTACGCATATAGACGTATAGATATCAGTGTAGACAATCAATGTTAAGTCTTTGCAGTTTCCAGTTTAGTCGTTTTCGGGTGCCAGTTTCCTGTGAACTGATATAGAAACAAAACGAAAAAGAATTAGACGAACACAAAAAAAAAGTTGAAATGAAAATCCATGATTGGACACTGTGACTGACTAATGTATTCAGAATGTTTTCATTTTTTCATAAATGCAAGTTGGTCCAATTAATGTTGCACAACAGTTAATCTCATTACTCGGAAACGTCATGAAAAGGTTTATAGTCGTTTAAAGCCAATATTTTTTTATATATATGTACCTATGTAGGTTTCAAAAATATAAAAATATTACATAACACTCGTATTGTATTTTCGTTTTTTTTTTTTTGACTTACGTAGGCTTGACAGTGTCCGATTTTCCTTGTTTTTTTTTTTTAATTTTTTATACTCTGTTTTGTTTTTACAATCGGACCAAGTAACTTAAACATGTGTTTTATTCCTTCACAAAAAAATAAGAAATAAACAAAATGCCCATTTATGTATTACAGTTGCTGGTGGTAGGTGGTTTTGATACAACTGAAGGGTGGCTCCTCTAAATTCAAAAAAAATCCCCAAAGAAATATTTCTCCAAAAACAAAGAACCATCCACATAAGACAATAAAACTAAAATGCTTTTACACAAAAAACAAAAAAGGATTCTCTATAGAAAAGACGGCGATATTAAGCCATGTATTTAGGTTTTCTATTCAAATATTTACTTTAATGTGTACACCCTTCAGTTGGTATTCAGCACACCTCCCAACAGTCTTCTTTTCTCAAAACGCAGCAAATGTCTGAAAATCCTCGCAATATTTTCATGTTTTTTTTAATGAATTAGTTCTTTGCAAATTCTGCCGCCATTTATTTTCTTTTGATTCGTCAAATAAGAAAGCGAAGCTAGATGATTTCAATTTTCTCTTCAATTGCTTTTCTTTTGTAAAATTTGTTTTTTTTGTAGCTAAGGATGAACTAAGAGATTCAAACAAATTCAAATCAAAATACAATCTAGTATTTAATAATAAATATTAAACAAAAAATACTATGCGCTTATTTGTACACATTTAACTAAAATACTAAATGGCGAGCTATTGGCTTTGACTTACCTCGTCCGTATCACTGCCCACCAGGAGTAAATCGAAGGGAATGGCTGCCACCAGGTCTATTAGGAACCAGCCACTCAGATAGTGGACTGCTATGCGACCGGGGTGGGACACCACCTCATCTTGCCCATTGACGAATGTGGTGCGAAAGTTGATTAAGATATCGACGATAAATGTTACATCAACTGCAAAAATGAAGGAATGTACAAACATGTAAAGAGGAATGAAAGAGAAAAGCATAGAAAGAACAGGAATTGAGAGTTAAAATTTTTGTAGAAAAAAAAAAAACTTATTTATCAGCCCTGGATAAATGCACGGCCCGTTTCAGTTGGTGTTTCTAAACCAAAACGGACCTCGAATGGCAAAGAGGTGCACACTTCTTTAATCTAGCTATTTATTGAACATGAACTAGTCGCAGGAAGAAAAGAGGAAAGAAAACTGAACTGCACTGGAAATCAAGATGATTTCGATTTTAATGAAACGAACTGATGATGAAGATGTGTTTGTGGGTGGGTGGATGGTGTCGAGGAGTCATGAGTATTTACATATTTTACAGAATATGAATGTATGTGTATGCGCTATTATGATTGCTCTGGAGTAATCAATGAAAGGTCGAAACGAAAACAGGTTACATGTGGTGCTTCTTGGCTTATTTTACAGTCCATCTTACCTGGGTCGGCTTACATTGTCTCTGCACATGTGTACATGTCACTTTTAATTGTCAAAAGAAATACCAGCCCACTGGCAAGATATCCAATGGGCCGTGCACTTTATTTTGACAATTAAAAACATTGGATATTTTATAGTTTTGAAATAGGTATCAGAGACCCCATAAAGTATATGTATGGATTTCAAGGATCAGAAAAACTTGATCTGTCCTAACATTCAATAGACCCGATGTTTGGCAGAAAAAAGTTCAACATTTTGTGTGTTTGAAATTGGGAGTCTAGCACGATAAACTTTTTCCCCACGAGTCTAGCGATGCAATCTATTTATCAAGACAACCCATCAATGCAACAAGTAGGGTTAATCAACATATACAAGAAAAATATTCGACTTGCCCTTAAGGTTCAGCCACCTTCAGTTGTGGCGAAAATACACATAGAAATATATTTTATCCACTACAAACGATATGCGCCTATTACGCTTTTCTTTTCTATCAGCGACTATGCCGTCTTTTTGAGGGGAAACCGTTTGTAAATTGAAGCGCATACACTTTTTTAATGTGAATCCAGTTAATTGGTTTTTTTAATTTTTGTAATTCAAAATCCTTTTAATTTGGTCCAATTTGATTCCAAAAGAAAAGAGAGTTTTGGGAAAGAAGGGATTCTCTTGTGAAAACAAACTCACTTGGCTTTACGGAATACTTTCAGCGAGTGACTTGGAACTTTCCGAAAATTAAATGGAATTAAGAAATCAGTTTTACGAATCCATAAATTTGCCATTGAACTATGTTAAATTGTCCTGCCCCCCAGTATGTATTAGCTCTGATTTACACCCTTGCCGCCCTCCCCCACTGACATCGACATACATATGTACAAAAAGGTTGTCATGGAAGATAACAGAGTACACAGATAAAGATAGAGATAGGAATAGCTAGAAAAAGATCATATTTCCTGATCACTGTTCAATATTATTTTCATATTCGCCCTTTTCGTTTTTCTGTATATGTCATCTAGGTGTTTTCCAATTACCTATAAGATCCACAATAACTATAGGATCACTGTTTATATACTTATTGGTACGTCTCTGATAATCTTGTTCACCCAACAAAAATGCAGCAACATATGGGGTAAATATAGCCGTGTACATCACCAATATCAAAATGACCCAGTCCCAGACAGCCTTGAACGGTGAGTAGTGAAGTATGGTCCAACGATGGGTTTTCGCTCCCATATTTTTCTGTTCGGGCAGGACATTGGCACCCAATGACAAAACCTGGAAGAAGAAATACATTGTTTACAGAAATGTCACACACAGAAGGCTTCTCGAAAGAGAAACAAATTTGAGAATAAGACAGAAAAATTGTTTACACGTAGAAAGTTTGCCACAGAGGAAAGTTACTTAAGGTGGAGATGGCCGAAGAAAAGCTCACATTGAGCCCTTTCTCTCCTTCAAAACGTAGTTTTCTTTACGCCAAACTTTCCACAGATACACAGCACACATACATACATATTCCACTTTTACATACCGTTTCAACGGGATCTGGAAATTTAATTTCCATTTTTGGACTCAACAATGCTTCCTTGTCCATTGTATCTTCGCCATGTTCGCTGACATGCTTCGATGATAGCTTTCTTCCAAATATTTGCGAAGAAAATTTGTATTTGTTACTATTGCTGTTGGCATTCTTTCGTTTTTCGTCCGGTGTTGTTTGGCAACTGCTTTGCACAGTCGATTTCGAGTAACCACCGCCGCCGCCAATACCGGCACCTACACCACCACCTCCTTGCTCGTAATGTCCACTATAGCCTTCGGATTTCGGTTTCTTACTCTTCTCGCTGGTGTTATCCATACCGCTTAGTCCGGCTTGTGTCTGTATTAGTACAGCTTTGTGACGTTGTTTCTCACATTTGTCGCACGAAACGCCCGCCCCATTTGCATCCATTTTATGGATCGGCTTTAACGTGCAGTTTTCTAAGGGTGTGTGGTGCTGTGGGTGGGTCCCCACCGTCTTCGCCGATTGCTGTTGTTTGTACAATTGTTGTTGCTGCTGTTTGCGTTTGTGTTGTATGGCCTCGTAGGCATTTGAACCATATTTTTTGCCCTGCTTCAAATTTTCATGCAGGCAGTTTTTTATGTTTTCCAAACAATTCTGAGAAAGCTCGTTCTTGGCACACTTGCGGTACATGAACTCCTCTTCGCCGTCATCGATGTTGTTTCGCAATATCTTGTGGTACATGTGAAAGTTGTTGGGGTTCTTTTGGCAGGTGTTACGTAAAAAGTACTTGCCGTTCTCGTCCTTGTATGAGAAAAGATTGGAATTCATAAGAATGTCCGAAACAAATACACTCTTTTTGTTCATCCTGTTGGCTGTGCACATCATCGAGAAGAGTTCACGCTCCACAAATTTCTGCAGCTTCGACGAGCTAAGGATTTGGAATTTTTTCTTGCGTGTATCCACCAAAGGAGTTTGCTTATTTTTCGATACGTAAATTTCACATTGGCGTAGAATCTCGTCTAACTTACGTATCTCATTCAGCTCAATGCAGGATTTCTGTGACATAATGCAGATCTAAATCAAAATTCGAAAAGAACATCTTTAGGAAGAAAGAAAAAAAAGTGAAAAATCGATTTCAATTTTCTTGTAAGGTCGACGACTCACAATATTACATCAGTCCCAATGTAAAAACCAAAAAAATAATTAAGTTTATGTTGTTTTTAAACAATGTATGTTCGCCTCTCTTTTTTTTTGTGATATTTTATTCACCCAACATTGTACTTTGCCACTTTTCGATTTAATTATTTGTAATTTTCTGCCAACTTTTTCGATTTCATGTATATTTGCTCTAGATACTCTCTGGATTGAATGAATCAATTGTACCCTTCAGAGAATTGCCATTTATTGCATTCAACCCCTAAATAAGTAAGTTCTTGCCAACTATCATCAAAAGATCGCATTGCCAACTACAAGTTTTATCATAATGTAAATAACGGTAATAGCTTGTTCTATATTAGATTGTACGGCAGCCCTAGAGCTGAGCCAACGAATAAAAGTAGACCGCGGCGAATACCGGTGGGCCTCAGGCATTTCATATTAAGTTTTTGAAAATGCTATTATAAATGTGTTGCTCATCAAACGTGCATGATTTTAAGATAATAAGATATCGCATCACTGGCAATGCAAATGTAGGGTTTTTTTTTATCATATACGACCAAAAATATCATTGCTCTTTTAACACCATGTATTTGCATTCAGTAATGTTAACCTTTATCCATTATGAGATTACAACAAAGGTATTCTACACAATTTGTATAACAGTTTTATTTTTTTATTTTTCTTGTTATTCAATATCTATTTTTGATACGTTTGCAGCTTGAAGCTTCTTTCGTTCTTTCAAGTCGGAGGTGTCATCATCTTCATTCATTACACTTGACGTATTCAGTCCAAATTCATTGTTGTTGTTGGGAACCTGCGACTCCAAGTTGTGTGTGGACACATTTTTATATACACTCAATGCTTGGGCAACAAATGACGAAATATCCCCCGTGTTGGCAGGAAGAATTAATGTATTATTGGTTTTGGCTAAATGCTTAAAGGCGGAAATGTATTGTTCAGCTAAGGTTAATGAAGCGGCGTTCTTTCCGTTCTAAAAGAAGAGTAAAATTACATTATCTGTGGTGTTATAAAAATGTGGTTTCAATACCATATCATGCAATGCTTTCGACAACGTCAGAAGACCACGGGCTCTTGCATCAGCTACAGCCAGCATAGCCGCTGCCTCACCACTAGCTTTGTTTATTTGCTCCTGGCGGTCGGCCTCTATTCTCAAACAAGAAAGACGTTAAAACATAGTTCCATTCGATTTAGCCTTTTAGTTACCTGAAGCCAATATCCGCGACTGGCGTTTACCCTCGGCAATATTTATTTCTGCTTCTCGTCTGCCCTCAGATTCCAAAATAGCAGCACGCTTTCTGCGTTCCGCTTCAACTTGCATTTGCATAGCTTCATGTACTCTTGAAGGAAGCTGGACAGAGAAAAAGGGTTATAAATATTAGAAAACCGTACATAGAGAGGATACTTACTCTTATATCCCGAATTTCGTAGCGCAAACATGCTATACCCCAAGCTTCACTAGCTTTGTTTATCGAATCAACGATGCTAACATTGAGCGACTCTCTTTCTCGAAAGACTTTATCCAGAGACATTTTACCCAACTCTGAGCGCATAGTTGTTTGAGCCAATTGAGTAATGGCAAACTCTGGATCTTCAACGCCGTACGAAGCTATGGGAAAAAGAAACATTTAAAATAAGATGGAGTTGATTAAATAAATGTAAGGTAACTTTCAATTACATCCTTAACCACTTAATTTATTGTTTTTGCAATTAGAATGTCATTTGATCTAAGGGTTTTCACACATTTAGAAAAATGTTTACCATGTATAACGCATTCAATAAAAATACAAATTCCTGGCGCAAACTGATAAGTGATAGGGACATATACACCAATAATTTAAATGAATAAATGCACAATCACTAATATTGGAGAATAATGACCAGACGCAAATGCCTAAAATGAATTGCACTATTATCCCAGACACATATATTCGGAACTACTATGTACGAAATGTCCTAGCCCAAACAAATTAAAAATTAAGTTTATGTAATATGAATGAATTTACGATTTGTTTAAACAAATTTTCAAATATCAACTTACCTCGATACGGGTCAATAATTCGTAAATACAATACACCATCAATGCTGAGAGTAACATTGTCGGAAGTGATGGCACTTTGTTTTGGAACATCAATAGCAATTTCTTTCAGACTTTGTACATATTTTATTTTGTCTACGATTGGTAGTAGGACATTTAACCCCGGCTCTAGAATGCGATGAAACCGACCCATACGTTCCACAATCCATGCCTGAAATAATTTTATTATCAGAGTTATCTAATAAAAGCTCGAATATAATGTGTATAATATTCCGACCCATCCCCCATTGTTTTAAGCAATGGCTCAGAAAACGTCAAGTCGTTTTTAGGCGAACTCTAAAAACTGGGAATGAGATGAAACGAAAACTTACCTCCTGTTGTGGAACGAACATAATGATGGTGTTGATTGGAGTCGAGGTCTTAGTCCTGTATTGATTTACCATCAGCGCATTATGCCGGCGTGTATTTAGAATTTGCTAGAATAAAATAAAATGTAGGGTGATGAAAATTGTGTCGTGGGTGCGTTGCTGTCCTATATTACTCTTGCTAATAGCCTCCCACTATTTACATAAAACGACATTTTAACTTAATTTCTTATTTCAGATGGTTTTGTAGATTAACTCTCTGCAAAAATACAATGTTGGTGTTGCCACTAGGAAAAGTGGTCATTCTATAAAGCAAATATGTCAAATGAATGTCGATAACAAAACATCGATAGATGCATGCTTGCGATCCATGTTAGTGCTCTATCAGACGGAATGTTCTAACAATGGGCTCTCAATTTTTGGTCTGTTCAAGTACCTATAAGAATCTACTAGTTTTGCAATTTTCTTCGATATTATAAAGGAAAAAAGTACCATTTATTATCGGTCTGTATCAGAACTGCGAGAATGCAAAAGTTTGTGCTGCGACACCCGATTTTCCCTTTATAATATTGGAAAATTGCAAAAATAGTCGATTTTAGCAGGTTCTGGAACAGAGCACACTAGAGAAATCAAATTTTTTAACATGACTCATAATTTTTGTTATCACATACTGCAATGTTTAATGTTTTTTAATTACATTTTTTTATATTATTATATTTTTATGCTTTATAAATTAATTTTTACCGCAAATTTAATTGTATATATTTTTACACAACAAACAAAGACAACTTTTGATTAAGTCATATTTTTCATTAAAATTGTGATTGAAATGTTCATATGAACTTTACTCATGGCGGCCATGTTTCACACGATACGTTTAACTTTTACATATGGAAATTCTGCACTACACGTGTAAAAAATATTATGCGTACAAACAGTCATCCACGACTTTGCCCATTGTTGAAAATATTTAAAAAAAAAAATTCACAAATGTTAACGATATTAGAAATTCCAGGATCCCGGGAGTTGTTCTCGAATGGCAAAAGAGTCATATAAAGCTAATAGAAATTTGGCCAGATCAGAAAAACCGACAGTAAAGATTGATTATTTTTTTAAAATTTCGATGAATTCATTAAATTTCGTTAGAAACATTTTGACTTGTAAAGTCTGGCACCAGTAACTACATAAAAATAGCATTCTAGAGTTGAATTTTTATTTATGGCACAGCCACTGATACGAATAAGTTGCTCTTTTCCGGAAACTGCAAGAATCTACTCCTAGTTTTACAACATTTTTCGATATCATAAAGGGAAAATCTGTTATCATAGTAAAAGGTTTAACATTCTTGCAGTTCTGGAACAGACTAATTACCAGATTTTTTCTGGGTAATTTTGGAATTAAGAATTAGTTCAATATTTACATATGATAGCCTTGCAATGTTAAAACATACACAGATATTGTATTTATTGTTTAGAGTAAAATAAAAAATAATTTTGAAAGTTTTTTACAGCTTTTGGGATGAAAAACTCCGAATCATTTAAGAACTCCATATTGTGAAAAATATAAATCCGTGAAGTTTCATTAATTTTTCGCGATTTTCTCTTTATATATAAAACCAGCTTCAGAGTTGTATTTTTCACATCTTATCCATCTGCCTTCCCTTTTTTATTATTCCACGATAAGTACAGACATTTCGTCCGATAATAATGATAAAAGAAACTCAATCGATATCCCCTTTAAATAAAGTATCGATACCGTCGAAATTGACATCGATTCCTTGTCTGACCAACAGAAAACAAAAAAACACTATAAATAATAAAAATATGGATTTTATTGACGATTTTATTCAAGAATATCGGAATAATCCATGCCTCTGGAAGGCGGATTCGGTTAATTATAAAAATCGAAGCAAGCGCCAGGAGGCCTATATGAAGTTAATTGACGTAGCAGCAAAACATGGCGAGCATTACAATGTAGAGAGAACCAAGCAAAAAATAAATAATCTTCGCTGCGCCTTTCGACACCAGCTAAAGAAATATAATGAACTCAAAAGCAAAGGAGAAAAGGAGGAGCCTTATTGCCCGAAAAGGAAATACTTCGAGTCGCTAATGTTCCTCAAAGACGAGGAAACAACCATAGACAAACGTAGCAAACAGGACAGCATTTGTGAACCCACCCCTACAATCAATAACAGTGGAAATAATGGTAAAAACAAATTAGCACGACTGCATGCAGATGCTGAATCAATCGGTTCAATTGAAGTAGCAGACACTGACAAAACATCAACATCGAATAGTGGTGCCAGTGCAAGTGTAGATGTCGAGGATCCTTTGCAGGTGCCTAGCAATATTTTTTCCGACATATGCAAGGAAATTAATAAGGAAAACAATGGCAACGAAGGTGAGGAGGACACAAATATTGAAGAGACGGCACAAAACATTTCCGTGGTATCTGACAAAGCTGAAATTGAAGAGGTAACTACCATTACACCAGTCAGGAAAGAACAGGTTTTTGTAATTGGTACATCAACCGTTAACAACACAAATGCCACTCCGACTATCAACACCCCCACAATGTCTTCTCCACAAAAACAACAACAGCAGCAGAGGGATTCAAGCAAAGCACGGAAGAGATCTTCTTCGTTCTCCTCGCAGCATAGTAATGAAACAACCGATACCACCCCCATTAAAACAGCAAAAAATGATGTCACATTTGATTTGGAAAACCTATTGTCCTTAGCGTGCAAAAGCTTTCAAAAGAATACCGTCGATCATCACACCAGTTTCGGTGAAATTGTTGCATACAAATTGCGCACTATGGATCCAACCCAAGCACTTTACGCCGAGAAGATAATTTCCGATATCTTGTATCAAGGTCACATGAAGTATTTATCACCAGCTGCAATACAACGTTGTTCAAATCTAGAAAGATTGCAAACACAGGAGAACAAGTAGATGGATGAATTTCCTACTCATCCAAAATGACACAATTTAATCAACTCCCATATTAAGAATTTCTATAATTATTTTAAAAATTAAGATATAAGCAAATATATCTATGATAATTTTTTTAGTCGCAAATCATTTAATAAGAAACCTTTCATTTTCGCTAAACAATGTGTTTCTTTAAATCAGTATATAATTAGGACTATGAACATGTATCTATCACCATCCATTTAATCGGAAGGATCGTATCCGGTGTTTTTTTGTTTGTTCTGCATTTAATTTTAAATTTTTGTAGGAAATGTTACCTCCGTTGGAAAAAAGTTTAAAACCAAATTAGCTTTAGGCATCTTTGACTAGAAATAAGTTACATACATTGAATCATTCGATAAGCCACTTGAAGCTGTAAGTCAAACTATGAAACTGACTCTCCCTGCGTACTATAAGACATAGGCTGATTTTCAATACGCACCTAAATAATGTCGGGGTGCAGATAGTGTCTAAGCCCCTTAGGTGCACTTTGATACAATATTCTCGACAAATGGTAGATTTGTAAATCAAAGAATATTTGCCTCCATACTGCACAAGGACAGCATTCCGAATTATATACTTTACATACATCTTTGGCAGTCAGCCGGAGTTCTTTTGAAATTTTAATATAATTTTTTGCTATTGTTTAACAATGATAGTAGATAATGCACTAAAAGTCAACAAATGAGTAGAAAAAATATTTGCTTATTTTTGACTTCACTTTTTGTCCGCTTCTGGTATTGAACCTTATGATTTGTTGTACTTTAACACAAAACACACTGTGCCATTAGTGCAAACATAGTGTTGTTAAAAGTCTAATATCTACATCAGCAACTCATACTTTTTATTCTTCGTTAGCAGAAGACGAGTCTCGAACTCACACAACCCCCGGTTTTGTAGTCGGACTTGTGTGCGTGTCCGACGTTCCGAACTACTACATTTTAATGGGGTTTCAGCCTTCGGGAGTTTGCTGGGAATCCAAGTTGTAAACAAATATAAATTGAAAATGTTTCAGCAGTAATAGATGGGATGGACCGTTCCCAGTATTTATTTTTGTAATGTGTTATAAATTCATAATTAAAAAAGTCGTTCCATTATCATCAAGTTTGCAAAGATTTTTGATCACTGTTTTTAGAAAACTACAGTATTAGAAAAACAAAATGAAATTTTATTTCATTTTCATATTAACATCTGATCGGATTGTGTTGTTATTTGTGAGGAGCTGCTCAATTAATTCATTGATTTTGACATTCATTTACATTTGGTTTCTTCTTATGGCCGCCACCTCCGCCACGGGGTTTCTCTTTTTCGTCGTCAGACTCTTCGTCCTCCTCCTCTTCTTCCCCATCTAAGGAGTCATCATCTTCGTCTTCGTCGTCGATAACATCTCCGGTGTAATACAAAACGGCTTTAGGAATGATTCTTGCACGCAAGAAATGACCGATTTCGAAATCAGTTGCTAAGATCTAAAAAAAACATGGATGTATAACATAAGAGCAGATCGTTTGTAGCCGAATAATACTTACGCCTTGTGTATCATCATCAATTTCTTCTTTGTCATCAGCTACTTCCGGTGGGTTAAAGAAATTGAAGAATGAGTCATTGGGCACCACCTTAACAATGGTTCTAAGTTCAGCACGTTGCTTATGTCTCTGCTTCTTTCTAATAGTTCTGACTGTCAAATTCATTTTCTTTTCCCAGTTAATGGTACATCCCTTACATTTATAGATCTCGGGACCCTCGAAACCAAATGGAAAGTCTTCGTCTAGGGCCGACTTTAGGAAATATTGTTTGGTCAACACTTCGTTAGTGAAATACTCATTCTTATCGAAGTGGAATTCCAAAGTGTATGAATGTTCGTCGTCGTATTTTATAGTAATGTCCCTAAGTTTCTGCAATACAGGCTCGTCGTGTTCCTGTACCATTTCCGACAAAATTTCCGTATTGCGGAAAATAGTTAACCAAAAGTTGGGAATACCTTTTGTGTTAGCGGGTATATCTTTAACTTTTTCCAACAACTTGGCGAACTCGGGCATATCTTCATGGTTTTCTTCTTCCGGCTCCACTTTCCATTTTGGTTCTTCCTTTGGTGGGTCGACTTCACCAGTAACAATGGCTCGGCGTTTCTCAAACAGAACTTGATACTTTTCATGGTACTTTTTCTCAAGCTGGTAAACCTCATCAAAGAACTGGGCTTCCAATTTGAAGTGCTCCAATTGGATATTTTTCAGCACAGTAATACGATCTTGCATCTTTTCTGGCAGACTCTTGACCATTTCTTGAAGAAATTGCCGGCGCAAAAAAGCATTCAAATAAGCAGGCCTTGAAGAAAAAATAAGTGTTTGTGTTGTGAATATTGTGTATGCTTTCCCAAGAACCGGTTTTAAGCCGGCAACTTTAAAATACCGCCACAAGACGATGAATTTTGTTTTTCATTTACTTACACCACCATTTGATTTGCGGAAAGCTCTTTTTTATCTTCATTCTCGCTCATAGATGATCCAGCATCCTCGTTGTCCTTTTGGGCGTCATCGTCGCTCATCAATGCATCTTCTTTATCTTTTTTGGCATCCATGCTGTATTCCTTTCTGATTTCTAAGAGTAAAAACGCAAAACATATACATTCTCATACATTTGTGTGTGTGCATGTCGAATAAATTATACATATAGTACGTGCAAAAATTACGAATATTAAAACTGCGTATTTCCTAACGTAATTGAAAAGGGAAAATGTAAATGAAAGTATCTTCAATGGAACCACAAGAGACAAGACAGACAATTTTTCTACATTACCAGCACCAAAATACTAATTGATATTATTTTTAAGCGCTCGCCATCAATTAGGCCTTATTAAATGAAAATGTGTGCTTTTGACGAAACGATTTTTGCAAAAACCACGTGTAGTCGACTGTTTCAGAACTATTCCCCGAGTTAACATGTCAACTTTTATTGGAAAAGCTATTTAATAATTATGAAAAAAAAGCCTGCAAACATTATTGAATTACTTACATAGAAACAAAAACCGGTAGAATCAAAAGAATTTGCAAATTTTATAAAGTCACGCTGCTCGACGCGACGCTTTTTCCACGAAAGAAAGAAGTACAGGACAGGGATTTCCAAGTCGACTTCCTCTGGAAGAAGAAGAAGAAATTGGGCTCTTACCAAAATGGTTGCGATTGGTTTTGTCCCAATTAGGGGCACATAAGTCTACTTTGTATTGATCGATTAATCGACTTGTTGTAGTGACAAAAATCGCAAAGTCCACTTAAAGAATCAATTGTAACAAAATTTTACTGGATGTTGACTTTTTACCCAAAAGTGCAGTAAACGAGAGTTAAAAGTTATATATATTTTGACAATTGTATGTAGAATTCATGGTAGAAGAATACAGGTAGTCGCATCGACACAGCTGCTGTCAAAGTGATTTTGGAATTGAAAATGTTGAATGAAAAATTATTGAAATTGTTGAAAAATGCATATTATAACAACCTCTGATTTGCGTCATATAAGGAAACATTTAAAAATCTGCTTATTTTTGATAAAACATTTTAAAAAAATTTGACATACCATCCCAAGCGCTGATGCATCTACCTATATTCTTTTACCATGGTAGAATTGTAGTAGACTAATACTATGTTCAGAACCTGAAGAAGTATCTACTAGTTTTAAAGTATCTACATTTTTTCGATATCATAAAAGAAAATCGGATGTCGTAGTAAAAACTTAAATATTCGTGCAGTTCTGAAACAGAACATAATTCTTGTCATGTGTAATTTCGATCAGCTGTTTTATAGTTTGCTCCACGGTTACCCGGCTGGAATTTACTAATGATATCTTTTCTTCTATTTTCGCACAATTTTCGCATACCACATCTTTACACTATAAATACAAATTTTAACGAAAATGAACGATGTCGTGAACAATTGTTAAATACTTATAATTATCATTTTAGTTTCACAGATAAACTGTCATAATTAGTTTTTAGTGTATATATGTCAACACACACATATTGCGGGCATTGTTCCATGTCTTTTTTATTTTTTCATTTTATTTAAAATGTGACACATTTTGTAGATAGTAGTTTGGAATTGATTTTAAAATTATTTGTAAATTACAGATGAAGTTCCAAAATATATAAGGGTTGCCGTTAGCGCTGTACCTTGTTAATTTTGCCATGGTAATCCTCTTAAAAGAATGAACGCAGCGATAACCCCGTCTTTTTTAGTAACCTTAAATCAATAAGAAAGGTTGCTCAACTTCAAAGAAACTAAAAAATGCAACTCTGTGCTGGAGTCTTTTAGTGTCAAACATACCTTTAAATATCCAACAGTTGGTATTGTTTATTTTTAAGTTTTTAACAAAATTTTTATATTGCGGAAAAACCGCGAACGAGGGCGGATTAAATCTAAAATAGTAGGACAATACAAATCGAAAATAGGCATTTATTTTGCAACCAAATCTGAAATAATTTCAAATTATTATATTTTTTATTCAAAACAATGCACACACATACATGTGTATATGTTTTGACAGAGTAAGGGCACAAAAGGAAAAAAATTGTGTTTAGAGAGCAGCTACATTCTGTAATTGTACCATGGATGTTAACCAACCATAGAATTGTTACTTAACGCAGATAGCTCTGATTTATGTCTTTCAATTAATGTCAAATACGGCAATCTCTATCAATAACAGCTGATATGAAAACGTGTTAGTACTTGTACTAAATTCATATGTTAAACGAGAAGCGTACTCTCAAACGGTGAATGTGAATTTCTGAACAAAATTTTGAAATTCCCAAGTAATGAATAATGTTGTTATTTTGTCCTCAGTGTAGTAACATTTTAATGGTGGAACAGGGCACTACAGGCCATCGTTTCTCGTGCAATACGTGTCCATATATATTTAACATAAAGAAGAAATCCTCGACCAAAACATATCCCCGTTTAAAGGTAACGTTAAATAAAATTCACTATAAACGTAAATATACATATGCTGCATATTTTCTAGGAAGTTGATCATGTTATGGGCGGCGCTGCTGCATGGGAGAACGTAGATTCCACTGACGCCGAATGTCCGACTTGTTCACACAAGAAAGCTTACTTCATGCAAATGCAGACACGCTCTGCTGATGAACCTATGACAACATTTTACAAATGCGCTAATCAATTGTGTGGTCATAACTGGAGAGATTAGATCGCTATTACTTTATTTTGTATTACCATAAGCTGTCTTGCAACAATTAATGTCAATTTTAATAAGAAGTTTTAGGCCCTTTGGCGTATATCGCTTTGCAACATTTAAACCAACATCAGAAATTATGCAGTCCCCTAGTAATCCACCGATTCATTATTCAAATGATAAAAACGCTTCCGATATTGCTGCCCACTATATTAAAAGTGGACACGTTATTGCTCTGCCTACAGATACAGTTTATGGCCTAGCGTGCGATGCAAATAACGAGATTGCTATAAAGAAGCTTTACACGATAAAAGGACGTGATTTTCACAAGCCAGTTGCTATATGCGTCAGGGACTTGGGTGATTTAAGGAAGTATGGACGAGCGGAACATTTAAGTGATTCTTTGTTGGAAAAGTTATTGCCTGGGCCCATAACCATCGTCATAGAGCGTTCCAAACATTTGAGTAATCCTTTCCTTAATCCCAGCACAAGCAAGATTGGGATACGCATTCCAAACTTTAAATTTATTCAAGACCTTTGTAACATCTATAATGAGCAACCACTGGCGTTAACTAGTGCAAACAGATCTTCTGAGAAGAGTAGTTTAAATATTAACGAGTTTGAGAGTTTGTGGCCTTCATTAGGGGGAATATTTGATTGTGGTCAAATAGGTACCTCTGAAGAAAGAAGATCTGCCTCAACTGTTGTAGATTTGTCTACACCAGGGCTTTATAAAATAGTTCGTGAAGGCGTTGCTCTAAAATTTACTCTCGATGCCTTGAACCAACACGGATTGAAGTCACTGGATTCTATAGGATAATGTTGATATAAACATATATTTATTGTACAATAAGTTAGTCTAAATAATGCTAGAAGTGTAAGACATAAACCATTTCACAAGTGTGAAAAAAATGTATTCAACGTAGTTTCTTCATCAAGCTTGTTGGTAATTCGTGGACTTGGCTATTTGAATGGGTATTCTTTTTCGCGGCAATTCACTTGGCAAACTTTGCCACCTTTCTGGTGGCCAAACTATGAACGCAGCCCTCGCCGTCATTAGGCCTGTAATAAAACAATCAATATTATATAATCCATTTATATACATATTAAAATTTGGCAAACCGATTGCAATGGGACCAAACGTATTGGAATCTAAAGAATGACCAGTGTGATCCCCTTCTACCCAACAGTGACCCTCTGGGACACGTACAATTTCCTGTTTATAGCCCAAAGTAGCGACCACATCGCCTTGCAGACCTACAACCCGTTTAATAATTTTCTGGCTTGGATCTTTAGGTGAAATTAGACAAACGATGTGTCCTCTTTGTATATTATTGCTCCGCACAGCCCATCTTGATAAGAATACATAATCAGTCTGAGATGAATCTGGATTTAAAGCCGGCTGCATAGAAATACCTTAAAGAACATCTTATTTTAGGCACGTTTTTAGGGGAAACCATTTCATTTTTTACGTACCATCGACCCTGGCCACATATCCAACGCAGTCCAAAAATGTTACCCCAATTGGAATACCAAAAAGCACCTTTTCAGACAAACATACGTTCGTAATAAATGCATTGAAAAGTTATCATGAAAAATACTAACCGACTTAAAGAAACGATACATGTGAATTTATTTCTTTGGATTTAACGTTGTTTTGCTATTGAAAATTAAATATATTATTTACAAATTGAGGAGAATGGGGTTCAATAACTATCTGGCATTGTTATCTAAACATATTTCTTCTTCTTATTCATTATAAATGAATGATGTTGCCACTTTCACGAAATAATTGGATATTTTTTAATCCCATGATAAAACAACATAGGTAACAGCGAGTGGGCTTAACTCTAGTTTAGTAAAAACTTAAATTTTTTCCAGTGGTAGGTATTTTTACCCTGATCCCGGGAAACTATTTTTTTCTTGGGGGGGACGGACCTGGGACCCCAGATTTTTGTCCCGAAAGTCTGGGTTCAAGACCCCGACTAGACCCGGATCCAATTACCCGATATAGACAATATGGGTATCGATTGAATGCTTATGGAAATACCTATGCAACAAGTGGTCTGGAAGTTATAGTCGAATTATCGATTTTCTGGAACCGGCTTATTCACTGTGATCGTGAGAAATAAATATTTGCTGCAACAAAATTTGAGCGCAATGATCTGAAATTTGCAGTGTTTACCTGTGTGCTAAAAACCTCACCGAGTGCATCAAATTTTACTAAAAACGTTGATACCAAACCTTAGCGACTACTTTTATTTCGTCGCTTACTTACCGCAAAGTTCGTTAATTATCGAATTAAAAAATTTTGTTTGCGATAATTGTCGTTAACTAGTTACAGAATCACACTACAGATGGGCTTACTGGCCTTTATGCACATGTTTTGTTTGTCATGCCAATAAGAAAAACAATAATAATAATAACATGGATAGTTTGGTTCGCTGGATAAACCTCGTACCCAGTAAACTATTTTGGCCGGTACCTTACCAAATGCGTACCCTGTAAACTATTTTGCCCAGTAACTTACCAAATGCGAACCGAACTTGTGTGAAAAAGTGGGAAACTTTTTGTGTAGGACGTTTTGTCGAGAGATATTCGAAAGGATCGTTAGATTTTTTTTCTTGAATTATCGAATTAAAAAATTTTGTTTGCGATAATTGTCGTTAACTAGTTACAGAATCACACTACAGATGGGCTTACTGGCCTTTATGCACATGTTTTGTTTGTCATGCCAATAAGAAAAACAATAATAATAATAACATGGATAGTTTGGTTCGCTGGATAAACCTCGTACCCAGTAAACTATTTTGGCCGGTACCTTACCAAATGCGTACCCTGTAAACTATTTTGCCCAGTAACTTACCAAATGCGAACCGAACTTGTGTGAAAAAGTGGGAAACTTTTTATGTAGGACGTTTTGTCGAGAGATATTCGAAAGGATCGTTAGATTCTTTTCGATTTGATTTAGCATTAGTAAATTTTATATATACAAAAAAAATTGATTTATAAGTCTTTACTGTTTTTTAATGAATAAAGGCCTTTATTCTGTATGACGATGAAAATAAGAAAGAATGCGAAAGAGAAGCAGAATTTCAAATGAGTTTTTAAAAATGTTTATTTTCCTTTACCTTCTCAAACAAATCAAACGTTTGATCCCTTCCAGAGCCTGCAAGAATCCACTAGTTTTGCCATTTTTCGGTATTATAAAAGGAAAATGGGTTATTTATATTTTCGGATCTCTGGAACAGGCCCGTTGTTAAACATTGTAATTTTTAGTAATAATTTGTAACAATTGTTGCAAAACATCGAGTAAAGGATAAGCATTTTCAAAAACAACTAAAAACTTTGTAACGGTATTTTGACTATATTTGGAATGAAATATTTAAATAGCATTATTAATTATACATCAATGTCATGTAATAACTAGCATTGTAACATTTAAGCCTTAAATAAACAAAATTAGAGATTAACAAAGTCCACCTTCTTCGTCGTCTTCGTCGTTTCCCGCCCCGGCACCGGCAGGACCTGCTTCGCCTTCATTATTTCCGCCCTTCGATGCCTGTAGGATCATAAATATTTCATCACAATCATGTCGTCTGAGATTTTTTCAATACTTACATCCATGTTTGGTGACGTATAGGAAGCTGTAGCATTTTTTATAACAGCAGGTTTGGAAGCATTCGGTAACCCCTGGGGTAAGGGAACGATTAACGCCAACTTGGAATATTCTACATCCATATGCCTTATAAATGGAGAAGCTAAGGCCTGTTTAGCCGTGTCGGGATCTTCATCGTCATAAGCCTGTAACAACATTTCTAATGTTTGTACTTCTTGAGGGTCGCAACAGTTTCCCCATTCCTTGAAAGCTTTCTCGGCCGCTACTTGATCTCCCCTGGCCAATTGAACTAATACCAGTGCTACGGCAAGTCTGCCGATTTGTCCATAAGATTCAGTTTGTTGGTTGAGACCGATTTCTCGCCTTAAAGCGTCTGCCGCTTGATCATACCTACACAAATAAAAAAGAACATTATATCTAAAAATTCCATACAAAACTATAACATATCAAATATTTACATTTGCAGTTTAACCAATATGCGTGACACTTTGCTTGCATATTCGGCCGCTGTTCGTGACGCATCTTCAATCTGTCATAACAAAAAAGACCACAATGCATGTAATGAAGCAGAGTATCCATCTATTATCATCACAAAAAACTAACCATGCTTATTTCCAGTGCTCGTTGATAGAAACGCAATGCTATTTCCGGATGTTTTTGTTCCACAACCTTAGACGCCTTATCTAAAGCCGATGCAGCCGACTCTGGAGATCCATGTTGTTGATATAGGTGACTAGCTCGGCCAGCGTATTCCTCGACGCTAAGCAAGTTATTTGTTTCTTTACATATTAATATAATCTGCAATAAATGCGAGGCATGTTAAGTTGGTTAAAGGACTCCTACTACTCTCCTCCACTTACTTGTTCATAACACTTGGCTGCATGGAACCAAGAGCTATTGTTCTTATGACAATCTGCAGCCTTTAGAAAGCACTCCTTGCTTTGATCGTACGATTTTGCAATACGGAATGCGGTTGCAGCTTTCGTGTAGCAGTCCGCAGCAGTATCGTATTCGGGTCGCCATTTCAAAAGGCCTGTTTTTAGACTGATTTGATAAATAGAAAATGGTTGCTGTAATATTCCAGTGTTTAAGTAGAATAAGGACAAATATGTAAAGTATTTGTAATAAAAATTGAATTCCGTTTTTTACAGCAACCCTTTTTTCTCTGCCAGCAACTCCAGAAAGACAGACGGTTGTGCTTAGTGCAATGGGGTAAATAAAAATATTGATTTTTTCACAAATATATACTATGATATGATTTTGTTTTATGACTAAGTGTCTTCGTTGTGGGAAAAATGGAAAGCAACGAATTTTATTAGGTGTCAGTAGGAAAATTTTTCCACGGGCCGCGAATGAGATCCACCAGTTCAAGGTCAGGGAACAATTCTACTTGTGTATTTAATAGTTAATTGACTCGTTCTTTCATGACCCTTTTTTTCAAATGACCAACGTAAACATTTACATTTGTTTATACAGAGTGTTCAAATATTATTATTCATAAGTTACCTTTTCTCGGCCTGCCTTATGTATTCCTGCCCTTCTTCAATTTTACTACTCATTTCAAGGAAACGTAAATTTTATGCAAAAATCAATAAATGTATTGCGGAATGTTAGATGTCAGATCCTTTTTCCTAGTTTGACACCTTAAAAACGCAGATACACACACTTGACTTTAGAGCCTGTCTGTAATAGTCGACGGCGTTGCGGGTTGCTCTGAACGATGAGAGAGATGGTTTCTACACAGAATGAATCGTAAAACGTAAGCTCAGCAAGAACGTTAAGCAAAGGTATGGGAAATGAAAATTGGAAACAATTGTTTCCTTTGTTTTTTTTTTAATTTTTAATCAAAAATTGGTCTGTTCCATGACCTGCAAGAACCCACTAATTTCAAAATATTTATTTGGATAACATAAGGGTAAAATCGGTTTAAAAGAGAACGATAAAAATACCACATGTAAACTCGCCTGGTCTAAAGTAGAACATATTAAATTCTTTCAAATGTTGTGCTTTCCAAAATTTGAGATTTTATCGAAAGATAGCGTGATTAGAACAGATAGACAGACAGACGGACATAGCTAAATCGACTTAGAATTTTACGCTGATCAAGAATATGTATACTTTGTTGGATCTGACATGAGTATTTCTAGGAGTTACAAACGGAATGACAAAGTTAATATACCCTCCATAGTATGTTAGAGGGTATAAAAGAGTTTTAATTTGTAGGTTTTGAAATACATATACTCTGTTCAAGAACTTACAATAACCAAACATTTTTACTACGATAGCTGATTTTTTTATTTAATTTGTACTAATTTGCAGGTTCTGGAACACACAGTATATGCTCTGTTCCAGTACCTGCAAGAATCTACTATTTTTGAGATTTTCTTCGATATCATAAAGGCAGAATGGGTTATTGTAGTAACAACTTTTACATACTTGCAGTTCTGGGTTACTTGCATATAAATGGGTTAACCCATTGGAATTGGATTAAATTTATCATATACTAGTACTTCATATAAAGCCTCCTAAAGTAGGTTAACCCTACAAAGAATTCTAACCATGCCTGGTAGAATAATACTAGTAGTCGCATTGACACAGCTGCTGGGACAATGAACTCTCAAACCCATTTTGGAATTAAAAATGTTAAATGATAAAATTATAGAAATTTGAAAAATGCATATTATAACAACCTCCCATTTGCGTCGTATAAGAAAACACGTAGATACCTACTTATTTTTGACAAAACGTTTTAAAAATGTTGACATATCAATGTTCCTAAGCGTTGATGCATCTACCTGCTTTCTTCTACCATGTAATCGTGGAAGTAAATTCATGCAAACATATGTGAACAATTTTTTCAAAATAATTAGTTTGACAATATCTCATTGTCAAAATATGTATTTATAAATTCATTGTAAATACACAAATCAGATATGTATACATTGTTTTAATGCAGTGAAATGTGTGCTTTTTAATTATTTTTTCATTCCTTTATAAAAGTTTTTATTTTGCAAAAAAATAAATTTGCCTCAGCCCATGACTTGTGTAAATATTTAGGCTTTGAGAAAGAAATTTCTTATGAAATAGTTAGCTTGTGACATATGACATTAAAACGGAATGCTTCTTCTTACTTTATAAACTATAATTGATATTAAACAAATATCGATATCTTGGATATCGATATTCGTATTAATTCAGTAATCTGAATTGTTATCGATTAGTTATTTTAATTTGACAGACACTTTTTTCTCTCTTTTTGTCTTAGCTACGAAGACGAGATGGTGCGTAATTGTAAATTAATCTTTAAAAATAATTGGAATCATTAAATAAAATAGTGCAATGATTGTGCAAATGCAAACTAATGGGAATAAATTTTGTGTCTCACATTTTAGGCGGCCCATAAAACATTCAGAATCAAGCAAAAGCTTGCCAAAAAGTTGAAGCAAAATCGTTCCGTGCCACAATGGATTCGTTTGCGCACAGGAAATACCATTAGGTATGTAAACTAAATGTCAAGAGTGGGGCAAACTTAAACATTTATGTATTTTGTTTTTAGATACAATGCCAAGAGGCGCCACTGGAGACGCACTAAGTTGAAGTTGTAAACTTCATTGCAGAGAAATTTCGGTACCATCTGCTTAAGGCAATGTTTGCTGATAGTTTTATTATTTGCAAGCTTCTACAATCATTCTTGTTTGCAGTGTAAATGTGTGTCGAGAAAAATAATATAATAAAATCATGTCTATGATTTAAAAAAAAAAATGCATTGTGAGGACGTGTTATTTTTTCTATGTATAATTTAACTGTGGAAAGGCCTCAAAAGCCGGGTACAATGTCGTCAATAGTATTAGCTCTATATTTGATGCTATGGCAACAGTATGAAACCAGAGAAATATACTCTCGGGCGACTACCAAAGGTCTACCAGATCTACGCAAATGTCAAATAGGTGAATTGTCGTGTTATTTTTTAGTAAAGGGTTTCAAACAGAAAACCCAAAATCTCAGACGAGTTTGCATATAATTATCCGGCCTTATAGGTTCCGCTAAAATCTATCGTAGTACCGTGTCCTAACCGACTACTTAAAACATTTGTTGGCCTGTGAAAATGGTTGGACATTTATTTGTCTATGACTTTTCGCTTTCTCACTATTGAGTTCTCAATAGATTTAGAGCATTAACCAAGTTAATATAAACAACACTACATTTTGAACAAGAAAATGTTTGGAATTGGAAAATAAGGTTTTATAATTAATATAATCAGCTTGGCTTGTTTTTGAAACGAATAAATGATAAAAATAATTTAACTGCCAAAAAAATCTGAATGTTTGCATCTAACATTTTTACGAGTGAAAATATTGCATTCCACAAAAGGTCACGTTTTTTAAAAACTTCCACTTGAAAATAGTTAAATCAATGTCTGATTTTCTTAAACTTTGCCCATCTTCATATTTTTTACCAACATTACGTCCCGGTATCCGATTCAATTTAAGCGATGTAAGCTAAAATATTTTTGTCAGACTCGGGTCAGTTGCGGCAATATCTCTCCCACAAATGTTCAATGTTCTTAAATTCATAACTCTTTCCCAATTTTCTTCAATCTTCGTCTACAGGCTGATCTATTGTTAAGGTGGTATAGGCAAGTCCACTATTTCTGGCACTTCCCCACAAATGGGCTGATATAAATCTGTGGGCAAGATGACTGATACTTTCTTACTTGCTGTGTTAGCTTAAACCGCGGCAAGAAATTGTTTAGTAAAATGTAACATATCCTAGCGGGAAATAAAGGCAAAACCTATCGAGTTATTGAAAACATTAAGTAAAGAATTTTCCATTGGTCTTTTATTTTATATGAATAAGTAATAATGGAGAGAAGGGGTCTGCCTTACATAAATACATTGGGTAGGGTGTATGGGGCGGTCAGGGACTGTCGATGAGAAATACTTGTTTCAATATCATTTAACTCTAATGAATAATTACGCATGTATATCAAATTAAAATTGTAACTTAGTATAATGTACACTATTCTCTAGTTTTGAAAAATAAATGAATATATTTTATTGAGAGACTATCGGGCTCTTTTTGTCTATGTCGGCCATATTGGTATTGTTCTGAACTGACCCACTCCCGGGACTAGCTGGTATTGCACCTGACCTATCCATGTTCCAGGGATTTGCACCTGAAATTGGTGAATCTGAATGTCCGAAACCAGTGTGATTTTCGTGATCCATTGTATTCGAACCGTCATACTGTGTATTTTCCAGTCGTGTAATGAGGCGTTCATCCTCTTCGCCAAATTCGCCACCCATTAGTGTGGGCTCACCTACAACCATGACATCTTGTGAGGACAGCGAAAAATTGTGACCGGACGGAGAGCGCTTTTGATTACTCACTGGTGGCGTGTTTGCGTTTGCGCCCCCGCCCGAGTTTGACCCCTTTCTTTTGCGCCTTTTGTTGGCCGGCCTCTGCGGGTCTTTTTTCCCAGGGGGTGCGACCATTCTTTGCCACTTCTGAAAAAGGGTCGTCTTTAAACAATCTCGGGGACTTAGTGCATATGCCTTGTGTCGAGACATTAGCTCTTGCATTGGCTCCAAAATGACACAGAGCCTTAAGTAATTCAAAGTGGAATTTGTTATGCCAGCTCTTGTGATATTTTTGGTAATTTGCTCTAGAATCATTGGGTCCGATGGTAAAGATGTTCCAATTACTGATCTAGGAATAAGTTCCCTGTGACCCTTGATTGTCATGTGCCACGATTTTATCCGCATATAGTCGTCATACATAAATTCCAGTATGAGACGAGCATCTGCACAAACTTTGGTAAAGAACGGTTTACCATGTTGTGTGATAACTGTACACTGATCACAATCCAGTGTTATTGATGTATTATGGAAAGATTCCTTGGCGTGTTTTAATTGAAAATATAAATCGGACACTCCTCCTTCGTAAATGCTTCGGAAAAATCTTGGAATCAATGTGCGTCCGATAGTATAACGTTTGGGTCCATCTTCCAGGCAAAACAGTACAGTTAATTTAGCGTCGTCTTCAAAGAATTCTGTTGTAAAGGAGTCCCACCAGCAGTTGTCGCTTTCCTCGGTCCTTTGCTGTAGTCGTTTGTTCATTTCAAAGACCCTATGCTCGGTGTGACTGAAGTATGAGTTATGTCGTCTGTATCCCGGATCAATACGGTCCATTTGAGGACCCCCCATCATTGGATGTCCACCACCGTGACCAAAGCCGGAAGTCGGTGGCATTGAGTTAAACTGCCCGCCAACGTTAAATACAGCCTGTCCGGGAAAGTGCCCTCCTTGACTATTAAAAGGTGTACCGGAACTAGCGGGACGACTAAACTGACCCATTCCAGAGGAAGGGGAGCCAAACGGCCCACCTACAGGCCCATTGAAATTTCCCGAATTCGATGGCTGTGGGTAGGGACCAGACATGTTTTGTTGCGAAACAGGTCCCGGTGTCGATGAACCGGAAGGTGCCGGCGATGATGTATATTGTGGTGTGTTTGAACCTGTTGGGTTAGTGTTTGGAAATACTAGTGGTTGGTTGCCGGCAGGCGAATTCTGTCCTCCCTGTGAATACGGTGTATTAGAGCCACCGTAAGGCATATTTCCTTGCGCAAAGCCTCCTTGATTTGATCCATCGGGATTCAATGATGGATTATTTCCACCTCCACCCATCATAGAAGGGTTTTCGGGAACATTTACGTTTTTCCAACTGGCATCATCCATGACTGATTGTGAATTTAAATTTGTATTTGCGTTAATACCTCTGCGATTCATAACTAACAAAAGTTCATTTCATTCCTGCAAATAGAAGAGAGTACCATTAGAATTTACACAGCCTAAGAAGTCTAATTGCAGAAATTTATTTTGAGCTTTGACATTGATACACAAATCTAAATCCAACATATGAGCACCTTTTTTAACAAAACACAAATCTTCTACGTGTTATGTATGATAGATACTGTCCCAGTAAACAATTTTTTCCGACTGCTCTGATTTTAGATTTTTTTCCGAAATTTCTGACGTTTTTTTCAGAAATTTCTGATAGAAATAGGTCCGATTTTGTAAACGTTTTTTTTTTAGAATTTCTGCACATTTTCCTGTGTTTTTAAGCGAAAAAAACTCGAAAAAATGTACAAACGGAGAGAGTAGATTGTCTATTGCTCTGGCATATTCTCTCCCACATGTAAACGGATGGTGGTGGTTTGACACATTCTCTCCCATAGTAGTTGTTGTTGTGATCATTCATTTCAAGATCTCAAGAACAACAAAGCGCAAAGCAAAATTGCTATTTGTTATTGTTATTGTGAACTGTTAGATTTTCCGTTGTAAAAATGTGCGTTTTGTTGTTGTTGTGAATCAGCCTCTTTCTCTTTCGAATTTTATTCCGAATTTTCTTTCGAATTCTGACCGATTTCTTTTAGAAAATCTGAATATTCCGCCGAATTTCCAGACGAATTCTGCCCGGAGTTGTCCTCCGAATCTTTTCCGAAAATCTAATTTTTTCTCCTATTTTTTCAAGAATTTTCACCGAATTCGGACCGAATTCGTCCAGAAAATCTAATATTTTTTCAGATTTTTTTCAGAAAATCTTTCCGAATTCGGTGACCACGTCCATACAACTTTCGTACCGAAATCGGAAGGAATTCGGAATCAGAATCGGACATTTTTTCAGAGATTCTGACAGAAATCGGACCGAATTCGGCAAAAATTGTTTACTGGGGTATAATATGTGTGTATGCGTTGATTGTGTTGGTGCCTAATGTTGATTCTTCTTCCTTAGGTACATACGGAACAAATACACTTAATTTTTCGATGCAACTTCACCTTTGTTTCTTGAATTGTCTGTAAATTTCAAGTAGAAATAACCTTTTTCGTTCTAAGCAACAATTTGCAAATATTCCCGATATTCTTTATGAAAAAATTAAATAGCGTACACCACAGAAACGAGCTGCAATTATTCAATTTGAACGGCGGCACAATTATTGGACAGTGAAATACTAGCTAGGGAGCTGTGAATCGATTATCGAATCCTGAAGTTGGGTCTCTACTATTGCAAGTTTTGAGGTGTGTTTCATGGTCACACCACTCGTAATACTAATAAAATTATTTTTTCTAATTGAACTTTCATAATTGTGCGCACACGTTTAGCTGGAACTAAAGAACGAGTGTTTTCTTTGTGATGGCGGCCGACATAGAGAAACTAACGAAGCAAAGCTATATTAACCTTTAACTGTCGAGGTGAACTTTTGGGACATATTTTATGACGTGGTGGTAATTACAAAGACATATAATATAATAAGATGGGACATTACATTGTTACTTTTATTCAATAGATGGCGCAGGTAGTGGAAAAAATATGTTATGTCACGATATTTCCAATGCATTTCTGTTATGTCGCCTGTCATCTACTACTTAATAGAAAAATTAAAGCCCATATGCATTTTGTCCAGTCTTTATAGTTTTATGTCTTTGTAATTACATACCTCTTAATTTTATAAAAACACCAATAATGGGGACTATTTTACAACAACACTGTTCTAAAAAAATATTTAAAAATATTTGTTGATAATTATTTTTGTTGTTGTTGCAAAATGGTCAGGCTATATCCCTTTATTGTTGTTTTTATATAAACAACGTTTGTTTATTAGTGGAGAACGATGGTAATGTTTACCAGGGATATTCTCCCCAGTCTGTCTGGGATATTCTCCCCAGTTAATTACCATAAATAAAATAAAAACAATTTTTTCATTTAAACAAAACAGGTAATTTTATTCAATAACTCGTGAGATTAGGGGCTATGTTCGGATTATTTTGTATTTTTTATCATAGCTAGGTAATCTGGCAAACACATATTTTTTCAATAACTGTGTATTTCACCATTTTCAGGTCAAAAATGCCTATAAATGATAAATATTTTACGCTAATCGGAACATAGCCTTAGTCTCAACATAAACGGGTTTTTTCTTTCATTCTTCAATAAATAACGAAATAACGCATACAGTGATCATTCTGTGTGGCATAAAATGTTGCTTAAAGCAACGTGTAAGTAATAGTATTTTTTAATGGGCACTTTCCATTTATATTTTCCTTTATGATATAAAAAGAAAACAATTGCAAAGCTAGTATTTTATTGTAGGTTCTGGAACAGAGCATGTTTTATGGTTGCAGAGCAATTTATTTGTACCAGTATGAGTATGTGTACTCTACCTAATATTTCTTTTGACCGGGGTTTCTGTCAATATGGTATGAAAATCGACGTTTGTGTCCCTATGTCATGTTTACGTAAATTTAAAAAAAAAACAATGGCTTCTATATCTCAGAAAATTGTAAGTAAAAGTATTTGTTTTAATGGGCATTTTCCATTTATCTAATTATTTTTTTATCCCTTAAATAGTTAGGACATATTCGGCCTTACAACCTTATCCGTTTTACACAGGTGAGTCAAGTACATTGTTTACCTTTCCACTCACCACCAATCATGCTGTACAGCCGGAGAGCCCATTGCATGTGTGAACTTGAATAACTTTAATACTGCCTCTATGTTCCAAATTATAAACTTTTCAGCAAAAATATATTTTGAGCTTAATTTTTAGTTTCTTATAAGGCTTTATACCATTAACTGCATTAAAAACAAAACAACTTTTTTGATTTTGATACCTCCCGTTTGAAATGAGATTAACATTATATATACAAGAAACTACCGGATTTATTATTCATCATTACCTTAAGAATTCGGGCCGGAAATGGATCTAAATTCGCATGATTTACTTTTTACCAAAAGAAAACTATTTTTATTTTTGGCTGACCATTTTCACAAAAAATAAAAAAAATGTCAGCAAGGGACCGATTTGAGAAGAATTTGTGCAACATAAGTGCTTTGCAAGCGTTGTTGAAAAATTATTGCGACACACTATTTTATAAGATTATTCTCAAGCTGTATTGTATTTTTAAATTAATAATTTTTGAAATTCCTCTAATAGTCATATCTAGCATATGCAAACATTTCCTGCATTATACACTTCTATCTTCAATACAAGAAAAAAAGAAAGAAATTTTACTTTTAAATTTCGTACGCTCGACGTATTTGGGTTACATTTATATAAAAGACGTCGACCAAATAGTCCAATTTTAGGTAACGCTGTAATATACTGCATTATTACATTTTCAAAAACTTGTTGGACAATATTAAAAGTGAACTCCATTTCTGAAATTGAAATGGTTTCATTTTTAAAGTTACAACTATAAAAATCATACATTCATAAACTATTTAAAGTCCGACTCACTATCAATATTGCTGTATAGCTAATGAGCCCCATGTACATGTGTAAACTTGAATGGTTTGTGCAAAGTCTTCAATCCATATCTCTGCTTCAATCTGTTTAATAAATAGTTCACTGCCATACAAAACGTTGTTATTTGTCACATACATATTTCTAATATTATTTTTTTTTATAAAGCCCTCTCATAGATTTCACATTTAGATTTCTGAATCTCAAAAGGCAATGAACTTTAGAAAAATTATTTTAACTGAATATACAATTGATTTACAGATTCAAAATGTGCGACTTTATAGCAGCACAGATGCTGAAAAAACAATTCAACAAGCATTAGCAAACAGATTTCCCAAAGCAACTATTGAAGTGAAGGATGTTTCAGGCGGATGTGGCGCAATGTTTGAAGTGTTCGTCGAAACAAAAGAGTTTGCTGGCTTAAATACTCTAAAACAACATAAACTTGTAACAAATACGCTCAAAGATCAGATCAAGGAAATGCATGGCGTACGAATACACACGGCTGTTCCTAGTTCTCCTTAAGACATTCTTTTGGAAGTAGATGTAAATTTATTTATATATTAAAATACATATGTACAAATATATTTTTAGTATGTATATACTGTTATTTAAATATTGACCAAAAATATTAATAGAATGAATTTTACAAAACGCTATACAAATTATTATAAGGTAAGGCCAAACTAAGTCCGAATTTACACTACGCAAGTTTAATTGAGGCCATCTCTGTAATGAGGAAAAACAGTATTTCTTAAAACAAATTACTTTGTATGAGTGCAAGAGGCAAGTTCAAAAGAGTTCGATAAAAATTGCCGCAAATAAGCTAGCCTAGTCTTAATCAGGACTACCATTTTCTTTACTTTACTGAAGATATACACTTTTTACATTGGCTATTTTGCGATTTAGCCTTTTTAGAGAACATTCTATCAAAAGAGACATAACAGCTGCAGAATGACTTCCTTAATAAGTAACGATTTTTTTTATTAGAATTACCAAGCAAATTCCGTATATTATTGTAATTTTATATTTTATTTTGGAAGTCAATTGATATAAGTTTATTCACATACATACTTATATCTTGGAATGTTGGCTTCTTTTAAAGTATATTTCAATTGGTAGAGGAGGCACGTTTCCGTCTTTTGTGGATAACAAACCGTTGTCCGCATCATTTGCAATTGGAATGGTGTCTGCGACTGGGACATTAGTAGACTTTGATCTTGTTTCGTTGTGATTCAATCGGGATCGGGAGGTTGTAGACGTTTCTGAATAATTGATCGATGTTGGTTTTGACATTGAATTCCCAGAATATGAAGCAGTGCTTCTTATATTTTCAGCCGTTTGGTTGCGCCTCCTATGTTTGTTTTTTCCTCTTGACCTATTCACAGAAACAGTATTGGTCTTCTCAGTTGATGTCACCTGCGCCCTGTTCGTATTTCGTGATGTGGTCTTTTGACTTCTAGATTGTTTGTTCGGACGATGTGCTCGTCTTGTTGATTCAGTCGAAGGTGCTATTGAAGTCACTCTCCTATGACTTGTTGTACTAGTCTCTACGGTTTGTGTGTATGTAGTTGATACCGGTGGCGGTTGTGTAGTGGTCGATGTGGATGTGCTTGATGTTAATGTATACTTCAGAAGCTTTATTTTTTTCGACTTGTATTGACGATTATATTTCGAGGTCTTTTTTGTTGCAAGCAAGGGACTTACTGTGGTTGATGTAGTCGATGTACTGTTTTTGTTGGGCTTAAATAGGCCTCTAATGGTTTTGGGATATTTGTGTGTGGCATTTTGGCCTTGGTAAAACGGACGTTTTAATTTTGTCTTTTTAAAAATATTTTCCCTAGTAGTAGTGGATGTTGCAACTGTTGTATAGACAGGCAGTTTGGAATGGTCACTAATGCTGGTGGTAGTTAATGGGGAATCTGAAGTCTGATCTTCAATCAAGCGGGTTGTAGTTGTGTCATCTAGTAAGCTTTGTGGTGTTGTATACTTAATTAAATTGTATGGTTTAGAAGTTGGTATTTCCGCACTGGTCGGAATCAAAGTTGTTGTTTTGCTTTTACTTATTCCAGTGTATCTATATGGAGGCGATGTGCTTATATATTGATATTGGTTGCCATTGGCTTGCTTATAGCGAAGATGTGTTTCATGGAGAAGATTTTCTTTATTTTGGTTTTCATCAATTATTCTATTACGAATTGGCGCAACATACTCGTTCGTGTTGACATAGTAGGGATCAGGGTCGTTATAACCTTTATCAAAGTTTGTGTAGTCATCGATCTGTTGTGTTTCCAAAGTATCGTAATTGTCATCAAAGAAATTGTGCATGAAACTTTGCTTAGTCGTTTTCAAGGTATCGTGGGCATTACTTTGCAACCTCATGGAGTTTTGTTGCTGACTTTGAGCATGTTTGAAAGCTTCCCATGGGTCATTGAATATTTGATTGATCGATGGAGGCTTTGTTATAGCATCTTCGAGGGTAAAGAAATTATGCTGTTGTCGGTGATGATATGCCTCCTTTCGGGTTGAGGAAGCTTCATTCTGCCGTAGTGGTACAAATGTTATAAAATTTGAAGTAACAATGGTTGGAGGGGTGGTGCTGCTAATGGGATGATGTGCTATTGGAGTTGGTAGGAATATTTTTTGTGTGGTTGTCTCGACTACATCGGGTTTAAAACTTGAACTCGGTGGGGTTGAAGGAGTAGATACCTCGACTTTTGTTGTTTGTTGAGGTAAGGGAATAATTTTTTGCTGAGAAACGTTATGTCCTTGAGGAATCGTTTCACAAGAGTGAGTACTAGCTATTTGTATGGAGTCCTTGGGTAATGATTTTCCAAAACATGAATATGACTTCGGCTCTCTTTCTTTAACAATGTTGTAGTTATCAATTATGGGCTTACTGATCGCTGTACTGCTACTTGCTATTGGCATGTTTCCGTAAATAGGTTGATATTGCTGAGCCACAATTGGAATCCTGCTGATGTTATTCCATCCTGTCAATTTATTTAGATATGGGTGGTACAGATGCTTGTTATTTCGATACTTAGGGTATGTTGGAAAGAATTGTGTTGTTGGCGAAGTGGGAGGGGGGAAATGTGGTTTTGGGATTACAGCATTTATGATGGTAATATGGTGAAAATTCCCAGGTTTTCTGTTAATGAATCAAATAACGATAAATAAAATTAATATTAATTAACATAGAGGAATTCAATTTATTTGTAATTAGATGCAAATTAAAAATTCTACAGTTGGTGTGCAAATTGTTAATCGGTAAAAAATGACTACAAAAATCTATTACCCACTTTTTTCATATTTTTGTTATCAATTGGAAATGCAAATTCCGTTAAATCATTATCATTAAAAGTTTGAAACGATAAAGGTATAGACGAGGAAATGTTCACAGAGAGTATGCTTAAATAAAGTTATCCGCCCGTTTGGCTTGTTTTAGAATTCGAATTTAGTGAATAAAAGCCCACATATGGTTAGTTTTAATCAAATTCATGAAAGTTTTCCCAAAAATCGGCTCGAATATTCCATAGTTTATACCTTTGTTTGTCATATGTTCTAACTTAATTTTACGAAAATAAATTATTTCAGGACTTTGCTTTTATAAACTTTTATACAATTGTGAATCGCTTGACCATTCAGTCGTTGAGAGTTCCGGTGATCAGACAAAAAATTGTTTAAGAATTATATGTAGATCCCCGCTGTACATTAAAGAGACATGTAAACATCCAAAACAGAATTATAAAGTGAATGCTTCATATAATTTTTTGAAAAACAAAAATTGCGATTCTACAATGTATTCCAACAATTTTTTTGACTTTAGTGTTTAATATTGCTTTACACTGTAAAATAACTTGTAACGATATATCGTATTAACAGAGGTAAATCCACGTGGTTTTTATATTTTGACTCTGTAATTTCTATGTTTTTTTGCACTGTTTTGAATAGTAAAGATAATTATTATGAAAATTAACTCAAATTCAGTTACTAAAATGTATATTAGTCATAATAATTGTTACAATTTTGGGATAAAACAACATTTGAGGAGTTGCATTTTTCCCATTTCATTTTAAATTAAACTACCTTTCCAGGTGTGCCATGGTTGCAAGTACTTTTTGATGAAATTACTTTATGAAACGTTTGTATTACCTTTTTTCGGCCATTTCATTAAGTCCATACGGCTGTAATTTTTGGTTTGGAGTTGGCATAGCAAAAATGTAACTTTGAGGTTTGAGCTGTGCAGGTAAATGAGAAAATCCGTATCGGTTGTAGTTTATTGGCATTGATCCAGGCAACATCGGTGTTTTTGGATTCATATATAGGTGTTGTGGCAATACTGGCTTCCATACCAAAAGTCGAGGATGGCTGTACAAATCTTGTCGATTATTTAGTCGCCATTGCTATTTAGAAACAATATACGTATGTGTGTATTACATAGAAACTTAAGTGATTTTAAAACTTACGGTTTCGGTATGAGGTCGATGATTTTGTATGCAATTTATCTCGACAAATAAAAAGAATACTAGCAAAAGGAAAGTAAAAAGTTATATGTTATAACTATGGGGTTAAACGTGTTCATGCACTTATTTAAAAGCTCTTCAACTTATTTAAGAGTCCTTAGGCAGTAATGCAAACTGTTGGGCTAAACTAATAATTAGAAACAGACAATCCGCCAATATTTTTCAACTTCACCTTGCTTCATTTAACTTTATTAAAAACAGGCGCCCATCTCTGATTTGTGTATATGTGCAATGGCAATACCTTCTTAATCCTACCATAGTCTAATATTCCATACTTGGATTCACTTTTTTCTTTAACAAAAATTACCAAATACTAAGTTTTTGGCAAAAGCGCACTGCTTGCATTTAGAAACATACAAGAAAGCCGTTCTTTAAATGTGGTTCTTTTCACAAACAGAAGCTGTTAATGATACGTCTTGATCAGTATTTATTTTCACGTTCCCATAATAATCACAATAAGTTTTTATAGCGGAATTTAAATTTTTTTTATTCTTTTATTTGAATGAAAAATTTGCTTCCATATTTCGAAAATCTTGATAATTTTTAATGTACTGACGTCAATTTAAACATATATCTTTGGCTTGGATAAATCCTGAACATTAACACTTTGAAAATATTGACTTCCCCTGGTATTATGATTTTTTATCAAGAGTCCGATGTGTATAGACATATTTTTTTCGTATAGAAATTTTCTTTTACCACAAAATGCAAAAAACAACGCAGGGCCACTCATCTTTTGCTAGGCCTTCTTGGCAGATTTTCGCAAATTTTCTCGTATTAGTATGAAAGTGCAATGTCTAGCGTTAAGACCAAACTGATTAAAGAATCAATTCATATATTTGAACGGCTACAAAACAAGATGGAATTAACCGAAGCAGAACAGCAGCATGGATTTTTTTGTTTAAGTTTTCACTGCATACATTCATAGTCTGGGTATGTTTACTTGCTATTTGATGCTCATGAACATCTATTTAATAATAAAATACAGACATTTAAGTACGTTTGGCATCGTGAATGCACGTTAACACTGTGCAACATAGAACTGGATTTAAATTGTTGCTTTAAATCAATGTAAAGGTAAAGAAATCATTAATTAGTAGCGGCAGTGAAAAAAGGTTCGGATATTTTGAAGCAGACCTAAATGAGTCATAAAGCTACCCTCTTTATTTAGCATTTAAAATTAAGTAGGATGAAATATGTGTCCAAAATCTTTATAATATCTGCTATGTAAACTCTGTATAGAAATGACTCCAAATTCTGCCAATTCAATTCAATTCCAAAAAAATGTACAAAATATACGCAAACATGCAATGATTGTTGTTTACTTTTTAAAATTCTCAGGCTTTATAAAATATAAAAAGATATTTCAAAATATAATAATATTTGCAAAGAAAAAACTTTCAATAATCTGCATGTGAATAACAGAATCCTTTTTTCGAAAATGGGCGAACCACTTTGGAATCATTTTTTACCCATAAAAAACTTCGATATGCATTTTTGCCTGCGGCATTATTTGTTGCGATACTTTTGTTGTGAAGTGTAATATATGTGTTAAAAACTACAATCATGGTTCACTTACATTTTAAAATCGTTTCAAACGCGATTGTAGTGAAAATATGAGTGTCTGCTACTGCAAGGAAAGTGAGAGTATTTCAAGACTAAAAGAAATATTTAAGCATATATTCACCTGCAAATATATGTATATTTATGGTTTTCAATAAAAATATTTCTTTAAAATGATATGTCTTAAGTTAGATATTCTTTTCGAAGGAAGTTCCCTTGCGAACAAACGCAATTTTACTAGATTAGGGTTTTGTAGAGGATGGAGGAAGTACGGCTTCGGCATCACATAGAAAATTCACTTAAACACTCTTAATTTTCTGAAATTACTCAGGTGTATAAGATGTATAATGTTTCTCTATGCCTACATTTTTTCACAGTTACATTTACACTATTGCTCTGCTACTACCTACTCTATCATAATTACTCGTCAAAAGGGTCATGATAATCAAGACTCAAGACAGAGGGCCTAAAATGTAAACTCAACGAATTATTTAAACCTCTGTGCTAAACCCCGTCTGTATTGCAAAGGAGCTTCGTCGATAGTTGTGTATCTTTCCTACTCCATTAAGTTAATGATGCATGGTTAACAGATTAAATACACAAGAAAGCTAAGAAGTCCCATTGCAGGACTAGGAACTATTTATGTCCATAGTCAGGCAACACTTCTAGAACCATCGTGAATCCCATAACTCAGAAGATCAATGCTTTCATTATGTTTGCCTGATATAATTATATACTATTGCTCTCAGTTTCTTCGAAGTAAATTTTTTCTACAGAATCTATGTTCATATTTCCATTGGAAAAATCTACTTCTTATATTTCTCAGTCCAGTCATGCAATCCAATCCTTAGCCGAATAGAACATTATATCAAAACTTCAATATAAATACACATTACTGTTGCTGCGCTCTGCGTAGAGAAGCTTGAGTCATCAACATTTCAACAAGAAGCCTTGCCTGCACATCTTACATGCCATTGCCGAAATTTCAGAAATCAAGGACACCGAAGAAGGAGTAATAATTTGCAATTGAACTAGTAATATATTCACCCCCGTACCAATAAAGACGAAATATTCAGTGGTTGTGTGTCACGAAATGCAATATCCTGGCAACGGCGGGCAATTACACCATGACAACGACCAAAAAAAGTAATTTCGTATTCACCCTCATAGGAGTTGAGAACGGAGCAATGTTTTTACCAAAAGTCTTTTGCAGAATTCCCTTAGTTATTGCTTAAGTTCGAAAATGTCAACAACGAATCGCCATATATTTCGGGCGCAGAGCATCGTCTCGGCCAAGTGGATTTTTATAATTGCCCCGTTATTGGGTCAGTGTGCATTCGTGTGTTGCTTGGAAGCACCCACGGTTCATCTGCCCAACCAGGGCGCCATTGTAGGAATGTATATGAAGATGTTCCGCACACAGAATATCAAGGCCTATTTGGGAATACAGTATGCCAAGGCTCCAAGATTTGCGCCACCCGAAATTAAGGTGAACAAATGGAATATGATATACAACGCGACATCTTATGGACCGAAATGTTGGCAAAGGCAAAAGGATACCAGGCCGACGGATAAACAAACATCGACGATACAGGAACTCCTAATGACTTCGACAACGGGCGGAACGAGTTTTCATGATGGCTACGATGAGGAGTGTTTATATTTGAACATATTCATTCCAGATGGTTAGTAATAGCACCTACACACTATTAAATTTAAGTGGATAATTCGAGCTTTATGAGGATCAATTTTTAAATGAGAATTTTCAAAATTACCGTGTTTTCAAATAACGGCAATTCGATTTTGAGTCTCGTCTAATTTTTCTTTGGTTTTCTAATGCGTATTAGTCACGGAAAGTTTAAATAACAAACTCTTTCAGGGTCCCCTGGTTTGACGGGTTATGCAGTAATGGTATGGTTTCATGGCGGCGACTTCTCATCAGGCAGCCCTACTGACATTGATCCATTTCAAATGGTTTTCAAGCAGAAGGTCATTGTCATTACCGTGTCTTATCGTTTGAGCATAATGGGCTTTTTATCGTCTGGCGATGCAGAGGCTCCCGGAAATTTTGGTCTAATGGATCAATCGGCTGCACTCTTATGGATACGCAAAAACATTGCTCACTTTGGAGGCGATTCGAAAAAAATTACCATTATTGGGATAGGAGCTGGGGCCGTTAGCGCAGGTCTACATCTTACTTCGGGTGATTGGTCTAGAAACAGTTTTCACAGAGTTATCATGATGTCGGGAAATCCACTAACAGAAGACACGGTCCGGACATTTGATGCTTTCAGTCCACATTTGGATTTGATTGCGAATGTCTTTGGATGTAATCGTAAACCGACTTCGATGCTAATGCAGTGCTTAAAGAGAGTTGATGCCAAGAGGTTAATGGATAATTTGCCCGACGTGGAATTCGGGCCTCTCATAGACAAGGGCTTCAGCAATTCATCTAAAGGATTCATAGACGACTTTCCAGTGGCGCTTTTCAGAAGTGGAAATTACCACAAAGTACCAATAATGATGGGGATGACTGACATGGAGGACGTTCTTCAAATACTAGACGACGAAGAACGAGAGGGCACCGAGATGACTGCAGAAGATTTCGAAACATTTGCCTCCAAGGTTGCAATGAACGATATTCAAAAGAACAATCAAAGCGATTTATGGTGCACTGATTATCCCATCGTACTGGATTCCATCAATCTTATGTATAAAAATGAAGAGGAGGCCAATCAGGAGACCGTATTGAACAACTTTATAAGTTTCCACACTGATCGAGTGTACTTGGCCCCTCTTTTTCTCTTGGCAAATCTGGTGAGCACCGAAGAAGATGTCTATGTGTATTACTTTAATATTCGTCCAAAAACCGAATTCTATACGCTTCCCAGTTGGATAAGTGTACCAAAGTATTTTGATCAGATATTCATATGGGGTGTTCCATATATGAATAACCAAATGTTTATAAATCGCTGGAATGCGACCGATAAAAAGATCGCCGAAATGGTAATGACTCTGTGGGCAAACTTTGCTAAAACTTCCAATCCCACTGCTTCCAATGTATACATAAAATGGAATTCATACAATATCAATAATCAGTCTTATCTGGTTATCAATGAGGACTTCAATGTACGGACTGTGGCTGAAAATCAAAAAATCAATTTTTGGAATGACTACTATCCCAAGTTGATCGATTTTGCCATCGAATGCTGCGCTTCCAGAAATAATGCGAAAACATATCTTCCATCCATTGGTTTCAATTTACCCTTTATAACTACAATATATATTTTACATAAAGTGTTTATAGTGTAAAATTGTTAAGAAATATTTATATATACACGGTATTTATTATTGTCGAATAAAATAGGCTTATCTAAACTGATTTGTTAACTTCGTCAATTATTGTTTTCTCATTTCAATTTTAAAGCAGTATTTTAGAGGAGTAGAGAGAGTCTGGTACTAATTGTCCATATTGATGGACTCAGGTTGACGGTTGAGTTGTGTACTTGAATGGATTTGAGAACATCAGATATAAGATTTTAACAAGTTGAAGCCAATTTCAAATAGCAACAAATCAATGTTTATGCATTATTATTTTTTTTTAAATTGTTGATGACCAAAACAAAATCAAAAAAGAGCTTGATGTAGAAGGAAGTAATGTTTCATTCTTAAAAAACTAGAACTGAGTGGACAAAATAGAAGAGAGATAATAATACTTAAACGTTGGTGGAAGTTTTATGAAAAATAAGACAAACTGGTATCAAATTTGTACTCTCTTAGAAAATTTAACAATTCAAATTTACGATTCCCTCAAAGCCGTTACAAGCATGGAACAATAAAAACGTAAGGTAGAGCTACCAGCTGATTACATTTTTTTTCTAAGTGTGCCCGACTTCTGCCAATTTTGGGTATGTAATTATTGTAAAAAAAAAAACAAAATATATATGTATATATAAACATAACATTTTTTAAATAAATGATTAAAAGAAACGTCGTAAATTGCCGGAGCGCATATTAACCAGTTTTTCCAAGAAATTGAAAGATTGAACAGTTTGGATCATACTTTTGAAATAAAATCCAGAAAATTTATTCATTTTCAGAGCTATTAAACTCATTTTAAAAATTAGGAAAAAATATGTAGGACATGAATACAATGTGTAGCATATAACTTGAATAATTCTGACAGGAAGCGGACATAGCCACAGGACTGTATTTCTGTAATTTTTCGAAAACATTCTGCCTTTTTAATTTTCCATGGTTATAAGCACTTCCATGGCATAATAATCGGAAGGTAGTAGCAAAACCCAGCTGGCTCGCTTCTATTGTAACATTAGTTTCAACTTCTATATGACGCCTCGTGTACTTATACGTGGGAGAAAAATATTCTCATTGAATTTAGAGGAAGGACATGAAAGCATTAAAATCATTAAAATGAAGCTTTTATTAATATTTCTTTTAGGTTGAATATATGATCTTATTCTACTTAAACTGCAGAAAAAATGCGCTAAAAACTCCTGTTGAAAAAAACTGTTAAATATTTTTTTTTACAAAATTAATAATTTTCATAATTTTGATCTTTATTTATTCTCAATTATCAATTGTTTGACATACTTATTATGTTGTCTACAGCTGCGCTGATGCGACTACTTATCATTCTGCTTTGACATTCAACGCAATTCGCATGGTAGAAGAATACTGGTAAATGCATCAACGCTTGGGAACATTAATATGTCAAAAATTTTAAAATGTTTCTTCAACTATATGCTAGGAACACAATTGGAGCGAACGACGAATTTCGCCCTACGCGGCGACAAAATGAGCCGCGAAAATTCGTCGTATGGAACACAATACCGACGAAATTATAAAACAGCTGATGAAGTTGTTTACTTTTTGCTCATTTGTTGACTACAATGAATTATACAAGAACACATAATTCTTTACGTTCTCTATTATAATTTCACTTATGTCCATCTTCTCTATTATAAATTCACTGATATCCATCTTCACTCAGGCGCAAGTACACAAATAAATAAACAAATTAATTATGTTTTTTTTATACGGCAGCGGGTTCTACGATACCGGATTGACCCGAAACAACAAGATTCCAGTTTCGGCCAGCGGCTGCCAACCCAGTATGTACATGTTTGTGTTTGTTTATTTTTCTGCATTGGGAGCAGCATATCCCGGAATGCTTGCTCCGGATTTTATTGGTCCGTGCCGGGATTGAGGAAAACCCCGGACCTTGGTTCTGCTCGGTTTGTCAGAACGTCATCCACCACAGATCTGTCTCGGTGCGATGTAATGGATGCAGAGAGTGGGTGCACTTCAAGAACTGTTCCGGATTAAGGCGTTTGCGAGACTACAGCGAAAGGGATTATGTTGCGACTTGCTGCAGTAACGTAGTCCCCAGCGAGTCCTCTTCTTCGTCGTCCTCGTCAGAGACGTCGTCGGAGTATGGCACTCCACCGCAGTCTCCAGAACAGCAACCAACACCGCAGCACCTAACGCCACATGTTGCTGTTCCAACTCCGGATTGTGCATCATTCTTGCAATTCAATTGCAACGGACTTCGAGGCAAAATAGATGAGATAGTGGAATTTATGAGTCGGAGGAATATTAAGATCGCAGCGGTGCAGGAAACCAAGCTGAATGAAAATTGCAGCCTACAACGTTGTTATGGTTACAACGTACTAAGGAAGGATCGCACCAGAAGTGGAGGTGGGGGATTAGCGTTCCTGTTACACCATTCTGTTCAGTACAGACCTATCTCGCTTGAGCTAGTCTCTAGTGACCCATACATGGAATGTATGGGGGTAGCAGTCAAGTGTGGAACTGCCGAGGTAGAGGTGCTTAATGTGTATATCCCGCCGATTAATAGCTGTGAACCACGTTATTTGCCTGATATTAGCCCATTATTGGTAGGCAATAACCGCCTGGTACTAGGGGATTTTAATGCCCACCATGAGTTGTGGCATTCCGTCCTAGGTAATGACCAGAGGGGATCAGCGCTGGCAGAGCAGATTGACTGCTCCACATTCTGCACGGTTAACGAGGATGCCCCCACCCGAATAAGAGGAGAGTGTCACAGTTCGCCAGACTTAACCATAGTGTCACCCGGTCTGATAAATGACGTGACTTGGCAACCCGTCATTTCTCTTGGCTCAGACCATCTCCCGATAATCGTCTCCATAAGCAGGTCGCCCGATTTCATAACCTCTGAACGCCGCACTTTCCTTAACCATGGGAAAGCTCACTGGCCAGAGTTCAGAGAATTCACCAACCGCCGCTTCAGAGAACTGCCCAACCCTTCTGATGTTCGGGTAGCAGAAAGGATTTTCCGAAACATCATCAGAGCTGCAGCCGCTCGCTATATACCTGCTGGTCGAATACCCGAGATAAGACCAAACTTCCCAGCAGAGGCAGCGGGATTAGCAAACGAGCGTGATGATCTCCGTCGTACCAACCCTACTGATCCTAGAATCAGTGATTTGACAGTGGAAGTCAACCGGTTGGTACAGGAGCAAAAGAGGAAAAAGTGGCTAGACCATCTGAAGTGCTGCAACATTGGAACCGATATGAGTAAGCTGTGGGTAACGGTTAAGTCGCTCTCGAACCCTGGAAAAAAGGATGATAGGACCTCAGTCACTTTTAACGACGTAACGGTGACTGATCCGAAGAGGTGCGCGGAATATTTTAACCGACAATTTGTCGAGCACCCCGAGAGTGATAGGGCGAAGCGAAGAGTACTACGTCGTATCAGATCTCTTCCCGCCGAGGAGGAACCACCACAGTTTACGATGGGTGATGTTGCAAATGTCATCCGTAACGCTAAGTCATCCAAAGCGTTGGGCCCGGACGGAATCTCAATGGTAATGTTGAAGCAGCTGGATACGCCGGGAGTCGAGTACTTAACGAAAGTTCTCAATTTGTCGCTAGCCACCCACATAGTGCCCGAAACCTGGAAAATGGGCCGGGTGGTCCCGCTACTGAAGCCAGGCAAGGATGCCAGTAAAGGCGAATCGTACAGGCCGATTTCGCTCTTGTCGCCAGTAGCAAAGACTCTTGAGGCTTTACTCCTCCCCAGCATTAGAGGAAGCTATGCAGTTGCTAACCACCAGCACGGATTCCGTCCACAACATAGTACCACAACAGCATTACACGCCATTTCCACACATATTAGTAGAGGACTAAACCAGAACAGGCCGTGTGACAGAACAGTGTTGGTAGCCCTTGACCTATCAAAGGCATTTGATACGGTCAATCATGCCACACTGTTTGAGGACGTACAGAGAACTACCCTCCGGCCAAGTTTGAAACGTTGGATAATCAACTATATGTGTGGACGCCAGTCGTACGTGGAATTCCGGAACAAGAAGTCCAAAGCCCGTAGAGTGAAACAGGGAGTTCCCCAAGGTGGGGTGATATCTCCGGAACTGTTTAACCTCTACCTTTCCGGAATTCCTCGCCCTCCAGACGGCATTGAGATCGTAACGTATGCGGATGATTGTACGATCATGGCGTCGGGTCCAGTGGTCGATGACATATGCGAAAGGTTGAACCCCTATCTCGCGGAGCTTGCCGCATACTTCCACGCGAGGAATATGAAAATATCCGCCACGAAATCAACGGCCACACTCTTTACCACATGGTCTGCGGAGATGAGAACACAGCTGAATGTTCAGGTCGAGGGGAATTTAATACCGACCACGAACTACCCCAAGATTCTTGGGGTAACGTTCGACAGCATGTTCAAGTCGTCCGCGCAAGCCACAGCTATCTGCGACAAGATGAAAAGTAGGAACAAGGTCCTCAAGGCGCTAGCCGGCAGCTCTTGGGGTGCGGACAAAGAAACCTTGTTGACCTCTTATAACGCGATAGGTCGGTCTGTGGTCAACTATGCGGCTCCAGTGTGGTCTGCGAATACTAGTGCTACGCAGTGGAAGAATATCCAGACCTGCCAGAACGCTGCCCTGAGAACTGCGACAGGGTGCCTCCTCATGACACCAGTGGACCATCTACATGAGGAGGCGAAAGTCCTTCCCTTACGTCAGCATAATCATATGCTTTCGTTGCAGTACCTGCTTGGGTGTTACCGTGAGAGCCATCCCAACCATCATATGGTGGATAACTCTCCCCCACCCAGGCGTGTCAGGAAGGACATACATGATCTAGAGAGGGAGGTCCAGCGCTACAAGAGAGAGCCTCTAGATCAAGAAGCCTATCAGGCAGGTCTGAGTGGCATTCACACCGATGCAGTCGCGGATGCTATTAGCAGTTATAAAGTGAATGCCGTCCTCGGAGTCCACCCCCCATCCATTGCAGCCGAAGAACGTCAGCTGCCTAGACAAACCAGGGTAGTTTTGGCGCAATTACGTTCAGGATGGTGTAGTCGCCTCAATTCGTATTGGGCACGAATTGATGAAGATGTGCGTGACGCCTGCCCGGCGTGTGATACAGGCCCGCACAATACGCTACACCTTTTTAATTGCTCAGCCAAACCTACCCAACTCACTCCAGAGGATCTCTGGCTACAGCCCGTTAAAGTAGCCGAATTTCTAAACCTGGAGCTGGAACCAGATTAGCAGAACACAAACACACACATGTACTACTGCTACAACAACAACAACGAATTTCGCCCTACGCGGCGACAAAATGAGCCGCGAAAATTCGTCGTATGGAACACAATACCGACGAAATTATAAAACAGCTGATGAAGTTGTTTACTTTTTGCTCATTTGTTGACTACAATGAATTATACAAGAACACATAATTCTTTACGTTCTCTATTATAATTTCACTTATGTCCATCTTCTCTATTATAAATTCACTGATATCCATCTTCACTCAGGCGCAAGTACACAAATAAATAAACAAATTAATTATGTTTTTTTTATACGAGTAACAGATAGTAGAGTGACCATAACAAATTTTAAAGTAAAAAGTAACTTTATTTACTAAAACACATAAAATTCGTACAAGTATGGCCACCTTGTACTGTTTTGTTCGCCGGTCGCCGGCGTATGAAATAGAAATAAAGCTAATTGAGTTCGCGGCGACCGACGAAATTTTCGCCGGTGCCGTGATTGTGTGCACTTCCATATACACATATGTGTTTTATTTTTGACGACGAACATACGCCGCGAAAAAATTCGTCGTTCGCTCCAATTGTGTTCCTAGCAATAAGTAGATTTTTATATGTTTTCTTACAAGACGTCAATCAGATGTTGTTGTAATATACATATTCAAAAATGTTTACAAATTTCAATAATTTTTCATTTAAAATTTTCAATTTCAAAATTAGTTTGACAGTTCATTGTCCCATCAGCTGTGTCGATGCGTCTACCTGTATTCTTCTATCACGGCAATTCGTTTACTCAGTAAACAAACAGCTGTTGCGGCATGTTGTCTCTTCCACTTTCTACATATTCGCCGTGTTGTTTCTTCCTTCATCCTCTGTTTGTTAAAAGGTGTAGAGTACAAAGCAAAGTTCGCCGTCGTCCATCGGCTTACACTGATAAGCCGCCGCCGCCGGAAAAAGTCGTTCCGCTTCGTTGTCTGAACAGGACTTAACAGGACAAAATTCGCAAGCACGTTTTTCGTTATTCCAGAAAATATAATATATAGACGAATTCATTATATGCCAAAATGAAAATTAAAATTCCGTTGGTGCCGCAATGGAATATCAAAAATGGTTGTGTTTGTACTCCCGATGGGGGATTTCTCTATGTAGGTTCCCGCAGCATTAACTACATAAGTTCCATCAAAGATGAGCAAGATACGCCCCAAATAAAAGTGTTCCATACCCGGCAAAATATTCAAATGATCGATATAGATCATCATTGGGGCGAAACTGAACAGGGTGGTGAGACTAATGAGCCTGCATCGAAATTTTTTGTGGTTTTATTTCAAGACAACTCTGTACAGATATGGGATTTCAACAAAGGCTATGCTCTACAGGGTCACCAAGCTCATTTGGCATGTATGCGCTATATGGAAGGCAATGGTCCCTCGCCTCAATATGCTGGAGAAGTATTTGTCAGTTATATGATTAATCGAAATGTGTTGTCTATGGACAGCAAGGATATAGTGGTGTACTGTGTTGCTTCGAATAGCTTCTGCAGGAGACCGATGTTTATATCGCCTCGTCATCATCAACTCACATCCATGAAATGTTCTCCATACCATGAAAATCATTTTGCTGTGGGCACAAGTCGTGGTTTGGTGTTACTCTGTGATTTGCAAAAAATGGTCACACTATATACCTTACGTGGTCATAATAGTGCCATTGCGTCTTTAGCATGGAATAGGGTTTTGCCATCGGATGCAGTTCAAATTGAGGACGAGGCTAAGCCGGAGAGGCCGTTGTCCAAATTTGCAAAATTAACAAGAACCGATACTACTATTGTCGATGCTGATGACATTTTTGATATATATGACTACGATTATTTAGATAATGAGTTTGGAGCCACTCCTCAAGAGCCCAAGACAAAGTCCGATTCCATATCAGAATTTGTTGGTATTGAAAAAACACAGGACACGTCGGGGACTGCGGCAGAGTTTGATTTCGCTGAAGCGTGTCAAAGCCTAAAGGAGGAAATAAATGCCTTAAGAGATGAAAAACCAGAACTCTCACCAGAACATATAGTTTCTCTTGAAGATTGCAAAAACTCAAATATACGCTGTGATTCATCTTCATGTGGCAGTGAAACTGATCACGAAGAACAACCTTCAGGGAGGAAATCTTCTGAGGACAGCCTGGTACGTTTAGTGTGCGGAACACCATCATCTGAAGAAAGTGTCGATGTGGATGGAATGGATCGTGTGGCAAAACAGAGTCTGGTGTGTCAAGCAGATGTCCATGCTGCATTATTATCTGAGTCCTCAACGACTACGTGTAATAGGGAAAATGAACAGAAACTTACGGTGGGGGTAGGTGAAGTGAAGAGTACAACAGATCACCTAAGTGCAGACTATCTTCTGGCATCATTAAGTGCAGATGGAAATTTATACATTTGGAATGCATCAACCGGGGCAACATGTGACCACCACAAGCTCCGGGGTTCAAACGGAAATAAAAATAAGAAACGTAAGCGAATTACATTTTTTTAAATATAGAAGTAGTGGTCTAACTCCAACATAATTCTATTTAAGATACAAGTGTTGAGATATCTTGGCTAAATTCGACATCTTTTATAACATCCAATAAGTCGGGCGAACTTCAGCTATGGACGATTGAAGCACAGACTGGTAAAAAATGTACCACAGGCGAGAATTCTTTAAAGCGGTATAAGTTCAAAGAAGTCAAACGACCTTGGCAGCAATGCACGATTGTTGCCTTCTCTGCTTGCAGATCCAGGCAGTATTTGTGGTGTGTTTCATCCAATAGGGAAATCACAATGGAAAATATGTCTCTTAACAAAATACAATTGCAATATGGTTGTGTCTCTACGAATATAGGTGCCTTGCGCGAATGTCCGGATGATATGAATAAGTATGCATAGTAATGATTTGAAAAAAATGCGTTAATAAACTTATTTTTTATTCAGAATAGCCTTGGCATTTTCCGATCGTCGAATTGGAATTATAGATATTTCCAAAATAGCTCCAAATCACATACACATAGACAATTTTGTACAACGAATCGAATCACCTGTAACTTCGCTTATTTGGAGTCCGGACTGTAAAAAAATCGCATATGGAACGCAAGAGGGCAGAGTGAGCTGATTATTTTTTGCTTTTCCCATGTTAAAACACATCTATATTTATTGACTTGCATATATTTTCAGATTGGTATTATATCAGTTGAGGCCGGACATAAACAATCACCATTCGCTTTCAATTCAGTTTGTGGTAAAACCATATACTCCATAAGCTGGGAAGATAAATATTTGTTTGTGGTGTGCAACGATCGCATCGCAGTTTACGAAGACAATCCAAATAAGAAAGGTACTTGTTTTACGATGACTGTGCCGTGTAACATTGGATATGACAATTCCTTTTGCCAAAAGATGTGTCTGTTTGTGCAGATGTAGTTTGTTTTTGTCTTTGATTTGCCAATTCTATGGTGCGCCTATGATGGTCCCATACGTTCCAGGAGACATTTGAAAGATTGTTATTTTTTGGTTTCCACTCTTTCTGATGCAGTTCAGTTTGTGCAAAACAATTTTTTTGTTTTGTTGTAACGTCCTCCGACGAATTCAAGCCTAGCTTAACTATGGCATCTTCCAATTGTAAAAACAATATCATGCCAACTGATCTTAAAATCATATTATTGAATTCCTGCAAAATACGTTTCTTGTTGTTTTCAGCATATCTGAGAAAGTCAGTGTTTGCAAGGCCGAAAATCGTGTTTAAATGTTGATTTGACTTCCACTCTATTCTTGAAGGAACTAATAAACCTTTTGTCACAACTATTGTAAGGAAACAATAGTCCTTAAGAAACAGACCCTGAAATTGTATGTGTGTATACATATGGCATTATAGCGATAACAACATTGTAGCAAACTTACAAGCTTCGTATAGTCCATACTTTGTTTTTTGTCATCTATATTCAGTTGGCCAATCAGTGTTTCCTCAAACCTTGTTTTTGATGTACTTGTGGTTTGAGAAATACTCCTTATCAAGGAGTGGTAGTGCTTCTGCACATTTTCACTGACAATTCCATCTAGATGATCTTTGATTTTGTTCACTTCCATTAAACAATTCAGATTTATAATCAAGGAGGTCCACACTTCACTAAGATAAACAAAGTGAGGCTAAAAATATAACTAATAATAATGCTTTGTCATTTAGATTATCAATAATTAATAATCTCACAAATATAAATTCAGTCTCAATTGCAGATCGAAACTTAAGAATGTCGTTGATTTTTTCGGTTACGCAATGAAACTTCTTCTTTGCCACATCAATCCAATACTGTATCTTGTGGACCATCTCGTTTATACGTTCCAGGTTTCTTTTATAGATCGAAAAGACTATAACGAATTTATTGATTTGACGTAGGACTTTTAAGGGCTGTCCATATGTGACAGTTTTCTCCTTGATGTTGATTAGTACTGCCTCTTCCAGTATATGAACAGCAGTTTCAATGTTAGCTGCAGCCATCTTTAAGCTCTCTCCCAATGATTCGTTGGTGTTGAGCAAAGCCATTTCTAAATCGCCATTTACTGGAACAAATAACACAATGTCAAGATCCATCTCATGAAATTTTTTTAGAAACATAATTACCGTTTATAGCATTATTGGTCTTATCCCTTTCTGTACCATTATACATGTTATATACCATAATACCACATACTGTTGCACCTAATCTATGTAAATATTCGTGTCGATGATATTTTTTCTTTAACACATACTTCTGAATATCTCCACGAGCCAAAACACTGTCAATACTTTGACGCGTTCGCTTAAGTAACTGCAGAACATGGTTAGTGGTAAAAGGTGCCAAATTAGACTTGAATCATTCATCTTACCTCAGTATCTGACGGACAACCAATAAAATAATTCGTTATTATAAAAATTTGAATTTTTGTGTACATTTCGTCCAGTTGTTTGGCACCGCAATTCTCTGGATATCTTAATATCTCATGCATTAAACTGCTTGTTTTTTCTTTAAGAGAATGCTCGACGTTTTCCTTTAAATCATCTAGTTTAAATCCAAAATTCTGCCTGGAATAGTAACTAAGATTCAAGGAACCCATGGTTATGTCTGCAGGATCGGCATATTTGTTTAAACATCTGTGCATAAACTGTTCGATTTTGCACAAACTCAGTTTTCCGGGCCCAAGTGTCAACCCGTCGACGTTATCGTGCAACATTAGACGTAGCAGAAACTTTGCAAGATTACAATCTATTTTTAGAAACATTTTTGCACCTTCATCAATGAAATATGGTACTAAGTCGTCGATACCAATGAATTTGTTTCGAAGGATTTTCTGTTTGTAGTCCCCAGTATGACCGACATTTGATTTGGGTTTGCCATTCTCAAATATAAAATTTAAAAGATAATCCCTAAAGCTGTTATTTGAACTTCCTTGGTAGGATTTTTGCAAAATATCGGGTAGAATATCATTTACGCTAACGATGAAAAAATTCATTTCGAATTTATAAGTAAAATAATTTTTTTTGACTTTGTTGTCAGTAACAACCAAATAACAACACTTAGTTTTATAGCAACTAAGTTGCACATAGAGAAAAAAATCACATTTTTTTCTACGTCAACCCTGGTTGAAAGTACACTGTATATCAGGGGATACAGAATAAACCCTCATAGGAGGAATAAAAAAATCTATTTCATAAGAAGCCTATGTGTAACTATATCATAGATAGATACTCTAAGTGAATTTCGAAATAGAATCGTTGTAATAAATTACATTGTGGAAATTTATTCTTCGAGAAATTGCAAGCGCATAGTGACGTTGTTCTTCTTCATTTATAATCTTCTAGATGCATACATAATACCAGACATTACTCAGGTATCGGCCTTATCAGTGAAAAATCGTTTTCTCTTTGTCGGAACTCAAAATGGTCGATTACGACTGTATGAACTAAAATCTAAGGAAACTCCAAACTTCGAATATGAATTGAGAAAGGAACTTGAATTATCTTCACGCTATGTAACAGAAATAGTTTGGAGCCCAATTACTAGAAACAAGTTTGCAGTAACAACCAATTCCAACGTTATTCATATCCTAGAGTTCAAGGAAGAAAACACATGTCTGTCAGTATTCCGTAAGATAGAAATACAATCGCCAAAAGCTGCAAACTCCTGTGTGAAGTGGAGCAATCGAAATGAGAATTTATTACTAACTTGTGGCTTTGATGGTGCAATACGTGTTTGGGATTTGAAAAAAGAAAGTTCAGATGAACGTTTCCTCAAATTGTACCACTGCCCAATGAAATGCGGTCTATTTTTACCAACTGACGAAGAGGTCGTAATGTGTGCAGGCATGAGTACATCATTGGAATTCATAGATATGCGCACAGAAAAACCAGATGTAAATTCCACCAAAACGAAGCGTACTCGCACTCTGGACAATGTTCAGTGGGCAACCAAAACCCCATCAAGGAACGAAGGCAAACCGCTACAAGGCGACAAAAAGTCGAATAAAGCTATAGACCTGAAGAGTCCACTGGAATCCAGTAACTGTAATCGGTGTCCCGATGGATCAAACGGAGCAAAAACAAACTGCGATGAAGTTTCAAAAATGTTTGAAGAACTAGACATCCGGAAGAATATTTCAACTGTGGGAACATCAGTCTATATGAAGGTTAATTGAATTGAGAACATCTCAAAAGGCGTAAATTGTATCTGAAATCGAATTAAAATTACAGATTCCTTCGACCCTGTTGTACCTCACATCTAAGGAATTAAATAAGGAAGCTTTGGAAATTATGTTTAATATTCTAAATGATTCGGCTCTGGGAAAGACAATGGAAAACAAGTCATTGTGTGCCAAATTGTTTGGTTCCAAAACTGAAGCAATGCAGCTGCTGTCAGAGGAACGTATGTACAGCAACGATATTGATGATTTTATTTATGGAAATTTATTGTTTCTTAGTTAAGAACCACCAGAACAGTGAAACCAAAGGAATATCTAACCTCTACATGCCGCAGGTTAACGGTACTTTAAAGGATGAAATTCTTAAATGTGTTCAGAATAAACAGTTGTGCGAGTGGCATGTTTCGCTGGCGCCCAGCATTTCATATAAGTATGTGGAGTTATTCAAATTCGCACTGATACATGGTTATTCATTTTTTGTTTAGTTTTTGGCAAAAATGTTGCCAGGCCTATGCCGAACAACTAGTGGAGCAGGGCTATGTACTTCAAGCTGTGGTTTATATGATGGCCATTCATCAGGAACGCGATGCCATAGAAGTCCTTGTGGAAAAGTCATATTTTAAGGAAGCGTTGTTGATATCTCGCATTTACTTACAGCCAGACGACCCCTTGAATGACAAAATAAGTGAACAATGGATTACACATCTTTATAAAAACGGAAATTTACATGGAGCAGCTCTCTTGTATGTAGCATAAGTTCGCCTACATGTAACGTTATTTTATTTTGTTTTCTTTTCTCGGCGAATCTAGGTGTTTGCTGAGCAAACAAAACGATCGTGCTTGCGAGTGTTTGACCAAAATTCGAAATATTGGCGCAGAAGTTGAACGAGTTATTCGCTTGTTGAAAAATTTGGAGAAATAATTTATTTAATTGGCAACAATAGCCTAAAGTTTTAAAAATTGAATTCAATATAAGTTTAAACACTACCAATTTAATTTTTATTTTTATAAAATAGAACCCGAAGGAATAAAATTCAAAATGAATGATAAATAAATGAATTGTGAGAAATAGCTGAGTTTTTATGTCAGGAATAGTAGAGTACGTTAATACCCACATTGATTTTATTGGTACGACCCGTGAAAATGTTTAAGTTTTACATAACATCTGTTGCTGCCTCTAGAATGATGATGCCGCTTTTGTATCGAAATATTTCCTCAATTAAAGCTTTTGAAATATCAAGCACCCACTTCCTATCTTTGACTCCATATTTTTTCTAAAAATTTCTAATTTGGTTGAAAATGATGATGTTGGTAAATTTCAACTCCCATAAACATTATTTGCGCAAGTGGAGTTCTAAACAAACCAATAATTATTTGAAATAACCTAGAGTCATGTAAAATAATACTCCACATTTCTTAGATGTAATTTTATTGTTTAAATTCAATTAAAAAAGAAGATTCACGATTTTAACATTAAATGCTAGCATATACTCCTAAAGGAATTGTATGCGATGTCGAAAATGCTCTGGGATATTTTGAGAACAAATATGAAAAATGGAAATGTGAATGAAGTTTTTGCCTTCTGGCATTATTAATATTACATTATACTTTTGTTACAATTTACAATTCTGTCTTCTTGGGTTTTCCGCTACGATCGAAACCCTTCAGTTCCTTGGTAGCGTGTTTCGAAATAAATTTCAAGAAGTCGTCGACTTCACGACCTTCATTGTAGGAAACTGGCTTATTCTTGGAGTCTTTGGGCAACCAGAATAGTGTAGGGAAGCCGCGTACATTGAATTCTGGAGGCACATCGTTAGCCGTGGCATCCATTTTCGCAATGACTACGTCTTCGTCTTGTAACTTTTCGGCCAACTCATCGTAAACAGGGGCCAATTTCTTGCAATGGCCACACCATGGAGCATAGAATTCGATGAGAGTGTCTTTGTCATTGTTCATAACAACTTCATCGAAGTTTTTCGCAACGGCAACTTTAACAGGGGCGCTGTTATCTTCGGGGATTGGTTCAGATTTAATGTAAGGTTCCAATTCGCCTTCCAACAATTTTTCTGCAAAGTCGCGCAAGTTTTCGACAGAAAACTCCTCTTTCAGTGCATATTTTAAGTTCTTAGCATCACGGGCCAAAATAACTGGTTTATCCCCAACAAAATCATAGCCATACTCATTGAGCTCGTGTTGGAAGTCATCTTTGGCAGAAATAGCAAAGGTCAACTTGCCTGCAAATTCCTTAGCTACCTTAAGTACGCGATTGCGCCAGTAATTTGTACCTTTTGGATTCTTGACATAGTCAACACCGTAATAAGCAGTGATCAGAGGGTTTTTGAAATCGCGCACAGTGTCTTGAGTACGGTGACCCACTAATCCGTGGCTAAAAAAAACACACAATTGTGAAATTGACATCTATGTATATATCTTTGGTAAACTCACTAGTTTTCTTTCACGAAAGCGGTTAGATCAGATTCGGACGATCCATCGAACTTTACGGTGGATTCTTCAAATTTATTCGCCAAGTGTGGAGCACGGACAAGGACGATGGCATCGCTATTCAGAAATAAAATACAATGAATTACAATCATTTTAATTTTTCAAGAATCTAGTTGTTTTCTGTTCTAACCTTTCAGTTGCCTTTTCCAAAACCTCTTCGTTACTACTGTGACCAAAGCGGTACTTTTCACGATTTTTGTCGGCGAATTTCAAGAATGTTTTGGCCAGTTTGGAGTTGACGTCTTTGAAGTATCCAAAGATGGTTGTTTCCTTTGCCGTAAAGAACTTATCCAACTCCTCAACCGATTTTATTTCTTTTGAAGCTGGGCCAACTTGGGCACGCATGTACTTAGCTATACCAGCAGCTTCACGGGGTCCATTGTAGTCTTGTGAAACCTCTTCGCCCTTGAAAATCTTTAATGTAGGATATCCACTGACGGAGAATTTATTACATGTTTCTTTTCCAGCTTCAGTACAATCAACCTTTATAAAATTAATAAAAACATGTAGTTTAGTTGTGTAAAGTATATAACCATAACTTATATACCTTGGCCAATGTAATAGGAGGATCATCATCTTTTACAATTTCGGCAGCTTTGGCGTATTCGGGTTTTAGTCGTTTACAATGGCCACACCTAAAAAAATATACATAATTATGAGAAACTAACTTAATTTCTTAACAAAAATTTGTTATCAATACAACCCAACGTTAGTTGTTTAAAAATACTAAAACAAATCTTATCACAAAAAATATTGCTTTATTGTTGCCACAATTTTATCAACAAAACGGAAATTAAATGTGTTGACCTATTTTGAAAAATTGTATTTTTTCTGTTCCTAGAAACACGGCACCCATTACAATATTATATCAACATGAGGGAATATGCGGGTTTACAGATTAAATCTACCGGATGGACCATTCAGCATTTAACTAAAATAACAAGCCGCACTGATACTAAAATTTGAGTTGATTTAATTTTATTAAAATCATGACGTTGCTTTCAACATTCTAACACTAATGGTCCCAGTCTTTATTCGTCTCCATTTTGGAAGTTAGCTATAAATAGTCCCAAAAACCGAAATTTGTTTATCCGTGTTTCTAAATGGAAACAATTGTTTAGTAACAAAATTATAACATTTGTAAATATGTGACGAATCTTCGAATATTGAGCCGTGGATACAGTTCCTAAGTCATATACTGGAAAATAGGCTCTGCCAATATCACACAAACATTTGTTTGTTTTCTGCTTCCCATTTTCTGTAGTTGTTGTTAAAACATCTCATTTAAAGCAATGTTCGTTGCAAACATTTAGTTGACAGACTGTAAGTGTGTAAGCGAAGTATGTTCAGAACAGCTTGTCGTTAACATTTTCATTATATGGAAAATAAGATATTCCACGTTATTTATTACCATATAACGCGCGTGAAGACAGCGAGGTAATAGGTGATAGGACTCGAGATAAATAGACATTTACATCATGCAATTCCCATAAAATTTGCTTTTCTTTTTCTGTTGACCGGCTAAAAAGGCAATTAATTCATTGTTTCTACAAGCAATACATTACAAAGTTATCTATAGAAGTGCTAGACATTAAAACCAAAATGAAACGATAGACCCTGTTCACTCACACTAATATAAAAACCGTTTATATGCACACACCTTATGAAAGTGTGTTTGTGCACATACCATTCCCAGTAGAACAAAAAATTTTAAAAATCTTTCAAGATGACGTGTAAATTTTGTTAATACTAGATTTTTTACTGATTCTTGAATCTTACCAGGGGGCATAAAACATGACTAATGTAGTGGAATGCTCACTCAAGACGGATAAGAAGTTATCATCGGTCAGTTCCAGTACATCGCTTTCCGCTGCATTGGACAAATATGCCAAACCAGCTAGGCACAAAACCAATAATGCTTTATGCATATTTTTTATTTGCTGCACAAAAAGAATAAAAATACGAATACACCACCAACTTTCGACACTGACTACCGGCAATTATTGATTTTACAAGAGTAACTCGGAGGCCACGTCAGTTTCGAAATACATAATAATGGCAACGCGAACATGTCGGCAACGTTGCCAACGTAGTGGTTGGCAAGCATGGTATAAGAATTCAGGTAGATGCATCATCGATGCGACAAAACTGTGCTCCGTTCCAGAACCTGTAAGAATCTTCTAGTTTTTCTCACCAATAATAATTGGCCCTATTACCGTTGTCGTCGTCGCAAAATGAAGTCGAGACGACAATAACGGTATTAGAGCTGTCATTTTTTTGTCGATAGCGATGAATGTTTGATATTATCATTGTCGATAGAACAGTCGACGTGAAGTCGTTTTTAGAGAATATCAGTTGCCGTAAAAAATTGTGACGATGTGGTATTTTTTAGTCGACCTTCATTTTTTAACCATTGATATCTGACCATGAAAATAACAGCTGCAGAATAATTTGGTAATATTGAAGTAATTTCCGACACTGGTCTAATAAAATCCTAGCGCTAAAAATCTCAATGCTTTGCCCAATTGGAACAACTCTAGTTTAATAAGAACTCTTCGATTTTTTCGAAAAATTTTTTCCAGTGTTAGGTATATTAATCCTAATTCCGGGAATCCTAATTCTTGGGGGACGGATCCTAGACTCCAGATTTTTCACTCGAAAGTCCGAGTTCGAGACCCGAATATACCCGATATAGGCAATATAGGTATCGATTGAAATACCTATCCAATAAGTGGTCACATGGCCACCGAAGGCCGGCTACTTACAACATCTGTTAAATTTAGAAAACTTTAGTTCGCATAGCCGGTTGAACATACCCAAAAGAGAATATCTCTAGACCCAGAAAATGTATTTTCACAAATTGTAGCATTTTAGAAAAGTTATAATGTCAGCTATAAGAGTATGTTCGCTAATTTAACTATAACTTCCGAACCGCTTTAAATAACCCCATCAAGTGACCACTTGTTGGATAGGTATTTTCATAAGCGGTACGTATATAGCCTATATTGGGTAAATAGATTCGGGTCAAAAATCTGGTGTCCGGGGTCCGTCCCCCAAGAAAAGAAATCCTGGAATCAGGTAAAAACACATGCCATTGGAAATTTTTCAACAAATATTGAAGAGTTTGGCAAAAATTCTATTAGTACACGCTGACAGCAGTCCTTGTTAATTCTGAAGTAATTTAAAAATGTAATGTAATCGATGTAATGTATGTTCGGTTCCAGGTTCTCTTTTCTGACGCACAGTTGAAAAAAAGTATTAAATTTGAAAATTCGATGTTCTGAGTCACCCTGTAGTTTTGGTGAAATCCGATGTGATCGATAGTTAGCAACGTTGCTAACTTCACGTAGGTGAATTAACTTTGTTTTGTTTCTAAAAAGTCCATTATTGATTTACGTATCCCTTCCCGTGACATTGCAAATCAACCGCGCTGAGAGAGGAGAGAGAGATGTTCCGACTTTGACTTAAGGATAATATTCGCCTGGATAATATTAACTTAAGGATAATATTATCCCCAGTATTTGTGTAGGAAATGCTGCCCAACTAGCATTTAATCATCCCGCCTTAGTACCGTGCTATGGGCCGTCCGCTCTCCAGCATGATCCTGAGGAAAAAATGTTGCCTGCGAATTGTATTCGTGTCCTTGTATTGGTATCCTTTCATAAACTACTAGTCTTTCAATTCCGCTCACCATAATGGCTCATAAAGCGTTGACCAATACATTGAAAAACGCTAACGCGATGACGCATCTACCTGTATTCTTCTACCATGAATGTAATAAACAATCGATGACAATAACAATAGCATCGATACTCAACTGTGAGAGTTATTATCGATTAATAGTTTTTCTGCCATATTTATCGGATAAAATGCCAGAACTAAAATTTATTATTTAGACGATTTATAGTATGTTTCCATTGGAAACCGAACAACGTTGTTCGCTCTCAGAATTAGGTACACGAATTAACCCGTTCATACGGCACGATTCGTAATTCATAGTAAAATAATTCCTTTTTTCAAAAATTTTGTTTGTTGATTTTAATGGGAATTTATACGAAAATACATGAAATTCTCACATATATGAATAGAAGAAATTATTGTTTTCCTCCCAAAGATTTATTATATCATTAATTTTACAATTTTCATTCACGATTTCAACTTTTTGTGTAAATGTTGACTTTTTGAAAACATTTTTGTGTTTTTCCATTTTTAAATTCTGCTGGAGAGACACTTGTCAAACATTTTTTCTGCCGATAGAAACATTTTGAAAATGTTGCCTCTTTTGTTTGCGTTTTCTGTGGAAATTTTAACTCGTGGACAAATTGCGTACCTCGAATGAGAGAGAAAACAAAATTTACTTTCGTTTGAATGTACATAAGCCATTCAACATTGTAGTTTTCATTCATAATTTTCAGTCTTCCCAAAAATTTTTAAAATTTCATAAAATTTTTCTATTTTTAATTTTTAAATGTCATAATTTATTTTTTCGATAAATGCTCTCATTTGTTAGGGATGGGACATATTTTTTCGTTGTTCTGAGAGTGATTTGATTTGAACAACGTACAAATATGAGTGTTCGCTCAGGAAATGTTGTGTGAAGAATTAGGTAGTTTTTTCATAGTTAAGGGTCAAACAACGAATAGAGAGCGAATCAAGTGTAGTGGAAACGCCACATTAGACGGAAAATTTGGAAATTTTCGTAAATTTCATTGAAAATTTTGGGAACAAAAATGTCTGTAAATTAAAGCCAAGATTCCTTTTGTCCAATGGATCGATTTGGAAAATATTGTTGCAGCATCAATACCTCTTGCAGTTAGACACACACCTGCCCCAAAATCCTACATAAAATTGCGTTTTGTATGATTTGTTTGTTTTATAAAGCAAAAAATATATCGAATAGAAAACAGTCAAGGATATGAGAGAAATATTGTTTGTAACATGTTTTCTGCTTGGAATCATGTCGTCACTGCAACAAAAGGATCTATTGTCCACACCTGTTGTCGGCGTAGAGTTGGGTGAAGAGGGATTTCACAGGTTTGTAAAATGAAATGAAATGCCTCAAGTTTCATTGTATTACTCATACCATTCCACGCAATTGAATTGTACGGTTGATTAGCTACTCAAGTGTGTGGAGCCCTGCCCACATTGTTATTGGAGATATCAGTGTCTTTGGGTATTCTTGTGTATTTAATTTTTTCTCATTCCAGAAACCTTATCTATACGGTGCAATTTGATTATCCGCTGGCAGGCAAAACTTGTGAGTACATATTAAGACAGTCCTTTCCACCATCTGTGTACATAAATGTGGATCAGCTGGATGATCTTTCAAGGAAGGATAAGGTATGCCCCAACATTTTTACATTTTAATGACAATGGGTAATCGATTATACATATTTTTGGGAACAGCTAAAAGCTATATATCCTCGATTTGTTGATATTGAAAAACCTACAGAAGACTCTAGTGGATTTGAGATATTTATAAAAGGAACAACTAAAGTTACAGACACAATTCATTTGCCCATACATTTTCGCTACCATGCACCAAGTGAAGAACAGTAAGGGTATCAGATGATTTGTTGCTTCCGTTTCTTTGACAACCATTTGTATTTCAGGTCATTTATTCCTATAGATCTCTTTGCACCAAATGCTATGTACATAAGCTGTCCTAGCCAAGAAGAACAAACGTTTGTTGAGCGCGAGTTAGAAATTGAAACTAGTCCAGGCTACTGTTTAGATGAAACAATTCCGACGATCAGGGAGGGCCCTAAACACATTCGCGATGCAACTTGCAAGTGGAAGGATATTAAAATCGCACTGCAAATTAAGTCGCCATTGCATGCTGAAATACCTATCGGAAACGAAAGTGCCCACCCGACGGTTTTATACATAACCATTATAGCCAGTTGGGTAGTGTCGTTATGGACAATACTTAGAACACGGCATATACCGATTGCCATTAATGCAAATCTAGAAGAGCAACGACTGTTGCAGCGAAAAAATAAGTAGTTAATATTATTAAGTAAATGGAGAAATGATGAAATCATATTTGGTGTGACAAGTTTTTATGTAGGTATGTTATTATGTTATATTAGTCATTTTATAATTGTTCATAGAAATAATTAAATGTATTATACGTGATAAAATAAAACAATTCACCGTACACAAGAAGCAATTATTTTGTTTTTATCAATTGCGCTATAAAGCTTGTTTACGCAGATCTAATTGTTTTTTATAAAAACGATGTGGAATAATTATAATGTTATTATAATATGTTAAAAATTTAGCGTCCAATTTTGGTAGTTTTTCATTTCATTAGAAGAAAGTTACCAGAAGCAAGGGAAAATCTGCGAAAAACAACAATTATATGATTGGATTCAAGTATAATTAAAAATATGTGCCACATGTACCTATTTAAAGTATTATTAAATACCGATTTACATTTGACATAAGAGTTCGTATATATTTTTCACACTCAGCATGAAAATACATATATATAACAATCGATGGTCACATAACAAAAATCTGTATCAAAAAAACAATACTATTTATTTTTTTTATTTTATATTGCAGAGCTTTCCATTGTGCGGCTCAATGAAACAAAGATAAGAGCAGAAGCATTAAACGTCTTGTTAACAAGAGCAACGATAGGGGTAAAGTAAAATCTGAAGTGTTCTCAACAAGAAAAAAAAACATTGATCGCTGAGTACGTTAAATATAGTTGCTTATTTATTTAGGTATCAAAAGTTAACCTTATCATCTATTTAAATATTATACAATATTTATTTTTTCACTTCACGATCCCTTAAAACCTTGCTATCTATATCAGTCAATGTTTCCTAGAGTGTATAACACAGGTACCACTTTTCGTACAAGTTCCTTGTCTACGCTTGTCTTATGAATGAAAGTCTGTTACTGATAAACTATCGGTGTTGTTCGGTAATGTGGTGGTACTAGCCGAAGTATTCACATTATTCCATGGTTGTACTGTAGCTTTACCAAATACCAAAAACAGACCGTTGCAAAGCAAATACACTCCGGCTGTTATAAAGAATACTATACGCCATTCGTCAGGACTTTCTTCATCTACGACAATTGCTCCTACAACCAGAGGGGTGCAAATGGATAAAAGGTTGGACACCATGTTGGTTACGCCCATCATTAAACCAGCAAAGTTGGGCGAAAGATCCATATGATTCACCAAGTATCCACAGAAGGAAGCTGCATTAAATCCCACAGCTATGGTCAATAAAGCGGTGGCTGTGGTTTTTTGGTCTTCCGTCATGTAGCCCAGAGCAATGAGACATACCATAGGCACCCATTGACCAATAGTATTAAATATTTTTCGTGATGCAGTGATGCTTGTTATATTGCGATTGATCAGTGTATCAGCTATTGGACTTACAACCAGGCACAGCATCCACATTACAAAATAGGGAAGTGCGGAGAGCAAAGCGTTTGTTTTAACATTAAAATGCAGGACATTAGCCATGTATGTAGGTATTTCAGTCAAGAGAGTGTAAAAGCCCCAAGTAAATCCACAATGAGCTGCTATCAGCCCATAAAAGCATGCAGATGTGAACATTGCTTTCCAAGGCACAGCCTGAAATGAAAAGACAATATTTAGTTTTCGATTTAGTGATAAAGTCAACTTCAGTCGGAAAACTTACTGCGTTTATCGGCTGGTTATCACTTCCTGTTGAGCATTCGACATACTTCCTTTCAGCTTCAGATATAAACTTGGTATCACGAGGCGTGTCGGCGCCAAAAATTAAAAATACCAAAGACCAAACAATTCCAATACCTCCGGTGACGTAAAATATGCCTGGCCAACCCATCTCTGAGTCAAATATGTTACCGCTAATTGCCAATAGGAATGCTGTTCCAAATTGTGCGCCAGAGTAAACAAGACAGGATAAGAAGCCTCTTTCTTGATGTGGAACCCACTTTGCCAAGAGCGTGTGCATGCATGGGTAGACGGTGCCCTGCGTAAAGCCAATTAAAACTCTTAATGCACAAACATACTGCCAGTCTCCCTTGTCCGCAACTAAAGGATTTAATATGGTTAATATTGAACCGACGCACGTCGATACGCCAAGAACCAATTTTCCGCCAAACCGTTTGGCCATCAAACTAGCTGGCATTTGACATGCCACATAGCCCCAAAAGAAACTGGATAAAATAAGACTTTTCTTGGAGGGATCCCAATCGTAAAAGGGTTGGCCAGCTGTAGGTTGTGTCATAGGAACAATAGCCGCTGATATATTCACACGTAGAAAGTACCCAAAGCACATTCCAAAGAAGAGTAGTATGCTCTGGACATGTCGAATTCCAAATATATTAGCTGTAAATGGAGAATAAAGTGTTTCTTTGAAATTCTTGTTTTGAATCCTTCAAAATGATTTACTGAGATCTCTTGATTCCTTAGAATATATTTTCATATAATTTCTTATTAAAGGTGTTTTTTCCGAAATAGATGATAGATAAACCATTACAAATTTTTGCAATGTTCCGATTTCAACGAATTCAAATGCAAAACTGATCAAACTCTAAGCTCAATTTGTTTTTAATTCAATAAAATTCAAGGTTTATTACAACACACATGTCATATGAGAGATTAGTTATTTGTCCACTACAATGCGTTAATTTGTTATCAGCTTCTAAAAGACTTGACTAGTTTATTGAATTTATAAAGGATAGAAAGAGATTCGATCGAAGTGAGGTAATTAAAAAAATTATGCCTGAATAGCAATTAAAATGTGCAAAACAGTTATTTCTTTAATATTTCACACGCTACATTGCTTTTTCGGGCTACTTCAATAACACTATTAATTTGATAGGCCCGTACATAGGCACAACGCCAGGAAGCTATCTTTTGTTTAGGGCAGTAAGACAATGTATTTTATCTGACATGCCATCTAAAGAACATACGTATCAAGCCATATATCAAGTGCCTACATGAAAAATAAAATAAATTATTATTATTTCACTATTTTTTTTTTTTTTTGAAATACTAAAATTTCAACGAGTTCGAAGTTTCAGCTCATATTAATCTTATCATTTTGAAGAGAAAACAAACAGGTCTACAATCGTTAAATAAAAAATTTTGAGTAGTGCTTGGGGCTAGATTTGGCACCTTCTTGTGCCTGTAGTTGCATGATTTCTGGTAAGATACAATTTGCAGCCTTCAGTTTCTTATACGACACATTCGTTCAGGCATTTGGAAGATCGTAATTTAAAAGCCTTTGTTAAGTGAGATAGCATTCTGATAGAACGTAACACCATTTTCGTTATAATCTAAATTAGGTATTGATATTGATTCCATTGATTTGTGTGTTTTCTATAAAAAATATATGTATATAATATATTGAAATTTTGTGTTTATTTTTACATTCTCAGAGGCACACTTTATACGAAAATAAATCTACTAAAGATCCACATATTTTCTGATTTGTCACGAATATCAATAACATCTCTGTTTGTTAATTGTGTTAATTGATTTGAATATTTCGAATAGATAAATGCGAAAGGTCACGAGGCGAAACAAACTCACGTCTTTCCATATTATGGTCAGATGTATCAGTTGGCGCTAATACTCCCATGACTTTGTATTTATTCCTGTTTTAATTTGAACTTGTTTTTATACAAAATATCTTTGAAGTGTTTGGCAGCTCGTGGTATGTCTGCACCAAAATACCGTTATTAACTAAGACGGATCATGGCACTGTCGTGGGTTTTTATCGTAAAAGTACTTCAGATCGCACCAACTGATTAGACACCTAAAGCACATTTGAGTGACACTCCAAGACAACGATTATCTTCAAATTATTTTACTGTTGACGTTTTGCTGGAATTAGCTAAATATAAACGATAAATTGGAGTTCCGTGGAATATTTTATTATTTAATTGTTATAAGTATAGTGTAACCCTTGCTCATTATAATGTTGACACACTTAACTACTTGATATATATATATATATATATATATATATATATATATATATATGCGTTAATGATTTGTTGCCCAAAATTGTTAAATGCTGCCCTTTTTCAAAGAACATTTAAATAAATATGCCTAGTAAACATCGTTAATTAATAAACAAAACGTTTCAAACGTCCAATCAAACTTGCAATATTACGACTGATAGCACTCGAAACCAGCGGTGTTTGAAATGAGTGACAATAGGTAGCAACATTATTCGAGCGGTTTTAATGTTCAGAAATATATAATCTTGATAGATGCTTTATTATTTCTAACAATCGTAATTATCTTAAATCCCAGAAAAAATGTTTTTAACATTCTCATATTCGGTCAATGCATTTCAGTACCGTTTATTGCCAAAACGTTTTAATAATAAAAATATATTGATTGAGTACTTCCATAAGATAAAAATGGTATCACTTCAGATGTTCATGCATTTAACATATCATAAAGTTTTATTTAAAAATGTTTATATCTTTATTTTCTGTTCTGTATAATTTGTACCCTATTCTTTAGATAATATATAAGTATTACAAAAAAATTGTTATTCTATCATATACAAAGACTAAAGACTGTTTTGTCACTGCGTATATTGTTTGAGTAGCACAAAAATGCCGAAAATATTTTAAAATTTAGTTGAAACAAAAAATTGTTCTTACGGCTTAACATTTTAAGGATGGATAATCATTTCAATCGTATTAAACTGTTGTCAAAAAAATAAACAAACGAAACGACGTTTGTATTGTTAAAATAGTAATTCAGATTGTAGTGACCACATTTTCGCGCTTATGGCATTTGACCAAAATCAACACATCCGCGAAATTGTTCAAACATAAGGGGGGCTAACAAAACAAAATAAGGCCACTATAAAATGGGATCTAAATAATGAGCAATACTTTACCATAGTTTGTGCAATGATAAGAAATTAATCAACCTTCGAATAGAAATGAGGCCGCCGTAAAAGGGGATCTATTAGAAATATCTTACCCTATTTCACATACACTCTCACATATAAATGCCATAAACTGAAGACCATACTTTAATTGGCATTGCTACCAAATAATCATTAAAATGCCTATGTTTATAACAGGTTTGATACATTAATCGCAAATGGGTTCCCTATGTTTTTCAATATTTAACGAAGTAAAAAGCTTTTATTCGGAGAATTCATTAAAAAAGAACATCAAATTGCAATTTCAATAGAAAATGTGGCTTAAGCTTTCCACATATTGCCTATATTAAATTTGGCTTAGACCAATACAGCAGCAAAAATTAACCATGAAATTTACCGCTACCAATAAAAGATAAGCATTTTCATCAAAAAATTAATTCTGGAATATCATTTCCGAACAAAAGTTTCCACGATATAGGAACTTTTAATTGTAATCCACCAACATCTGTGTTTAATGCTAAAAAGTCTTTGCATAGTTCGCTGAGCTCACTTAAAATAAGTGCGGCATCTGTTGAATTGTCCCCTTCTAACAAATAACGGAAGAGAATCATAACAGGTACATTCTGCTCATCCATAATTTTATATAGATCCAGGGCATTTCCGCCGCCAAATATCATTTCACCACCAAACTCTTTCCATTTCATGTTTTGCAATCGATCGCCATGGATTCCTTTGAATGATTCACTTGCTTTGTATTCGTACGGACAAGAATCAATAATGCGTTTTTCAAATCCCAAACTGCCACTTAGGACTATAACTTTTTCAGCGTTGTTCAATGTGTTGGCCAACTCCTTGTGAAAACTTGTCATATGCGTCGATATGAAAGGTGAGCGGAATTGAAAGACTAGCAGTTTACTGTCAGGACACGAATACAATTCGCAGGCAGCAATTTTTTCCTCAGGCTCATGCTGGAAAGCAGACGGCCCATAGCACGGTATTAAGGCGGGATGACTAATGGAAGCTACTCGCTTTAAATTCTTTGATGATATTAGCAAATCACATGCTAGTTGGGCAGCATTTCCTATACAAATACTGGGGATAATTACAGTGTATCCCTTGAAGTCTTCTAGGCGTACGTTATCCTTAAGTTGAAGTCGGAACATCTCTCTATCTCTCCTCCTCTCTCAGCGGGGTTGATTTGCAATGTCATGTGAAGGGATACGTAAATCTATAATGGACTTTTCAGAAACAAAACAAAGTAAATTCACCTACGTGAAGTTAGCAACGTTGCTAACTATTGATCACATCGGATTTCACCAAAACTACAGGGTGATTCAGAATATTGAAATTTTACATTTAATACTTTTTTCAACTGTGCGTCAGAACATCTCGGTTGATTTGCAATGTCACGGAAAGGGATACGCATGGCAGAAAAATACAGGTAGATGCATCAACGCTTGGGAGCATTGATATGTAAAAAAAAAATTTAAATGTTTTTTCAAATATAAGCAGATTTTTATATGTTTTCTTATACTACGTCATTCGGAGGCTATTATAATTCACGTTTTCAACATTTTTTACAAATTTAAATAATTTTTCATTCAACATTTTCAATTCCAAAATTGGTTTGACAGTTCATTGTCTCAGCAGCTGTGTCGATGCGTCTACCTATATTCTTCTACCATGGGGATACGTAAATCTATAATGGTCTTTTCAGAAAACAAAACAAAATGGAATATCGAATTATCGATATTTTTATAATCGATTGCATTGCTCAACCGTAGACACACCTCTGTTCCAAAACCTGAAAAATCTAAAAACTTTACTTTCGCTACCCGAATTCACTGGTTCAGGAACAAAACTACTTTTTACAAAACAACAATATCCGCATTCGTCAAACGTCAAAACAATTTCACCATAATCGCACTAATTCCGGTTAGTAACAGTTAATAAATTTGTTTAATACAACTTAATATTTTACTTCAGAAACTGCAAACTAGTATTAAATAGCAAAAAAAAAACCGGTTACTTGCCGTTTCTGAAACAGAATTTACATTTTTAATCATAATTTGTCACTCATACGACAAGATCGCCAAAATTAAACAAATATAATATTGATACAACGTATTTTTTTCTTTATATGTTCAAAATAATGAATAACAACTAAAATTAAAATGCTTGGATGTCGAAAATAAAACATTTTAATCATGTATTCACTATGTTTTTTCCGAAAGAATCGAAATTAGAATTCAAAATACAAACAAAGGGATTTTTGCCAACATTTTTTTTAAGTTGTTGTCAACTTTTATAACTTTTATTTTAAACTGTCGCTTCTATGGCTTACAGTAATAGCATTTATGAATCGAAGCGACGGCGAGGGTGACTTGCACATAACGTCGATGACGACTATAGAAACACCAACCGTATTGGGCCGATTATTCCTATTGTTATTTTTTACGTATTGAGATAAATAAATATCAAAATTTGTCTTTGTTACATAATATCAAAAATGGAATGCTTATGTTTTTTTTCATTTTCCGTTCTTCATTTGTTTTAGACGATATATAATTTTTATTTTTTTAATACTAAACAGATTGCTCTGTTTCAGAACGGAAAGAATGTAAAAGTTTTTACAAAGATAACTGATTTCCCCTTTATGATATCGAAGAAAATCCCAAAAATATTATATTCTTGCAGGTACTGGGACAGATCAATCATTATTGCTCTATTTCAGAACCTGCCAAAAAAAAATCTTCCAATTTTGCAATTTTGTTCGATTTCATAAGGGGAAAATCGGCTATCGTAGTAAAAACTTTTAAATTCTTGTAGTTATTGAACGGACCAAGTAATGGGAGATATTCAGTCATTGTACATTGCAGAAGAATATAGGTAGATGCATCAACGCTTGGGAACATTGATATGTCAAACATTTTAAAATGTTTTTTTCAAAAATCGGTAGATTTCTATATGTTTTCTTATACGGCGTCAATCGGAGGTTATTATAATATGCCTTTTTAAATAATTTTTACAAATTATAATAATTTTTCATTCAAAAATTTCAATTACAAAATTTGTTTGACAGTTCATTGTCCCAGCTGCTGTTTCGATGCGTTTATCTGTATTTTTTCTACCATGGCCATTGTATATGTGGTAATAAAATGCAACGCTGATTTAAATCAATTTGTCATATGTAAACGGTGAGACCAGTTGACATCGGCGGCCTGGAAGAAGACAACGGCTGTCTAAATCGACCGAAAGTCGATAAAAACAATCGATTATTCGGTCTTCCGAATAACCGAGTTTTGTGAAAAAAGAAGTCGATAAATTCGTTTCGACTTACTTACGTCCGTCATGTCGCAGTGTGTGTTAATTCTTTAATATTTTTAACAATTATTATCAAAAATATTTATTTCGAAGCATTTGCAAATATTACAGTGTGAACTTTGTGCAATTTAATAAATATTTGAAAATAAATAGAAGCATAATCACGTGATAATGTGTTAGTGAAAAAGAAAAGAAATTGAAGAGTTCTGGTGGAGAGTGAAAGAGAAGAAAACAAAATGAAAATTGGGGAAACTATAAGATTAGGATTTAATATGGCCAGAAGAGCAACAAACCTACAAACTGTGAATTGAAAATCGAAGTTAACAACGAAAATATTAGCAGTGTGTGAGATTAAAAAAGAAAGAATTCTGAAAAGTTCATAATAAAACACGTTAAGTGTTTGCGGTGGTCGTGTTATCAATGACGTCGTAAGAGCACAGTCCCCCAGCCCCCGAATGGTTTAATAAAACAACAAAAATAATTAGGGTAATAAACAACGGACTCTATAGTGTACCTGCCTAAATGTGGAGATTTTTGGTATAGCCGCAGCAAAAGCAAAGGATGTCAAATAAGATCGGCTGTTGGAGCAAAGCATTTAATTTTTTGTTTTCCTAGTGGTTTTGCTCGTGCCAGTAAAATTATCGCTTGCATTTAAATGATTTTGGTAAAAGAGTGCCCATACCGCTGTACATATTTCGCAGCATTTATGTATTCATCGATATCCTCTCCCGAACATAGGCCACTTAATTTGTTACCCTGAAAAGAAATTAATTTCGAATGCAAATGAAGAGCAAGTGTACTCGACGAAAGAACAAAAACAAACAAGAAAATGAAAGTTATGCCCGTTTTGAAATATAGACAATTTACGAATAATCTCCATACACTCTATTGGAGGCATATGTCGTTTGGCCATACTATGTCCGTCAGCACAACGATATTTTTGTATTTTCTAATAATTCATGTTGCACAAGGTAAGTAAAATGACAATAGATTTTTCATGGCCCAAGTCCAGTTTAAGAGCTTCACTTGTTTCGCACTGCAAATGTGGTATCCCGGTAGGTGTATGGGTTTACTTGATTCTTGCGATAATACCGTGCTAATTCACTTTGGGCCTTCAATTTTCAAACGATCCGAGTGAAGCCAATTAAAATGAACTTGAGGCCAAATCGATACTTGATCTACATTGTAATGTTTTCCTTTTCCACAGTCACTCCCGTTGCTATAAAATCTCCGCCATTGAACTACAACGGCACCTCATCTATAGGATACAACAATCTAAACAGACCTATGGAGTATGCACATGCCTACAACGGGAGTAGTAGTAGTAGTAATAATGGAGGAAATTTAAGAAGATATGTTTCTGGAACCGGTAGACCTTTTGCAGCGATTCGCAATGAGTCAATGCCGCAGTTATTGGTGTCTCCCACATTGGCAACACCAAAACAGATAAGGAATAAATCACGTAAGTCGGTAACCCAAGTTGATTTGTTTTAAATTGAAATTATGCTCGAGTGTTAAATATAGGTCATAACCAACTGTCTCAATAAAGAAAAAGGATGTTTATCCCAGGATAACCAGGGTTTTACCCAGTTGAAGATTTGTTTTAAAATTATGCCAAAAATTTATTGAACGTTAAAATTATGAAAGTATCTCATTTTTTTGGATCACTTGTCTACTTTAACGCACTAAAACCAAAGTCATATGCGAAAAGATATAAAAATCAAAATTACGTAGATCAAATCGAGGTTTTCTTTTCTAAAAGCCACCGAAGAAAACAAAGCAGGTTTTGGAATGGAGCATACACTATCATGGTATAGGTATAGGTATAGGAAATTAAAAAATACAAATTCGTAGAAATGTTGTCTGTAGTAAAAATCGAGAAACGTGTTACTTGTTTTTTTAATTTGCAGAAGTTGCAAAGTTCACTTGCATTTTATTCCAATTAATTTAGAAATGTTCAAAACATTACGTTGCATTGCTTAGAACACCCTAAACAGTGCATTTGCTTTTATGAACATGTAAAGTTTTTTTGGAACGAGATCTGTGTTATGGTAGTTGTTTTTGTAGCAGCTCAACAACAAATATTATGAAACATATCTCGTTCCAAAAATAACATGATATTTGAATAACAGGATAGTGGATTTAGGCATTTCCGTCTGTCACTCTTGGCACATCGTGATATTTCTTTAAACTAATATCGTTTCAATGAAGGGAAATTTTGGTCCACTCTTTCTTGTACTTATATTCTTATCAATACAGAAATTGCTACATTCGCTCGGTTGGAAACGAGTGATGATTAGCGCTTTGATGTATTGATACTTCTAACTTTTTTCTTGCTTAACTGTTGTTCAGCTTTGTGGAGGGGTTTTAAAATTTTAAAATAACCATAAACTTCGCATAGCCCAAAATGTATGGCTCACGTAGATCAGGTATGAAAATATCTAGCTGACAACCACAAAAGTTCAAATTTTCTAAAACTTATATCACATAAAATGCGTACGGAGTATGCATTTTTTACAACATAATTGATCTGTTGCAGAACCTGCAAGAATTCTGCAATTTTCTTCGATATATTAAATGGAAATCGGTTATCGTTGTACAAATTTGTACATTCTTGCCCTTTTGGAACAGACCAAATAATTATATGACGCTTAAGTAACTTGAGTAAATGGACAATATCGATAAATTACCCACAAACGACCAACATTGCGAATTATAGTTGCTCTCATAAAATGTGAAATCAATTCAGAATTTTCTTCGAAATGCGTGTGTATTTCGATCTACCCTCTTATAAAGCAAACAGAGTCTATAGTTAAGTCCGATCTTAGCACATGTATGTGTGTTATGTATCGCGCAGTAAATTGCCTAATACTTTTTATCTGATTTCTTTTAGATTTTTATATTCTTCTTTGAGGTTGTCGATATTTTGGTTTCCACTTCGCACATGTTAGGGTTTGACTTCTCTACTCCATCGGTACATATTCGGGGATAATTATCCAATTGATTAATATATTTTAAACTGTAGACACATATACATTTTGCGTTAAAAGCACTACTAACTTATAATACTTGATTTTTCTTTTTGTACCAGGTCCATTGAAATGTCATTGCGACATTTGCAAAGACAGCAACTATATATGTGAGACATATGGTTTTTGCTTCACATCAGTGGAGAAGAAAGATGGAAACACAATATTCAGTTACAGGTAAGTTGGGTTTTTTTCAATGCACCACGTAGCTACGTATTTAAATTAGCATTTTATTTTAAGAATATTTCTATTAATTTTATTAATAATAATTTTTTATGACAACACTACGACTTGCAATCAAACATATATATATGCGTTTGTCAACTGCAACATTATTGCCCTCATATTTACCGATCGGTCATTCGGTATATGTCTGTAGATGCCTTCAGAAGTCGCAAACCTATCCCCCAAGTCGATTTATCTGGTGTAATGATGGCCGACATGGTGGTGATGATGGGCCAAAAGCCAGGCACGTTGATAGCTATGGTCACGCATGTTGCAAGAACTCTGACCTTTGCAATTTGCGATTATCGCCCATTTTGAAAGATTACAAAAAAGGTGGGCAGCAACTTATCTGAAACGAAACCAACGGTTTTAACACAAGCCACAGCTTTCAAATTGTTACATACATTTGTTCATTGCTCCCCAATCTAATCTTGTTATGCAATTCTCTCGCGTCCCAAATAAGTTGTGCGTTTCAAATCTTTACTATCCCAAATTGCGCGAGAGAAGAAACTACTAAAATAGCCCTACTTCCCACTTTTTCCAGCAGCTAAGATGGCTTTAGCATTTTGTCTTATTTTCTTTCTGTTTTATTTGTTTTTTATTTGAATTTGTATATATGTATTTTTGAAAAAAAAAAGAAAAAAAATAGAGAATTGTTTTAAGTTACATTAAGTGAAGTACTAACTACTCTTCGCTTAATAGAAGCGATGCAAAAAAGAATTGTTTTTAGGATGTATTCTAAGTACAATGATTAAATTTCTAACCAATTGTTTGCTCTTGTGTTCTTCTTTTTTAACGTTTTTAATTAACCATGTTCGTCCACACGTTTTTGAATGCTCTTCATTATTGTAATTGTTAGCTGCCTTGATAAAACATACGATCTCCAGCGGGAGCCGTTTGAATGTTTGACCAGTAAACCGAAACAACATGTCTATGTAGTTCAGTGTTGCCATGATGATTTCTGCAACAAAAACGAACTCTTAAAACTGAAATTCTCCGAAGGTACTTTCAAAACAAAAAGCATATTCAGATTGCCTACAATACAAGTATAATACTTCCACTTATTCTTCACCTTTACCAACCACTATTGCTAATTTTATTTATTTTGCTAGTCTGCATTAATTTGTTTAACTAGACTCTTTAGTAGTGGTACTTGCCTATGTTAAACCTATGAATTATATGTCTAATAAAAAGTATGGGCGTATGAGCAAATAAAAAGAATACACAGGTCTAAATCCCGTGAATGCAACCACATAAATGCTTCCTTCCTTTCAATCCCCCGATCAGATCAAACAAAATAAAAACAAAAACTATTTTTATTTTTTTGCATTGCTAATTACATATTGAAGTAATGGTGCCGGATGTTGTGAATGCCTTTCCTTTTCTTAACAATTGAACATATAAATATACATAGACCTTTCTCTTCCACATCCTTTGTATGTTAAATGCCTTCTTGTTACTTTTCCCCCTTCTCTGAAACACTCATACACAACACAATCACACATTACAAACTGCACACAGCAAACCAAAACTACCGAAATAATATAAAACAAAACACGTATCTATCATCATATATATATATAAATGCGGTTAGTGATAGTCTTGAAGTGTGTCCTCATAACTAAATGAAAAATGACTAATTCTTATGGAAATATTTGTTATCCATCTATACGAAATAACATCCAATTTCGTTTTCCCTTATTTCGAAACTAGTTTTATAACTGCCGCTTTTAACAAATGCACTGCTCGCTCTCTTTCTTTTCCTAATACAATTGACAACTTAGTCGTATTCTAGTTAAAAATATAATTTTTTTATTTCCTTTAATGAAAATTTACAACTTTGTTATTATTAAGGTTTTGAATTGTAGATCGGCCTATTTTCAATCATGTTTGGATAGAAACATTGTGAAAGAGACCTTGGTGGCATTCCAAGAGGAATTTCTTTTCATGAATTAAAGATAATATTTACTTGAGAGCATTATTGGAACATTAACAGTTGTATGGGTACAGCATTTGCCACTCTGGTGTAGTCGAATTGCTTTCAATTGACAATCGTGTTACACTATTAATTTTGAACGTGAAATGTAAAAGGGTATTATCCCCATTTACTTGGAATACTTCAAATGCTCGTATACAAGTGTCCACCACATAGGGAGTCACATAAGAAGGACGGAGAATAATTGTAAAATACCATATTAAATATTACATTTCAGCTTTTTCAGCTGAAGAGCAAGCAAATTACATTTACTGACCGTTTTTAATATTCATATTCTTAAAGTTGGGCTACCTAGTTTGCTAAGACAACAACTCTGACAACATCAACATGAACCAAATACTCTTATTGCATTTATCGACTTTTGTTTTGCACCTTCAATTAGATGCTTTCCTGTAGAATACCACTTACCGCCTGATAACCCGGCCTGGTGTCACGTAAACACCTCTGAGTCCTCTATACAATGTTGTGAAGAAGATTTCTGTAATACAATAAAAAATGATGCTGGTACACTGGCAGGTGAGACCGAAAATAACCAAATCTAGAATTAGAAAAAAAAAAAAAAACAAAAACTTTGTATGAAAATCATCATTTGATATCAGAAATAAATAGATATGGAAATCGAGTAAAACAACAGATGTTCAGCACCCTCATTATCATTTCTTTTGCGCCCATTCATCGTATTTGAAATTCAAAAGCGAACATACCATTAATGTTTAAGTATCACAGTATCCGGAATTATAAATATCACCTCCACTCTGTATCATTGGCAATAAGGAGGAGGACGTCAGCTCGTTCTTGTTTTGTCGACAATTGCTTACTATATTTACGTGCGTCATCTTTGCTACGTCAACCTTGGTCCGGTCCATTAATATTGTGTGGGTTTTTTGTGTAACGTCCATTTTATTTGTATCATATCCTCTATATTGTTTCGTAATGTTGCGTACGTTTTGTGGGAAAAGTTCGTTGGTTGGGTGGTCCTTCATTAATGAGCAAGTTCCAATTGCAAAGTCCTCGCTATTGTGGGTTCTGTTTGTCTTGGATGTGTTTTTTTTTTTATCATTTATCTCACCCGTATGTACCTATTTGTGCACCATTCTTTTAGAAGTCAAGTCAGGTTTTAGGTAAGGCCTCTTGGGGGTTAAGCTTAAGGTGTAAATTCTGCAACTGTAAAACGACAAGATGTGTTTTATCTGTGGATTATTTCTGCAAGAACACCCAGCCCCATCCACACACACACACACGAGGAGAAATGAAGTCGTAGCTTTCATTTTGGCTCAGAACTTTTGCAGTTAGCAAAATATGGAATGTTAAATGGATGTGAGCGTTTGTAATCCTGTAAATATGTACATAAACTTGTGAATGCCAGCATAACAAACATCTATGTTCTCTATGTAAATAATTGACTCCAGTGTGTTTTCAACGCTTGAAAAATATGACGTCCAAATTTAAAATATTGCCGCAAACTAATTGATGTTTTAATATATGTATTACACTCTGGTCCCACACCTATGCTAAGATAAGTACTAATACACATTATGTTCCCCAATACATGGCATGTACAGTTTGGCTTTTAATTTGTTGCACTCTGGCCTTATCTTTATACCTAGTTGAGAATATACTAATACCCCAAGCACACATTTTGCACCTACGTACGTTCCATGCACACCTACAACCCCGCCTACATTTGCGTACATTTTTCTGTGACTAAATTTTTTGTGGAATGTAAAAATAATAACCGCATGTCCTAACTTGTAACTTTGGCTTTTGCTTTTGTTTGTTTTTGGTTCAGTAATTGTGGTGGCTTTAAGTAAAATGCAAAATTAATAAATAAATGTTATAAAACACGCACACACACACACACGCTTAAACAAAGTGCCCATTTTTTGTAATAATTTGTGCCGAAATGTTATGACACATTTAGATTTTCCGCCGGAGGAGACCATCAACTCTTGGGTGCTGGTCGCCATCATATTCGGGGCGACACTATTTGCCTGCCTGTTGGTATTTGTATCTTGGTGTTTTTATCAAAAACGTAAACAGGGTACGAGTCGCGCGCGTCCCTTTGCCCCCGAGGACTCAGTGTATGATCCAATCTTAAATGGTAACACATTGCAGGACATTATAGAAATGACAACGTCCGGGTCTGGCTCAGGTTTGTACTTAAATGAAACCCCTCCCCTGCCACACATAATGCTATTCTTTATTCTTAGCCGGTCTGCCACTGTTGGTGCAGCGCTCTATTGCACGCCAAATACAGTTGTGCCATGTAATCGGCAAAGGACGCTTCGGGGAAGTTTGGCGCGGTCGTTGGCGCGGCGAAAATGTGGCTGTGAAGATATTTTCCAGTCGGGAGGAGTGCTCTTGGTTCCGTGAAGCGGAAATATATCAGACTGTCATGTTGCGCCACGAAAACATATTGGGTTTCATAGCAGCCGACAACAAAGGTGAGCTTGCTGTATTCCTCTGAGTTGATGAGTTACATCCATTTTTCTTTATTATCACATCAGACAATGGCACATGGACCCAGCTGTGGCTAGTCACGGATTACCACGAGAATGGTTCACTCTTCGATTATTTAACGTCGCATACGGTCGATACCAAAACTATGCTTAGCATGGCACTGTCCATTGCCACGGGATTGGCCCACCTTCATATGGACATTGTGGGTACACGTGGCAAACCAGCTATTGCCCATCGAGATCTAAAATCCAAAAATATTCTGGTTAAATCGAATCTAACCTGTGCCATTGCCGATTTGGGCCTGGCTGTGAGGCATGTCGAGAAGAACGACTCCGTGGACATACCTTCGACTCATCGTGTCGGTACAAAGCGTTATATGGCACCAGAGGTATTGGACGAGAGCATGAATGCTCAACACTTCGACTCGTACAAGAGAGCCGATGTCTACGCCTTCGGGTTGATCCTGTGGGAGATTGCTCGTCGTTGTAACATAGGCATGATTTACGATGAATATCAGTTACCTTATTACGATGTAGTGCAGCCGGACCCCACCATAGAGGAAATGAAAAAGGTAGGACTTTCCATTGCGTATGTCTATTTAATACTTTGACTACGTGTTTTCAATTGCAGGTCGTTTGTATAGACAAGATGCGTCCCAATATTCCGAATCGTTGGCATGCCTCCGATGTGTTACACAGCATGGCCAAAGTTATGAAGGAGTGTTGGTATGCTAATCCTGTGGCCCGTCTCACAGCTCTCCGAATAAAAAAGACTTTGTCCAATATTAGGGTTGAAGAGAAGGTTAAAAACTGATTATACACAAAGGAATACAATACCATTCCCATTCCCAACCAATTTGACTTTATATAATGAAATTTGTTTTCAATTAGTCAGCAGCCCAATCTTCAAGATTTGTAAAATCTTATTGCCGCGCTTCACCCAGTGACGAAGAATGTCGTTGTGCCCAATACAACAGGAATTGACAGACTTCTTAAAATACTTTGAATAATTTCAACTGCACTATGTAAAGACAACGACAACGTGCTCATGACGTGCCCAGTTCGCGGTTGCTCCTGGAACTCCAGTGTTTGCCCATCCGCCTGACTTTTCCGATCAAATTGACTGTAAACTTTTTTTTTGGACATTTTAAATGTTTCCATTATGGTTAATATAATGTAGGCATTTAAGGCAGCTACTTTTAAGGTAACAAGTCGTTCAGGAACGACTATAAGTAAATAAATATTAAGAAAGGAAAGAATGTAAAATATTTCTGCTGATAAAAAAGACAAATTCGACGTTGCTAGTGTAAGTTAAATGTACCTAATAACTATTTATGTTTGTATGTATGTATCTATACTTAGTACATTGCACAGAGGAGCTGAAATTTCTTTAAATTCTTTCCATTTGCCCATTTTTAGAGATCATTTCAAATTAAGTGTACCCATGAAACCAAAGAATCAAATTGGACATCACACCACATGTACCCTCTAGCCCCAATTGTAGTGCAATGCGCCAGGGCCATAGTACCAACAAGATCTTGTTCCTTTGTATTATAACACTTCAGATGTTGTGTTTCGATTTTTATCCTGTAAATAAATCCTGGAAGAAATTGTGTATACCTTCGTTCATTTCTAGATTTAAGGTTTAATGTAATGTATGAAACTGTTATGCGACAACAACTGAATTGTAAATATATATTTTATAAAATAGGCATACTATTTATGCATAAGTACTAATTGTGAAAGTCTTTTATAAGAGGATAGATATTTTTGAATATTCACAGGTCCTTCATTTGGCTTGCGGCCATATATTGTTTCGTTTTGTTACATTTTGTACATTTCCCGTTGTTTTAAGCTTCGACGACATACACATTTTCCTATTTTACACTCACTCATACCCATCTAGTTTAGTTTATATGTATATGCGTAGCCTACAGATTCATGTGTTGTTTTTTTGCAAAATTATTCATGAAAAGCGGATTTGTTTTGATTTGAACAAAAATATATACAAAGATGTACTGACTTATTTATTACTGTAGTACCTTTTCCTTTATTGCTGAGTTTTTGTTTTCGTTTACTCCTCTACTACCTACACTCACACCTACACCCATAGTTCGGGCTCAGAACACAACAGAAGACTGCCATAAACTAAGTTTTCAATTCTGGTTAATTTTCCTCTTTAATTTCATTTTCAATGTGTGTAGCATAACTATTTAACAAATAGGAACATATATCAATAGCAGGCATTAACGATTTCTGCTAAATTACAAATACAACATAATAACAACAACAACAACAAGATACAATCTACGTCTTTGTTCATTTTGTAACATATTCAATGAAAGAGTATAGTTTTTTAAAATAAAACATTTTATTTATAAACCAACAATGCTTTGTGCTTTATTTGACACGTAGGTCGAAAAAATAATTCATTTATGTAATGACATGGTTTTTCTTCGAGTGGAAGGTTCCGGAGCGAAGTCCCAGTAAATACAAGTAATTTCGATATTTAATACTGAGCAACGTAGTGGCGTTTGCATACTCTCAGGCACATGGCTATAGAGGGTATATATCATTGAATACGAGCAAAACGTATCTTATGGAAAATACGGTTTTAGATCCAAACTCTCTTTGGACGAGATCCGTTTCAAAACATTTTGAGTTGATCTAACGGTGTTCATCCGTCGTTCGGGTAGGTGCGCACTATAACTCTTGAAATGAGTATCCGATTTCATCTCAACTTCGTACATCGTAAATTAGCTAACTTAAACCGAGTTCAGAAATGGACAATATCGGCGCTATTCTTCTGGCACCTCTCCCACAAAAGGTAACAATTTTCAAAGAAAATAATTTACTTCATATAAAGAGAAAAGTTTATCTCATTGTCCTCAAATCTCGCAATTTTTCTAGACAAGACAAGATCTGATTTGAAGAATACAAAGAACGAACCACTCCTTCTCGTACTTCGCGCATAACGGGTCAACATTTTGAATAACCATGACGCTCATAAAATGCAAAATGAGCGTTCGATTCTTTTCAGTTCTACCAACACAGGATCTAGTGTGGATGAATTATTTTATAACATGCAAAAAATCAGCGATTTTTTGTGTATCCAATATTTTATCTCGATCCACTTCCTTCAAGTACCTCTTCCAAAAAAGGTTAAAATTAAAATTAAAAATTGAAATCAAGTGTGCGTCTTCCTTTAAACTTTTTACGTGGTAACATTTATACCAGACATAGACCAAATGGGAAATTGGACCACTCCGTTGGCATGTTCCTTATAAAGGGTCAACTCTTTGAATAATTATTACGCGCGTCAAAATTTATTAAAATATGCGTGTGAGAATGTACATCAGTCGTAAAAATCGACTAATACTTTTTATACTTTTTTGTGCCAAATCCGTTTCGGGACATTTGGAGTCGATCTAGTGGTGTCCGTCTGTCTGTCTGCGCACGATAACTCTTGTAATATTATTATCAAAATTAGATCGAGCTCAGAGATGGACAATATCGGTCCACTCCTTCTGGTATCTCCCCCACAAAATGTCAAGATTTTCGAAGAAAATAATTTACTGCATAGAAAGAGAAAGTATAATCCGATTTTGTTCCAATTTTGCAAATCGTAATATTAGCATCAGCGCTAGGTCAGGTGCCAAAATGGACAATATCGGTTCGTCCGCTCCATCAAGTATCTTCCATAGAAAGGGTTAAAATTTGGAATAATTATAACTTTTATAAAATGTGAGGAAAGTGTCCGATTGTCTTCAAATTACACACATCACATTGTCTTCAAATTATTAATCAAATGTCTGGTGTGAAGAGGGAATATATCGGTCCATTCTTTCTGGTACCTCCCCCACAGAGGGTCAATATTTTGAATATTCATGAAGCTCACAAAACACAAAATTAACATTCGATTCCATTCAGACTTGGCACATCTCCATATTTCCATAAACACAAGATCTATTACAAAGATGGTAGAGATCGGACCATTCCTTCTGGTACCTTCCCTGACAGATTTTGAAAAACAAAACGCTCAAAAAATGCGAAATAAGCATCCAACTCTCTTCAAATTTCACAAATCCAAATATTTTTGCTAACGCAAGATCTGCCAACTCACAAAGGGTCACAATTTCCTATACTTATATCTGTCATAACTTGCGAAACAAGTCGGCGATTCTTTACAACTTGCTATATCTAAATATTTCTTTTAACCAGAAATCTGATATGAATATGTATTTTATCGAAATTTATGATTTCGCATAAAATTGGATATAAAAGTTCGATTTCCTTCAAATTTCGCACATACCAATATTTGTATCTGTATTAGATGAAGTATGAAAATGGAATACTTCGGTCCGTTATAACTGTTACCTCGCGCGTATTTCCACATTTTCCGAAAATTTGCATATATCTTATATAAAGTATAGGAAGTAGTCGATATAGCCCTATTAATATTGGTCAACTGCTTCGGAACCTCTTATAAAGATTTTGAATAATCATAACTCAAGGCTGGGGGCGTACTGACTAAATATTTTACTTGCTAATTTATTAGCCTTTAGGTATTCAACCATTGTTACCAATATTATGGAACTGTTAATTGTTTTTTACATGTGTTGTTTCTTACCTCTCCATTTCGAAATTATCGAGTGTATAGAATGTTGAATAGTTGAAAATATTTTGTTGTTTTTCTTTTATACAATTTGTTTTTATTTAATCTTGTTTCTAAATGGGGTTTCTTTCATATTTCATAATATTATCATATGTAATGATAAAATGTGCGACATATAGGTCGTATGCTGTCGTGATTTGATGTTTTTGTTGATCTCCAAATTCTGCTAAACACATACGAGATTATATATCACATGGGGATGTAATGATAAATGCCTTATTGAATCAACTAAAATAAATTAACTATGCTATAAACAATAATTTAACTAATGTAATAAATAAACTGCTGTCGGCGTCGTCAGTCTGGTTGTCCGTTCGAAAATAAATAGACAAATTTAATAAATAAAAGTATAAATAAATAAGTTAATTAAATAATAATAAATAAATAAATAAATACATGCACTATGCAAACTGCTTCAGATTTGCACACAAATAAATGTGGACTACTTATATACTAAATACGACGAGTACGGAGATGCCTTTCAGGTTACACAGAGGCCCCATTTATTGATCAATGAATTCCTCATTCATTGCAAACCAAACACCTTAAAAAGTAATCGTTGTTTTGTTTTCGTTGTTGGATTTTGCATATGGACAGGATGATGCGATGCTTTGTGTGTGCGAAGAGGGAAGGATGCGGAAATAGGGCTTTGGATTTGCGTTCAAACTCTTATTTCACTCCAGTTATACTTCTCAACCAGGGTTTGTAGAATGTGGTGCGCATATAGACACCGGGAAGATAGGGTGCAGCACATTTAATGCCATGCGAAACCGTGCCGGCCAATTCATAACGGCCATCGGGACGTTGCAATACCAATGGACCGCCACTGTCACCCTGAAAGATTAGAAGGAATTCCCGATTATAATTTCAATGTATCGTCGATTCGATTTGATTGCTTACTTCACATGAATCCTTTAAGCCGGTGGCATAGCCAGCGCACAGGAACGAGTTCAGAATTTTCTTATTATGTCCGCCTGTATTAAACATTTCTTGACACACGCTGTTCTCTATAACGGGTACCTGGAAGACACAATAAGCATATTAGTAGATTCAGTACAGTGTAAAAAGCTACATTTATATCAGTGGGGAGCATGTAACGGCAATGTTTTAATATTATTTGAGGACCGAAATGGCTGTAATATAGCATTTCGGATTCCCCTTGCAAAATACTAGATGTATAGGTCCTCTTTTCCGCGTAGCCATTTTCACTGAAATTTTCTGTTTCCAAAGATTTAACTCGAATATTGAAACACTTTACTCTTGTTTTGCAATGTTTTCTTTTACGTAGTTGTGGAGTTAGTCATTTGAAATATGTTGTGCCATGTTTGAAACCCAAAAGTACCACACAGTAGGCTTTTTGTTTGAAACAATATATACCCTTCGTTCCTTTTTACGTACGTACGTCGAATTTAACATGGTATTATGGACGCACTTAAATTTTGCGTGGGTAAATTCGTACGCATACGCAATGAGTTTGGTAGGGCCCTGAAACATACAAAATGTACTTACTTGAACTTCCTGCAGAACTGAGGGTACACCACCGCCATATTTCAAGCGACCCCAACCCGTTACGGTGGCCATGCGACCGGTGAAATCAGCATTATCGGGAGGCATACAAATTGGCACTGTAATTTGTTAGGGGAAATAATTATTTGATCTGTCGGGCCATAGAAAGAACTGCTTCCAAATTACCTATATGGGTATCGAATTGCACCGGACTCTCCAGTTCCAACAGGGCGATGTCATTCTCAAATGTGGCTGGATCGTACTGACGGTGAACTATTACTCGCTTGACATTTTTCGTGACGGCTCGCTTGCTCTCCAAGTCTCCAGAGATGTCGAATTCTCCCATGACCGCAACTAAGGAAGCTAAGAAACTGCAGATGGAAGGTCAGAATATGTGGGCAACGGAGCCTCTAATGCAAACTATCGACTTACCCGGGTTGGCAATGGGCGGCTGTTATTACATAACGATTGGTAATGAGGACTCCACCACACTTGTTTTTGGTGAATAGCCCCAGCCAGGTCGATTCTCTGACCAGAACTTGCCAGGGATAAGCTCCGAATGTGGCGCCCTTACCACCGACAATTCTGCCGGACTTGATGTGTGGTCGGACTCCGCATTCTGTTGATGTGGAGTGAAATGTTTTAGGTTTTAGGAGAAAGGGAAAGTATAGTAAGAACCAAGATGTGATTTTAAATTAAGTGCGTGTGTAGGTGTGCGGGTGGGTGTGTGCGGGGATGGTTGGAAAAGTGTGTGTGCGTGTATGTGCTTTGTGTGCGTGTGGCGATTAGAACGAATTCAGATTAGTAATTGTTAGTATTTGAGTATGGAAACAGGGGAAGGAGAAGGAAGAGGTTGTGGGTCGGAGGATGGGGTTTTCACAGAATTGCTACCAGGTGGCTCAATAGACGTACTGTACGCATTTGGGTACATTTTGCCAGAGTGAGGAATGAGGACAATGAGTGAGTAATGAATTAAGAAGAAAAGAAATTTCTATTGTTCGGATCTGTCCATCTTGTTCAATAATAAATATGGTTTGTTTTCTATTTCATTGCAGACTTACGTATTTTACGACCTCCGACACCTGGTCCCGACTGGGCATCATCTTCCTCGGGTATTTCGTTGTCGCTGGGATTGACGTCTTCCTCATCTTCCTCGTCGACGATTTCATCCTCCAGCGGTGCCTTGGTAGTGGTAGTCGCCTTGCGCACCGGCTTCCTTGTTGTGGGCTTGCGGGTGGTGGTAGTGGTACGCCTTACCACAGGCTTTTTCGTGGTTACCTCGGGTTTCCTTGTGGTTGCCGTCTTCTTAACGGGAGCCTTGGTAGTTGCTGGCTTCTTGGTTGTGACTTTCGTCTTAACGGTGGTTGCTTTAACGGGTTTACGCGTGGCTGGTTTCTTGGTAACCGTTGACGCTGTTGGGGACGACGCTTGGTAGGTGAGGACGGGCGCTGTGTTGTTGCTCTCGTCAATTATATCTGCCAGAGCCTCAAAGTTGCCTTGCAGCGACTCGACGATTTTGTGGACCAAGGTGTTCATTTTGTTCTTCAGAATTGTGTCTTCGACAAAGGCTGGCGTCGAAAGTTCCAAGTCGCTGGTCACAGCACTGGATGCAGCCGACATATTGAGGTTGGGATTTCTGACAGGTGGGAAGTTGACAAAGTCATTGGGCGATGTATATGTCTCTTCCTCAATTGCGGCACCCACCTTCTCCCCGGGGACGGGGAAAGCAGGGTATGTGGGCGTTGGTCCATAATAGCCAGGGAAGGCGGGCTTGTCATCTGAGGGCGGGGGATAGACATTTTCGGTGGATGATTGTATGAAAACGCTTGACAAGGGCTGAGGGGGTTGGGCGTGGTCGGGTGTGCCGTAATAGCCGGGATCATCAAAGTCGTTCGAGTTGACCGTTGTAAGGCCCACATACTCTGCACCAGCTCCAGCATTTTCTACGGCTCCAGGTTGTCTCGTGACCTGATGATTGCTGAGATACGATGTGCTGGAATAATCGGCTAATGGTGTAGTCGGAGTGGTATATTGGAAGACAGGATAATGGCTGCTGGCCACAGTGTTCAGCTTGCTGGGCTTGGGTGTTATGAGCACAGTTGGCGAAGGGGGTCTCTGTGTTATTGGTTTTTGAACGAAGGCGGGTTTCTTGTGCGTATTGTATTGAGGTTGAGGTCTGAGGATGGGCACAGGACTATCGGCAACAGAATTGTCGTACAGTGGCGATTCCTGAGTGTTGGCAGCAGCAGCAGAGGCCAAGCTCTCGGCCGTGCTGTGAACAAATGAGTCCAGTTTGTCGTCTGTTGCAATGACTTGATGTTGGCCATCGTAGCCAAAGTCCAATGTGGAGGTGGGTCGCGGTGACGTTGGTCCTGTCACATAGCTTGTGGAGACCGGCTTGGAGGTGTGTTTCTTTGTCGGCTTACGGGTGACAATAGGCTTAGGTGACGATTCTGCGGTGTAGGTGTTTTCTTGATAGTAGCTATTTTTGTTGTTGTTGGTGTTGGCGATGGATGAAGGATTATAGTTCTGATTGTTTTGTGGTTTGGCTTCGACTGGTTTTCTTATGGGCTTCTGTGTTGTGACTGCAGGCTGTTTATCCTGGTAGTAGTTGTTGGATGGTGGACCGTAATTTTGGTTGCTTGGCTGCTGATATTGGGGCTCTGGGGCCTTTGTCTCGACAGGCGTTGTCAGATAGGAGCTGGTGGTGCTGGCGGCTATTCTATTGATGGGCGCCTTGGTAGTTGGTTTCTTGTTTGAGGGTCTCTTGGTCACTAAATTGGGACGGGTTTTGGCCGGTTTCAAAGTCGTGGTGCTCGATTGATACATTGCTGTGGTAAGTTTGTTTGTGGTCATGGTAATCGGCTTGTATTCCACGGAGGAATCAATGTTTCCTTCCACCTTGGTGGTGTGCGAAGAGACGATAACTTCGTGCGGTACCTGCGGCTGGGGTTGTCCATAAGTTTGAGATGTCACGACTCCAATATAAGTAGCCACCGGATGGGGTTTTTTGGTAATGATTTGGCCTTGATATTCTTGCTGTTGCTGTTGTGGCTGCTGCTGTGTTGAGTATGAATTGCTTGCAGCGATTCTATGGTCACTCAAGTTGTCTTCTTCCATGTGCGACATATCGACGGGATAGGCAATGCCCATGGCGGGCATTTTGTTGAAGTCAGAGGTGTGGTGATTGGAAGCCAGCTGGTCATTGTAGTTAGTCTCCGGCATGGTGTGGTCTTCCAAAGTCAATTCGTCCGCATAGTGGCCATTGGTAGTGGTGGTCGTTTTGGTCGTAGAATCTTCGGAGGTCGACGAGCCATACAGCGGGGTGGCCGTTTGCTTTTCGTTGTGCTCAGCCTCAGCTTCGCCCTGGTACAGCGTAGTCTGTTCCTGATTGTAGTCCAGTGCTGGAGCATTTGTGGCATTGACGATTTCATAGGCAAATGTGGAGGATTGCGGACTAATGACGTTGTATGTGGGGCCATGACTGCTGTTGTTCAACTGTTGAATGATGGTCTCAATGGAGTCGACATGCGTTGTGATAGACGACGATGTAGTTGTGGTGGTGTCGTATGAGTTGCTGGCACTTGGTTTCTTTTCGCTGGCATCAGGGGCCGGTACGAAGACTGGCTGAGGACCATAGCCGGTGGAGAATTGCAAATCATTGTCGACTAGAACTGCATCGGCTCCGGGATGAGTTATATCACTGTGGCTGAAGGTTCCTGAGTTATAAAGGGCATCCTTGTGATGTGTTTGGGTATTTCCATTTACGGATACATGTTCTACAGTCTGAGATGACTCTGTGGCCGGGCTTGCGTGGCTCTCCTCAAACGACTCGGACTCCGAGCTCACGTGTTCGGTTAATCTGTTTACAATTTTCGTAGGTATTTCTGTGGTGAACGATAACTGTTGGTTGTCCTCTTCATTCTCCGGCGGTATGGTGTTTAGGGCTTCCATTACAAAATCGTCGTTTTGTGGGGCCTGAGGACTTGCTGATGAGGACATTTTCGAGGGTTCGTTCGTGGGTGGTTCCTGCGATGAATCACTTTGATTCTCGGTACTTGACTGGCCACTGTAGTCGGCTTCGGTACTGGAACTTGCTTGGGAATTTTCCGTGGACGTATCGGCATTGGCTGTACTGCTTGTCAGTTCCAAGGTGTCCTGTAGCAATTGTTGGTCGTTATTGTTTTGATATTCGCCATTAACATTGGCCGAGCCATAGGCATTCTCCTGTGAATGGGCGGAGTTTTCGGCAAAGTTTTCATAGGCCTGGGAAACGATTTTGTTTGTTTCGGTTTCCTGTTGCTGCAGCTTATTCTGTTGATACTGCTGGAAGTAGGCGTTCTGCGCATCATTGATGAGCGTACTTTCGGGCTTTTGTGTCTTCGGTACTTGACAGCAGGCACCGAAAAGGAACCCATCCATACACGCTCCCACCACTTCGCCATTGCGCTGGGCACACTCGTGGTTGAACATACATATCGTTGGTCCGCTGGCCCTGGGATCGGAGCTGGGCAGAGTTTTAGTTGCCCGGCACTGTTTCGGTGTAATGCGATAGCCACCGAAGAGTTTACGGCCTTCTGTAATTGAAAGAGCAACAAAAAAAGACGATTTTGAAATTCATTTGCAGTTGTAACATTTTTAACCTAGTTCTAAGGGAGTTTTTTTCCGTATGTCGATACGAATGTGAATAAGAAAGAAAAGCACCATTCCAAATATGTATTTCAGATTTAAATAAAAATTTTCGCATCAAACATACATACATACACAGGTCCGAACTGTTGTTATTTAATAGGCCAAAGCAAAATCATATACATTTTGAAACAGTATCTCATTCTGGATCAAATGCAACATTTATACAATCTATTTACTCAATAATTAGAATTATTAACCTTGAATGTCTCGGTATTTATTTATTATTTTATTTTTTTTTTTTCTTAAGGCTAACCCAAACCAATAATGTACCCGCACATTTTCTTTCTTTCAAATTAAATTCCACAATTATCCAAAAAGAGAATGTTAAACTGTTTTGAAGCACAGTGCCATCATCATCATCGATCATCAATGTGTTCGGCACGAAGATGGCTCAAATTCAATAATTAACACTTTTTCAGAAGTGAAAATAGAAACTGGGTCACTGGTTCAGTATTTTTTTCGAACAACGTCGGACGTCTAAATGTGTTATTAGAACAAGTAAAAGTTTTTTTTTTTCAGTAAATACAAATATTTCTACAGACATTCATTCATATATCATATCTGCTTGTAAGTCGGCAGCTTCATTGGGACCGTAGGGTTGGGTTGACTATACCCTTTGAAAGAGTCAGTATTTAAAGTGTGTTCACGTTAAACGTGGTGAGTCGTTTTTTAAGTTTGTCATTCCGCTTGTAACTCCTCGAAATATTTATAATAGACCCTATAAAGTGTATAAATAATCTGGATCAGCGTAAAATTCTAAGACGATCCAGCGATGCCCGTCTGTCTGTTGTAATCACTCTATCTTTCGAATGAATTGAGATAGAAGGCTAAAATTTTGCATACATGCAGTTACCAGTAGGCAGTTTAAGTTCGTAAATGGGCCATGTCGAACCACGTTTTCGTATAGCCCCATATAACGGTACCTCTCTATATTCGGTATTTGCATGATTTTAGTGACATTATTTACCGGAATAATTTTAAATTTCGTATTTGAAATTTGTAACGGGTACTACAGGCTATGGCAAAAAAAATTCGTATGCAGGTCCACGTCTCCATATAGCCCCATAAAACGCTACCTCCCGATACTCGCTATTTTCATTATTTTTGCGACATTATTCACCGGAATCATTTCAAATTTCGTATTGGAAGATCTTAATTGGTACTACAGGCTATGACAAAAATATTTGTATGCAGGTCCACGTATCCATATAGCCCCCATGTAACGGTACCTACCGATATTCGGTATTTTTATGATTTTAGCGATATTATTTACCGGAAATATTTCAAATTTCGTATTCGTAATGGGTAATACAGCCTATGACAAACATTTTTGTATGCAGGTCTACGTCTTGGTATAGCCCCCATATAACAGTACCTCCCGATAATCGGTATTTTGATGATTTCAGCAACATTATTCACCGGAATCGTAACAAATTTCATATTGGAAGATCTTAATGTGTACTACATGCTATGATAAAAATTTTTGTATGCAGGTCCTCGTCTCCATATAGCCCCCATATAACGGTACCTCCTGATATTCGATATTTTCATGATTTTAGCGATATTTTTTACCGGAATTATTTCAAATTTCGTATTGGAAAATCTTAATGGGTACTACAACCTATGGCAAAAAATTTCGTATGTAGGTCCACGATACTCGGTATTTTCGTGATTTTTGCGACATTATTCACCGGAATTGTAAGAAATTTCGTATTTAAAGTTCGTAATGGATACTGCAGCCTATGACAAAATTTTCGTATGCAGGTTCAGGTTTTCGTAAACCCCCAAATAACTATTTTCAATTAAGTGGTAGTTATCGGATTTTTTTTTTGACATTTTTCAAGTTCCTTCCAAATGGTGGAGGGTATTAAAAGTTCGGCCCGGCTTCTTTTTTTTTGTTATTTTAAAAAATATATAATATTTTCGATAACTAGACGTCCTATTTTCACGATCATAAGTACTCATTAACAAATAAAACTACTCATTTCATGATTATTTAAAAATATGTTTTCATTTAAGGAAATCATCTGCAGTTCGAATGGATTATCGTCATTAGTTTTTTTGTCATTTTGTCTTTCTGCAATCGGCTTATTTCTTCACAGATTTGCTGTAAACCTGAGTCAACAAACGAAATAAAAATAACAAAAAATTCAAATCAAGTGTTTTCGATTCGTTTATCAATCGAATCAAATCTAGCTTATTTGCCATTATAAATAACAAAAGTCGCAGCAGCAATAGCAGAAGCTGAAGCAGTTACCTCAGCTAGAAACTATAACAATAGCAAACGACAACAACAACAGTATGCTTAGTCACAACAATGCCATTCATCCAGCCGGTCATCTATCCATCCATCCCGCATTCCATATTCCAAAAATGTCTTTCGCTTGTAGCCGAAAAAACAAAACAGAACAACAACAAAAACATTGGTAAAAACCAACCGCAAACCACGCAAGCGCAAAGCGCGTCGCACGACAAAAAAATGAAAGTTCTCATTTACATAATTTCTCATTTGTTTCTCAAATGGTTTCACTTTCATTGGATTCGACATTTATTCGTACTTGAGGTTTTGAAATTGCGTTTCTTCCCCTCTCCAATCGGCTGAAATACGGAATGGCGTTGACCCAAACGACCAGGGCTCCAATTGATGGGATGACCAAGACCACCATTGTGGAAAGCCCTACCTGACCTAAGCTAAAGAGAAACAGGGCATTGGAACGTGCTATATGTGCGTTTGCAAGTTCTTTTTTGTTTTTTCTACCTCCCTCCCTCCCTCCCTCTCTCTCTCTCTTCCCCAAAATGTCCACAGTCTTCAAAACGCTGGATTTGAATCTTCACTCGACAGTGGATTTCTTCTTTTAGCTCTCACGAAAGTGGCACAAGTTCGTCGTATGTGATTGGATTATCAATGAATTTTTTTTGGTTATAAATTTTATGGAGTGTTTAAATTTTGTGAAAATGTTTTTATTTGAGTATTTTAAATAATCGAAAGAAATTGAAAGTTTGAAATGCACCAGCTATGCAATGTCGTTGAGGAACGAGATACGTGACTCATTAATGTCATTGGTAAAATTTTATGGAATCAACCATTCGTTTTTTTATGTTTCGAACATTACAACAGGTGCTCGCAACATTGTAATAAAATGTCGTTTTCAAAGGCCGCTGGGGTTGAAATGTTGTTTTATTGGTGAAATTGTTTTATTTATTTTCTGCCACAAATCACAATTTTTCCTGCAGCCGTTATGTATGCATCTGGGACTGTGTTGCTCACGTTGAGAGTTCGATAGATTGGGCTGTATTGGGTTCAATCGACGCATATCCGTTAATTGTTACTTGTGAGTCAGGGGTGTACATAGGAGGGGGAGGGGGGTGTGGTGGCTGCCCTTACCTCTCCGAATTGTTTTATTGTTTTCTGGTAGAGTCTTAGACGTGTATTAAGAACCATAAATACCAAATTTAACACAATTTTCTTAAAAATATGACGCAAATCTCAAAATCCCAAAAAACCAAGTGGCCATATTTAAGGCTACTATTTCAATGCTTGTATAATCGTAGGAAAAAATTTTGTCTATTGTAAAATCTAAGAGAATAGTGATCAAAATAACAATAATCGACTAAAAGTTCAAATATGCACTGCCAACATTTCTCCATAATTTTGCTCATTTTTACTGGACTTTTGGATAAAAAGGCCACACATATTTTAGAAAAGGTCACAGAAAGCCAAGATGATTTTAGCGACATTTTATTTAGAATTGTTTCAAATTTCATATTTAGAGTTCGTAATGTGAACTACAGTCTATGACAGAAAATTATCCATGCAGGTTCAGGACTTCGTATAGGCTCCATATATCTGTACCTCCCTATATTCGGTATTTTGACGATTTTATGTACAATATCCACCGAAATTGTTTGAAATTTCGTACTTGAAGTTCATAATAGGTACTACAGCCTGTGAAAGAAAATTGTCCATGCAGGTCCAGGTCTTCGTATAGCCCCGATATAACTGTGCCTCCCTATATTCGGTATTTTGATGATTTTAGCTATGTTATTCACCAGATTTTTTTAAGATACATTGTAATGGACCATATACAGGGTGATATAAAAAAACTGCAACAAAGTTAAACGCTATAATTTTTGAATTTTTTAAATTTTATTGAATGAAAACAAAAAATTTCGGAAATAGCATCAAATTTTAGAATAAGTTTAGATTTGTTCGAATTGGTCACCTTTGGCACGAACTATGGCCTTCCAACGGCCAATGAAACCGTCACACGCTGCCCGCATGTTGCTCTGCGGTATTTTCGCCCATTCCAGGCGAAGCGCTGGTTTGAGGTGTTCGACCCTTTGGTATTTTTTAGTGCCAACCTTGCTTTCTGGTGACCAACCGAAGGTGCACATTTTCAGCTGACCTCTTTAGCAAGTAAACACGATCATTTTGTTTATTTACACCGAATGTTTTCTCATCGGAAAAAACCAAATTCGACATTTCACAACTTTCGTCCAAGCGAAGCAACTCTTTAGTTCTTTTGAGTCTATTTTCTTTCTGTTGCGGTGTAAGTTCTTGCACTTTTTGGAATTTCAATGGCTTTACCCCAAGCTCATTTTTCAATATTTGCCGAATGGAATATTGCGATATGTTCAGCTCATGACCTATTTTTCGGCCACTACGACGCGGGTTTCGATCGAATCGCCTCTTTACTTTTCGAACCATTTTGGTAGATGTTGCAGTTTTCTTCCGTCCACTTCCTAACGAGCAATGGTACGAGACACAAAAGATTTATTCCCATTTCAATGCTGGAGTGCTCTAACGATAGCCACTTGTGGTTTTCCAGCCAAATATAAAGAAATCACACTATCACGCTTGAATTCCATCACGAATAACTTTTTTTCTTGAAAATTCTCACCAAAATGTTTTTGTACGCTTGTAAACAATATATTGAGTTGTCGCTGGAATAATTTTAACAGCTGCCGGACGAGTGCCTTAGAAATGACAGCAGTCTGAAGTTGGTTGCAGTTTTTTCATCTCACCCTGTATATATACCCCAATATAACGGCTATATTCAGTATTTTTAAGATTTTAACAGAATTTTCAACCGATTTTTTCAAATTCGTTTCAAATGGTGGAGGGTTTTCAAAGTTCAGCCCAGCCGAACTTACAGCTTTTTTTATTTGTTTTAGGTATAATAATAGAAGTATTTAAAATCTTGAAAGGTCTGGAACAGAACATTTATGGATATGTAACTCGACTTTTGCGGAAAATGATCATAGGTTTGTAGTCAATTTTCGATTTTGATGTACTCCTCCATTCTTCTTCATTTGTCCATTTGTAAAATGGCCCATGTAATGCCATAAAAAATTTAAAACCTTTATAATTTCATATTTTTGCCGGGATCAAATTCTTTCCTCAAATTCTTCCTAGATCTCGAATTACCGTCCATGGTATTGTCATGTATTTTATATTTTTGGGTAGCACAAAGGGAGACAATACTGCGTGCTTCTATGGTCGATGGGAAAGTTTAAGTTTTCCTTGCCTAGACAATGTTTATCAATCTTTCAATTGTGTAGCATTTGCAGAACGACAACGCCTTTTGAAACACTGTTCAGTAAAAATTTGAAAATTTGCAAAAAATAAATTTGTTTTTATATTTAATGCCAATTGAGCTAGGCGGAGAAAAGTAGACGATGGAAGACAAGACAAGAAGAATAGAAGACCGACGTTCGAAGCAAACCAAACCAAACTGCACATAAATGGAGCATATATAAGTATTTTCGACGGAGCCGCGTCACGAATGATTGCCATGCGTGGCTGTAAGTGTTCAACTTCATTCCACATCCCTCTTTATCTTTTCGATTTTCTTCTTCTTCAACTTTGGTTTATTTGTTCCGTTTTGTGTGTGTGTGTGCATGTTCGCTTATTCATCTAATAATTTATGTATGTCAGTTAGTGGGTTGCAAAGCAACTCCAACCACTATCAATCAAACTGTTTAAGACATCGGCCACAACGAAACCAGAGCACAAGTCTACTGTCCATCTCGGTCCATCCGATGGCTGCCCAAGAAAGCATTAGCATAACATAAAAATATTAAACTATTAATATGTTTCTAAGAATTCTGATAAAAGCCACTGACCAGTTATTAGCCGTGGCTTACAATAATTGGTTATTGAATGATGTTTAACTATGAGCGGACATGTTTTATGGCGTTATAATTGATGTCAGATGCCAAAAATTGTTTTTTTTTTTAATTAATTATTATTTTATGGGCTTCAATTTGTGGAACTAATCGATTGACAGTATGATTGGCATTTAAGAGATACGGGAATCGCGATATTTAACCTTGACCGTGGCTATGGAATTTTATGAAATCCTGGCTGAAGGCAATTTTTCAAAAAGACTCGATTTATGAAAAAGATGTACCATTTTAGATGGCTATGCAATCGGGGGCTAAGGGTCCGGGTCTTCAGATATTTTTTCAACTTTTTTTTTTAATTTTGGGAAGTAATTTTAAAATCACTTTTTTTTGTTGCAATTTATATATAACTTATTTGGATGCGGATTTGACTTATCGGGAATCATAAATAAATCTTTGGCATTTGTGGAAATATATTTCAAAACGTGGATAATTTTACAACGTCGGAAGTGAGAGTTTGATCGGACCTTAAGCTTACGGCGTCAAAGTTTTCCTTTACATTATTTTTATTTTTTTATATTTTAATGTCTTTAACCATGGAGGGTATAATAAAAATAACATAATACTTAAATTCTGTCTCGATTAGTTGAAGTCACGGTTGAGATTTGAAATTAGTCTCAGAATTGACAATGTTCTTAAGAAGTTTGGTTTTGAAAATATAGTACGTCGGTCCACGTTTAGTTATAGCCCCCACGGTATCTGAATTTTTTGAGGTTTGCGTCCCAATGTCCAACCAAATATGTTGTAATTTAGCACTTTTGGTTCTCTGAGGGCATATTTACTCTTCGCGCAAAAAATATTTCATAAAGGTCTACTTTTTGGTATGTTTCGCCTTCCACGAATAAAAGGGAAAATTACCCCATTATTTTCAAAAACTATAAAGCAAAAAGACTTACTTTTATCATTATTAAGTAATGAGTAAAGTCGGCATAGAGCAATGGCGCCCAACTACAAAACCTAAGATTGTGAGTTCGAAACTCGTGATGGGCAAACGAAGAAAAAATAAAAAAACGATGAGTTGTTGGTGTAGATATACGATTTCGAGCAATTTTTTGTGTTCGCATCAGTGGCACAATGTATTTCACTACAAATCTGAAGATTGTGAGTTCAATACCAGCAGGAGACAAAACAAAAAAGGGCAAGTGCAATTCAAACTATTTCAATTTTCGATTTTCTAATGTGACACACACATACATGTATACCAATAAATATTCAAAATATTTAAAGCAGTCTTCGCTGATCGTAACATTCCAGTCGACCGGTAGCAATATCGATTTATGTCACTCATCAATCATAAGTTTCAATAACGCCCCCATACCCGCTCCCATGTACATACTTGCAACTAGATTCCTTTTTACATGGAATTTATCCGATTGGAAAAAAATCTTACCACCGGCACACACTCACTCACACACACACACAGAGATTTGGACTGCTTGTGTTTACTCTAATTGTTCTAAAACAACAAAACAAGTTCAATTCTGACACACAGCTAAATGATTTAGTTTTGGGATCAATGCGCGGGACACCAGTAATCCAATGTCCAGCAACAGGTATTCCCATTTATGTTCATACATATATGCATCGAAACGCGCACACACACACACACATTACTCCACTGTAACAAAATGGACGTATTCATTCATTGGGAGAATCTGGTGGTGCCGGTTTTTGGGGTGTCGAGTAGCAGCAGTTGTAGTTCCACTTGGATATTATTGCGGTAGTTAAAAATGTAACAGTAACCCAAATAAAGAGAATTTCTCGACGTGTTGTCTGCTTCCCCGACCGGTGTAGCAACAAATTTAACTAAAGAAGAAGCAGAAGAAGAAGAAAAAAAACAAAACTGCTGCTAACGACTCTCAGTGTGGCTGCATCATCGCCATCGTCATTTTCCAGGCTGGCGTGAGCGTTTAAGCCAAGTATTTGCAAAAAAACCAATTGGAATTAAGTGATTTGTTGTTGGCGTAGATGTTTTTGTTTTTAATTATACCAATCGACTCACAATTGCGTCTAGACTCTAGACAATCTGTTGTGGTGCGAATTCTGAAAAGTTTGGCAAAATTTAAAAAAGCTACGACTTATGAGTTTTAAATGTATATCCCACGAGGGACAGAGATTAAAAATCTATTCTGTTTTAGGTTTAGTGCAGAGAAACTAAGTCCTGACATCTTACCGAAGAAGTTTTTATGCCCCACACCACATAGTGGTAGGGGTATTATGTCTTTGTGCATTTGTTTGTATGCATGGAGCAGGAAATGAGATAGACTCATAGTTACTTTTAGGAATCTTCATAGAATCACTTTCAAAGTCGAATTATGCATGTCAGTCCGTTTGTCAATCCCTCTGTCCATGCATTTATTATCCGTTTGAGATGAAATTTTCCAAACAATATTTGTTTGGCCCAAGGACGAACCTCATTGAAATTGACGAGAATCGGTTCAAATTCAGATATAGCTCCCATATATATTTTCAACCGATTTCGGGTTAATTGTGCACCAAATGGCCAATATCAGTTCAAATGGCCTGAATTTTGGTTTATCCGACCGAATTCAGCCTAGAAGCAAGTATATCAAATATGGTGACATATCCGATTTTTCATCCGATTTGGTGTTAAAGTCCCTTACATGGGTAATATGCACTCCACAACAAAGATATTGGATCCCGGAGATGCAGCTCGAAAATACCTCTGTCAAATCTTATCGAGATCTGATCAGATTTTGATATGGCTCCCATATATATCTTTATCCAATATCAGGTTAATTGTGTACCAGATGAGCACAATTGGACTGAATTTTGGCAATTCCAACTGAATTCCTCCTAGAAACCAGTACTTCAAATTTAGTGAAAATAGATTCAGATATAGCAATATGCACTTCACAACAGTGTTCCTTGGTACCGAACAGTGGAACTCAGAACTATCTCTGCCCAATTTTATCGAGATCCATATACATCTTCATCCGATTTTACGGTTAAAAAAACTGCAACAAAGCAAACGGCATAATTTTTACATTTTTTTTTTTAAATTTTAAATTTCGAAAGTAGCATCAAATTTTAGAATAAGTTTAGATTTGTTCGAATTGATCACCTTTGTCACGATTGTCAATGAAACCGTCATACGCTGCCGGAATGTTGCACTGCGGTATTTTGGCCCATTTCCGGCGAAGCGCTAGCTTTAGGTGATCGACACTTTGGTATTTTTTAGCTTTCCAAAATACTTCAAACACAATAGTCCAACGGATTGGTATCCGGAGATTTTGGTGGACATAGTGCGCTGGAAATGAAGCGAGGAACCTCATTTTGTAACCATTCTTAAGTGGCGCATGCTGTGTGCGATGGCGCTGAGTCCTGTTGGAATTTCCAAGGTCTGCGGCCAAAATGTTTGTGTGCCCAAGGCTTTAATACACCTTCCAGAATATTTTCGCGATAATATTAGGCATTTATTCTGATGCCACGGTCGATTAATACGAGCGGAGAGCGACCATCGGCTGTTATGGCGAACCACCCCATCACCGTGGCCGGCGCTTGAGTTGTGGTGGCCAACCGAAGGTGTACATTTTCAGCTGATTTCTAGGCAAGTAAACACGATCGTTTTGTTGGTTTACAAACTGCTGGACAACGAATGTTTTCTCATCGGAGAAAACCAAATTCGGCAGTTCACCACTTTCGGCCAAGCGAAGCAACTCTTTAGCTCTTTTGAGTCTATTTTCTTTCTGTTGCGGTGTAAGTTCTTGCAATTTTTGGAATTTCTATGGCTTTACCCCGAGCTCATTTTTCAATATTTGCCGCATGGAATATTGCGATATGTTCAGCTCATTTTTCGATCAAGTCGCTTCTTTACTTTTTGAACCATTTCTGCTGATATTGCTGTGTTCTTTTGTTCACTTCCTAGACGTCGGGCTACGCTACCAGTATCACGGTAACGAGCGATTTTACTAACACAAAAGATTTATTCACATTTAAATGCTGAATTGCTCTAACGATAGCCACTTGTGGTTTTCCAGCCAAAAATAAATAAATCACGAAAATGCTTTAGTAGGCTTACAATCAATATAATGAGTTGTCACTGGAATACATTGCACAGCTGTCGGACGAGTCTGAAGTTGGTTGCAGTTTTTTCATCTCACCCTGTATGCTGTATATATTTCAATTAGACTATGGTCAAGTGTATAATTAATTCTGCGCTTTTTATCGCTGTTAATGGATGCTTGCAACCTCCTAAGTAATATTGAAGGAAATTTCTCCGACTTCAACTTTTAAATCGGTCGAATTAGTCGACGGATTTTATAAAATCCATATGGCTTTTATATGGTGTCTTTAGTCTCAGTATATTTTCCGAAAATCTCGACCCAATTTTGAAGACAGCATGTGGTTGTCATTATTTTGGCCCTACTGGTAATGCAGAGGGTAAGTAGTGGCCTTTGTTTGTATTGCGTACAGAAAGTGGCAAATGTCTCCACCAAATGTCTTCTTCAACCTGCTGGAGTTTATTCTATTCTTCTTCAACTGAATAAACCACTTTTTTGTCGACCCATCTGCATGTACATTTGACTTTAACAATGGCACAATAGCACTTGTACTTATGCCTTGACGCTGTGCGTGTTTCCAGTGTCCAGTATTGTGGTACGAAAAAAACAACAACAACAAAACAGTGAAAGTAAAAAATGAAAATGACGAAACTCGTAAAAATGAAATATTCTTTGTTAAGTGCTGTGAGATTGTACCCAAACCTTGGCCGGCATATTGGGAAAGAAGATACGTCGTTACGAGGCATTTATATACATACCTACACCTACCTATGTAAATATGCATGTTCATGAATATTGAAAGTACTTGTCAGTCGTTCGGTTGATGTATCAATGAGTTGAGGGTATTGACATATCATTCCCAAGACAATAGCTATTCGATTCTTGAGAGAGTTTAGATGGCTGTCCATTGCAGCGGGTCCAATTCGAGTTTAGCTGAAATTTCGACAATAATGATGCGATGGAAAATATTCATATATATGTACATACTTTGGAAATGATCATAATCATAATTGCAGAGTAGGTACGTGATTAGTGGTCTCAAAAACAAACCCCATATTGCCTCTCGATGCACAATTATGGAGGTTCATCGAAGAAAACATTGCGTGTTGTGTTTGTTTCAAACCATTGAAGTTGGAAACACGTCGTCTTTGGACAGGTTCATGCAATGCTATCATAGTACAGGCACTGGTCTTCAACTTGCCTAGTAATGGCTCAATAAAAAGCCCAAACTTTCCTTATGGACAGACAACACACTACCAGACGAACAATTTTTGCATGACGTCATTGTGGCATTTGGCAAAAATTGAAAACCAACAAAAACAGCAATGCCGCCAATTTACCAGCCAAGCAGCCAATAGCTCATACAATAACTTTCACTGACAATGTAAAACAGCAACAACAACAAAAATGTAAATTTCTTTTGGCTGACTCCGGTTGCCAAGAAGGGCCACCGCCAGTCATGTCTCCCTCAAAAGTATTTACATTTTTCTTCTTGCCGCCACAAATCATTGATGGCGAGTGAGGTGACTGAATTATGTTTGCCTTTGTGACGTGTGTCAGTATGGGTGTGTGTGTGGGGTGGTCACCACCAATATCACCTCTGCTGAGTCTCAAAGTCCTCATGCTTGGCGATGGGATTTCGGTTCGCAGGTCATGAAATGCACATTCAAACAAAATTTTCTTCATACACTTGGCCAACTCATGTCATGGCTGGCATGAAGATCTGCATTTTACCCTGTAGTTGTTGTTTTTGTCAAATCTCATTAATATTCCAAGGTGAATGAACATTTTATTGCTAATTCACTGAGGCCTTTTTTTCAACACAAAATACATTATGAGAGCATAATAACCTTGTCAGTTTGGAATAATCAAAATTATTGTCTCGGCCATTAGCCATTGTGTGAGGGTGTGCATGTGTGTGTGTGTGTGTGAGTGTGAAAATACTTTGGGTTAATTATGTGAAAGTTACTCCCAAAATGGTAATTCAGTGTTGCGTTATCTTGGGAATAACGTAACCTGTGAACTCGATTGCAACACACTGTTCTCTATGACGACGATGCAAATACAAACAGAAGAAACTATCAAATATTTCAGATCTTAAAAAATTAAGATTATCATTCGCTCTAATGTGACGTAATAAGATAAACCCCATCCAAATGCAAAATTAAGGCCATATTTTGGTTGGTTTGATGGCATGCGGTGCAAATATGATCAGAAATTGCCCCAAAAAATTTCGGTAAACCTCATATGGAAAGCCCTTAAAAATCGTTCAATTTTTGTACAAAAATGTGAACTTTCGATTCCAAAAAAATATTGCCAACATATGTATACCTCCAGCCTTGAGTTGTGATTATTGAAATTGTTGATCCTTTATGGGGGAGATTCCGAAGCAGTTGGCCAATATCGACCATTTCGTATCTGACCTAAGAATGATATTAATATTACAACGTGCCAGATTTGGACTATATCGACTACTTCCTGCACTTTTTTGGAAAATGTGGAAGTATTAGATTTTTATACTCCATATAATACAGATAAAAATATAGGTATGTACAAAATTACATATTCATATCAGATTTCTGGTTAAGAAAAATATTTAGATATAGCAAGTTGTGAAGAATCGCCGACTTGTTTTTGCAAATTATGACAGATATACGTATAGGAAATTGTGACGCTTTATGGGTGAGGTACCAGAGGGGGTTGGCAGATATACAGGGTGATTTGAAAAAACTGGAACCAATTTCAGACTGCTGTCATTTCTAAGCCACTCGTCCAACAGCTGTTAAAATTATTATTATTATTCCAGTGAAAGCTCATTATATTGTTCGCGAGCACACCAAAGCAGGTGAGAGTTTTCCAGAAAAAAAGTTATTCGTGATGAAATTCGAGCGTGATACCGGGTTTTTTTTTCTATTTGGCTAGAAAACCACAAGTGGCTATCGTTAGAGCACTCCAGCATTTGAATGTGAATAAATATTTTGTGTCGAAGCGTAGTCAGACGTCAAGGAAGTGAACGGAAGAAAACAGTAACATCAGCAGAAATGGTTCGAAAATAAAGAAACGACTTGATCGAAACCCGCGTCGCAGTGGCCGAAAAGTGGCTCGTGAGCTGAACATATCGCAATATTCCATTCGGCAAATATTAAAAAAAAGAGCACGGGGTAAAGCCATTGAAATTGCAAAAAGTGCAAGAACTTACACCGCAACAGAAAAAAACAGACTCAAAAGAGAGTTGCTTCGCTTGGCCGAAAGTGGTGAACTGCCAAATTTGGGTTTCTCCGATGAGAAAACATTCGTTGCCCAGCAGTTTGTAAACAAATAAAATTATCGTGTTTACTTGCCAAAGAGGTCAGCTGAAAATCTGGTGTAGGCCGCCATAACAGCCGATGGTCGGTCTCCGCTCGCATTTAAGAATAAATGCCGGATATTATCGCGAAAATATGTCCAACAGGACTCAGCACCATCGCACTCAGCACCCGCCACTCAAGAATGGTTACAAAATGAGGTTTCTCGCTTCATTTCCAGCGCACAATGTCCACCAAAATCTCCGGATACCAATTCGTTGGACTATTGTGTCTGGAGTATTTTGGAAAATAAGGTTGGCACTAAAAAATACAAAAGTGTCGATCAACTCAAGCAAGCGCTTCGCCGGGAATGGGCCAAAATACCGCAGAGCAACATTCGGACAGCACGTGACGACTGTTTCATTGGCCGTTTGAAGGCCGTAATTCGTGCCAAAGGTGACCAATTCGAAGAAAATTAAACTTATTCTAAAATTTGATGCTATTTCCGGCATTTTATGCTTTCATTCAATATTTTTTTATTTCATCCTGTATATAGCTAGAGCTATATATGAACCGATTTTTACCAAATTTGACATACTTGTCTCCAGACATATATATATATATATATATATATATATATATATAAATCGACTCAGAATGTGATTCTATGCAGATCATTGAAAGGAACGTTTCCTTTTGCCTGTTACAAACAAATGCACAAAGACATAATACTTTGTGGGATATGAAGAATGAACAAAAATCACATTCGTATACTATTTGTTTAAAAAAATGATTTTTTTAATAAATTTCATTAAAATTTAATTAAAAAATAGTTGACAAATTGCCAGAGATTTTTCCAGGCTCAGACAGGTGGTGTAACATGTTGCACATTGTATTTTAAGTGCAACATTTGCGCGCTAACACATGTTTGAAGGCTAGTGTTCTCTAGCCTAAATATCCACTTTCAATTCAGGTTTTTTTTTTGTGTGAGTGTGTGCCAGATGTCTTGTTTTGCTTAGATTTTAGATTAACATTTTTATGTTCCCTCAATTGTGCGAAGTGGTGCCAGAAATTTGCAAGCATATTATGAGATGATTATGCGGGAATGCGGCATCTGCTTTTTTGAAAACATTTTCGATTTTCCAATTTCAATCATATGCACACAATTTATATACTACTTTATTCCACTTTCAATTCATTTAAATTTCTATGAAACTTGTTTTCTTGCCTTCAAGTGCCAATAAAATTCGGCTGGAAATCGTGGCCTTTCAACTTGTAACTGTAACTTCTTAAAAATGTCTACTAAATCATATTTCAAAATGGGAATTGATTGTTATCATTATTTATGTATGATCCCATTGTGTAACCCTCACCTGAAATGGTATATATGTGACGTAACACTTTCACAAAAATTTGGACATACACAGTTTTTTTGGGGGGTTGTAATGAATAGGTTTTTCATATTTATGTTACAGGCATTTTGCCAGAGGGCATGAAGTTGTAAAAATTATTTTATCTTTCTGAATGATTAATAGCATTCAAATACTATCGCAACTTGTCAAATTTCGTTGGAATTTAGCTCTGAAATGGCATTGAAATACATACTACAAGTAAAAGTAAAGAGCTTCGGACGGACTTTTGGTAGGCCAAACTTTCAAAATATCAAAAATCTGGAGGTACCTCTACATTGGGGTCTTTCCTATATGTGAAAGCTTTTGCAGGGAGGATTAATATTTTGTGTATGTCAGAATAGTCAAATTACCAGCAATTTGTTTGGGGAATATACCCAAATCTTCGATATGCGAATTACACTCTCTACTCGAATTTGAGCAGAAGTAGAAAAGAGCATGGGAGTATACTCTATTATTCTATGAGTGAGTGTAAAATCCGCTCTGTTATTGTATTTATAGTTTTTGCTCACAAAATCTACCGGTCCTTTATTTTTGCTGTTTTTCTCTTCTTGTTCTCTCGATATTTCATACCCAGTCCACAAAGAGGAAAATGTTTCATTTTTTTACTTTATTTCACTCTAACAGTGAACTTTGCAGACACTTCAACGCCACACATAAAACAAAACAGTGGAGAGAAAATTTCGTATAAAACTCCTACTTTTCGAGCATTCCCACTCACGAATAAAACGAGCAAATCTGAGCTCTGCATCAGGAGGTATCGTTATGTGAGGACTATACCAAACAAGAGGTATAAGGATTTTACATACTGAAAATAGGAAAATCAGGTCCATTAGCGACCTTATTCAAACTTTTGTCCAAAATTTTTCTTGATTTCAACACACAGCTCAGAATTTTATGCAGACAAATGATGTTTTTTTATATCCTCCACCATTGTGTGGAGGGTATATTAAGTTTTTCATTTTAGACCCCACAAAATATATAAAATCTTGATCAGCATAAAATTCTATGCCGATTTAGCGATGTCCGCCTGTCTATCCGTCCGTCTGTGGAAATCACTCTATCTTCCGAACGAAATTATGAGGGTTGATAAAATTTTACTAAAATGTATATTATGTCCGCAGGATTTTTGGTATTGAAAAATGCAGGTTCACGTTTTGGTATAGTCCCCATAAACTGGTACCTCCCGATATTCGGTATTTAGATGATGTAAGCGACATTATTCTCCAGAATTGTTTCAAATTTGTTATTTGAAGTTCGTAATGGATACTACAGCCTATGACAGAAAATTGTCTATGCAGGTCCACGTCTTCGTATTGCCCCCATATAACTGTACCTCCCGATATTCGGTATTTTGATGATTTTAGCGACATTATTCACCGGAATTGTTTCAAACTGTTACTCTAATATATATTATGTCTGCACGACGTTTGGTATTGAAAATGGGCAATGTTGGTCAACGTTTTGGTATATCCTCCATATAATGGTACCTCCCTATATTTTCGGTATTTTGATGATTTTTGCTGCATAATTTACCGATTTTTTTTTTCAAATTTTGCATTTTAATATTGTAATGGCTTATGACAAATGTTGCCTATGCAGGTCCACGTCGTCCTATAGACCCTAATATAACGGCTACATTCGGCATTTTTAAGATTTTAACAGAATTTTTAACGGATTTTATATTTTTTTGAAAATTGTCAAATTCGTTCCAAATGGTGGAGGATATTCAAAGTTCGGCCCGGCCCAGAACTTACAGCTTTTTTACTTGTTTTAACCTACCTTTCCGATACACATTAATAGTATTTTTCTATTTCAACATTGCTTATTCCTGCACATGAAAGCCCATAAGTAATGTTTGAGAAATCTGCTTTTGTTGTGAAGTTTAATGAGTTTATAGTCCTGCATTTTGAGCATAGCTCATACTCATTTCAATTCTGATTTAAAATTCCAATATTTTAACAGGGTCATGACGAGCTCTGTTTTTAGAGGCCATAAAGTAACTGCTTATTTTCGAGCAACATGCCTTTGTTAAAGCGATGGTTTGGTAATCAGATTTGTAATGAGTTTTTTGCTAGGAAATCGCCTTCGTATCATGATTTTCTTAGACTTTGAGGACACTTAAAACCAGTTCCGTTAATTCTACCCACTTTTCACCTAAACTACATGACAATTTTCAATTGAGTGAAGTCACAGCCCATACAGCTCTTCAGCATTCCATAAACTTTCGTTGCAGGTATTCACATACAATTTGTCTGCTAACATTTAATCAAACGATGATTGATTAGCATTTTTCCGCCACCACTAATTTTTGCGATTGGAAATTGTGACTCATACATATTTGTTGTTATTGCAAAGAAAACTATAATTTCCGCTATAACACAATTGATCGATCAATGGCATCCAAACTGGCCACTTAAATTAAAAAAGAAGAAGAAAAAAAGCTACAACAATAACAACGGCAACAATGATAATAACCGTGATGGAGCGACAACGACGACGACGACAGATAGATGGAAATATTTTTACATGAATTTCGTTGGCTTGAATGAGCACAAAAGAATAGTGAGAGTTGATAGTGGATCCATGTCTATTTTCACCTTAACAATGTTTTCTTTGCACATAGACGAACACACACACAAACGTACGTACGTTTCATATTCACATGCCTGAGCGTGTATATGTTAATGCACACATTCATTCCTACATGGCCTTTGTTACGGACAGACAAAAAAAAAGACAAGAAGTGAAAAATTTTAAGTACATTATTCACTTGTTGTAAATACCCGTGTTGCTGTTGTTTGTCGGTTTATTTCCAAACGAAATTTGTGTTTAATTGTATCGCTTGCCATTGTTGTTAGCCCACTTGACACAGAGAACTGCTGTTGAATCGCTTGCTACCCGCTCCCTTCCCCGGCTGGGCTGAAGGCCAAGGAGGTGGTGGAAAGAAAACGAAATGCGACATCTTAAAATGTCACAAAAGTGACATGAATGAAATGAAACGAAATGAAAAGAAGATCATCGTCATTATCGTCACGACGATCGTCATTGGCACTCATTCATTCGCCAGCACTCACCTGTTGTTTCTCTCGAATAGAAAATAAAAACACAAAACAAAACAATGTCAGCCAAATAACAATAATAGTTTTCACACAAAATATTATTAGCCAAAAAAAAAAATAAAAATAAAAATTTGAAAAAAAAAAAACGAAAACAAGTTAACCTCTCGAAAGCGTACCCTCCTCCGGCCCCTGCTCTGCTGCGAGTTTAATTGAATGTGTGACACATAAAAAAGTAAAACATCTTCACACTTCTCACCGCACTAGTCAATACATTTGTGTGTGTGAGTGCGTCGACAAATTGAAAGCGTGAAGAAAAGAAGTTAATCTACCATTAAATGGTCTAAATAGTGCAAAAGTAACCAGAACAAGGTGGCTAAATGTCATAAAATTATCAACAGCAAAACGGGCCAGAAGAACTTCATTTCATGCGCGTGAGCGTGTGTGTGTGAAACAAGTGTTTCCTCTTTTACAGCAGTGCTGCCGTGCTCAGGTATAATATCTTGTGTGAAAAATCGACCAGAGAATTTAAATACTAAATCGGATATTGGGGGTCTAAATTTCGACCTGTCGTTACGGCCGAGGCCCGACACCATCTGTCTTGAAAGGCAAGAGTAGTAGTAGTAGTACGGCTTTCACACGTGGCGGAACTCAATGGCGACCACAAAGCTTTTGAAAGCCGTACAATTGTATGACCGCCTATATCACTTCCATAAGTTCCACAATAGAATATCATCATTCTGATCAATAAGAACTACCAACATTCATTTATAACATTTGCCCTTGATCTATAGATCCAATAGGTCAATGTGTCCAAACCCCAAATGGATATCGTGTTCTCAGCCCCTGACCAGAGACAATATTTGTCAAAAATGTTCTGAACTTTGTTATAGTTAAATTAGAGCCGGGAAATTAGTCTTTCTATAATCTTGGTAATGAGATTAGGACATATTGGCTCAGGTTTTGATAAAAGTTGCCCAAATACAAGTAACACCAGATTAGGGTACCAACTTATAAGGTGCAGTCTCATTTCGAATATAAATACTTTTTTTCATAGAAGCCCATCGAGTTTTCTGAAATTTAGGCTTGGATTCAGAGATTGGAAGTCGAGGTGATGGTTCCAATTCCAAAACGATTTTCAGTTGCCAGCTTTCATTTTTTTTTGTCCTCGACCAAATATCCAATACTCCATCTTTTACGCTGTTCCTGACAACATCTTATATAGGGTTCTGAAATTTACAGAAATCAATCCTAATATCGAGGGTGTTGAGAATGGGACCTATATGTTCATGGTGGTAGTGTGACGCAAAATGGAAGTCAAAAGTCTAGAAGGGTAGGCAATTTCCTTGGAGAGGGTTGTCAAAAGTTTTACTGGTTGGTATATTTAGGACCCTGAAGGCCAAACTCGCCGTGAGACGAATTTTCAAAATAGAAGGACAAAATTTTCCGAAAAAAATTCCTCGTCCTCTTTGGCTCAAAATATGTTATCTCAAAAATAAGCTACAAACAAATATAAGACGATTTCGTGAAGCAAATTGGGGTCTTAGGCAAAAAATTCGTCAGGTTATAACTCGTAATTTCTATTCTAGGCGGATCTGTCCTTGGGGATTCCTAATGTATTTACCTCGCAAATTTTCGGTTCACAGTGTTATGTTTGGTCGAAAAGCTTTTTAAACCGGCAACGGACAACGACACAACCTCACGTATATTATTCTGGGCAAACATACATTCATGGACGTGGGGCTGTGTGCGTTTAAGTGTGTGTTAATTGTTAAAGACACAACACTGCATTAAGCCTGCTTGTTTGTGCCAGCTTGCTTGTTTACATACCTTAGTGTCCGATACGATGTTCGTTGGTCTGAGCTTGTTCGGTTCGGTTGGTTGTCTGTTGTTTGCATGCCAAACGAGACTGTCTCAATGAATGTTTTTCTTCTTCTTCTTCTTTTGTTCGACAAGAAAGAGAGTGTCATCCGGATCCGGCGTGTTGCTGCTACTGATGTTGTTGCTCTTCTTGTTGTTGCTATTCATCATTTTCATGTTAATTTCTTCTTCGAAATGGCCATAAGGTGTGAGTGTGCGTATGTGACTATCCATCCATGGCTGCGCAAGAGTGTGCGTCTGTGTGTGTGTCTGTGTGCGGCTATGCACTTGCTATTTGTTGTCTTGTTAATGATTTTCATTTTTCGCTATTTCTGGTTTGTAAATGAAACGCATAAACTTTATTGTTGATGGCGTCAAAAACCATGATTTTGGAAGTCAAGTGGAATTTTTTTGGGAGAGTGGAGGGACAAGTGACGCTCTAATTGTAACAATTTTACAAGTTTTCTTCCAAATGCTGATTGGTGTGATTTTTGCTGTAGATCGAAATATTTTTAGGCCACCAAAAAAAAAAAAAAAAAAAAACGAATCGTATGGGAAAGTCTTAATATGGCAAAGCCCCAAAAAGGGCGTGGAGGGAAATTCCAGCATTGGGTAGAGATGACCTTTAAATGTGCCTTCGACTATAGCGAGTTGGTATTCGACCGAGCTCGTTTATTTAAAAGAGGAAATATTAATTTTCCATTATAGCAGAAAATTCTGCTAAAGCCTTCTAAATATTGAATATCGCCCTGCAAATATCAATGAGGGCTATATTACATTTATTGTATTTACACAGACAATTTTTCGAAAGCAGAATTCTAAATGCTAATTGATGACTTAAAATTCCGTTAAAAATATGTCTTAACCCCCGAAACATGCTGACTTAACTCACATGGCCAAATTTGAATATCAACGATTCTGATGACTTAAAATTTATTCGAACAACATTTTAATCAATTTGTGAGAAAATAGAGTTATTTCTATAGATTGGCGAACATTGCTAAAACGAAGTAGAATTTTAGGTTGCTAATGATTTTCTTTAGTATTTGGGGTATAAAATCATTATTTCGATAATTTCGGTAATTATCCTTTTTATTGGGGAGGGAATAAAAATTGAATATCCAAATCTCTCTGAAGCCTCTGTCAAGGTTGGGTGTCACATGGAGGTTCCTATGATTGAAGAACAAATACATTTTGAAACATGTTGGTTATGTCATTTAATTTTATCCTATATTAAGTATTTAAAAATATGAATTTTAAAATCGATATTAGATAACTAACGAAATTGAATCAATTTTTGTTTTAATTTTTCTGAACTTTGAAAAATATGTTTGGGAAACATTTCGTTTTTTTCTACAAACCTTAAGCCAATGTCTATAAATATAAATGTATGTATGTTGGTATGCTGGATGTTGCTAATGCAAAAGAAATCGAATAAATTAAGAAGTCCATGTTTTGCAATAAAAATTACGCAACGCAACTTAGTTTGCCATAAAACAGATGTATGGCTACAGCAGTTAGTTCGATTTGCATTTCAAATTTGCATTTTTCGTTGATAATGCCGACATTCAAATTAAGAAGATGAAAAAGTAGCCGTCCATTAAACAAAATTTGTTTTTATGGCGAATTTATAATTATTTTTAAAATATCTATAAAAGTTAAGTGAAAATATAATATTTACCAATTATTTCAAATCACATTTGAATATCCCTGCCAAAATTTGCGGTAGACAAATCTGAAGATCTAGAATTGCTAAGAATTCTCACATAAATTAAAGGTCATAATCGTTAAAAATGAGTTAGGAAGATGTTTATAATCGAATATTTGATTCAGATAAAAAACACATAATTCGAAGGCTGTATCACTTAAACATAAACAGCGAATTTGATGATAGATTAATATCCAAAGCCTATCTCCAGTTTTTTAGGCTCAAACCACATGCGACCAAAAGTTGTATTTTATTTAATTTTTAAATATAAAAAATGAAGGGTGAGATGAAAAAACTGCAATCAACTTCAGACTGCTGCCTTTTCTAAGCCACTCGTCCGCCAGCTGTTAAAATTATCCCAGTGACAGCTCATTATATTGTTTGCAAGCGTACAAAAGCATTTTGGTGAGAATTTTTCAGAAAAAAAGTTATTCGTTATGAAATTCAAACATGATAGTGTGATTTCTTTATATTTGGCTGGAAAACCACAATTGGCTACCGTTAGAGCACTCCAGCATTTAAATGTGAATAAATCTTTGGTGTCTCGTACCATCGCTCGTTACCGCGATACTGGTAGCGTAGCCCGACGTCAAGGAAGTGGACGGAAGAAAACACCAACATCAGCAGAAATGGTTCGAAAAGTAAAGAAGCAACTTGATCGAAACCCGCGTCGCAGTGACCGAAAAATGGATCGTAAATTCCATTCGGTAAATATTGAAGAATGAGCTCGGGGTAAGGCAATTGAAATTCCAAAAAATGCAAGAACTTACACCGCAACAGCAAGAAAATAGACTCAAAAGAGCTAAAGAGTTGATTGCCAAAAAGTGGAGAACAGCCGAATTTGGTTTTCTCCGATGAAAAAACATTCGTTGTCCAGCAGTTTGTAAACACACAAACAAAAAAGGGCGTGTTTACTTGCCAAAGAGGTCATCTGAAAATGTGCACCTTCGGTTGGCCACCAGAACTCAAGTGCCAGCCATAGTGATGGTGTGGGCAGGTGTGGACAGCCGATGGTCGCTCTCTGGAGGGTGTATTAAAGCCAGGCACACATTTTGGCCGCAGACCTTGGACATTCCAACAGGACTGAGCACTATCGCACTCAGCAGGTGCCACCCAAGAATGGTTACAAAATGAGGTTCCTCGCTTCATTTCCAGCGTACAATGGCCACCAAAATCTCCGGATACCAATCCATTGGACTATTGTGTCTGGAGTATTTTGGAAAGCAGGGTTGACACTAAAAAATACCCTAGTGTCGATCACCTCAAGCAAGCGCTTCGTCGGGAATGGGTCAAAATACAGTAGAGCAACATTCGGGCAGCGTGTGATGGTTTAATTGGCCGTTTGAAGGCCATAATTCGTGAAAAAGGTGACCAATTCGAACAAATCTAAACTTATTCTAAAATATAATGCTATTTCCGATATTTTCGTTTTCATTCAAAAAAATTTAAAAAAAAAAAATTAAAATTGTGGTGTTCGACTTTGTTGCAGTTTTTTTTTATCTCACCTTGCATATTGGTTGTATTCGAAATTCATAGAAATACTACGGCGTGACATTTATATTTTAAATACTTTTTCCACATTTTTAATTTTTTAGGATTTTAGCAAAAGGAGGGGGCCGACATTACCCTCATTCAGGCTCCATATAGTTCTGGAATGATACGATATTCGAGAGCAGTTGTCTGTATTATTCGGACATACCGTCGCATGAACAGGTGGACATGATAGAACCGAGTCAAAATGTCCTAAAAGGGATTAAATCAGAAGGGACAGTGACATAAAGATTTAATCAAAAAACAGGAAAGTGTCTGAAGCAGATGAGGTACTGTCCTTAGGCTTTCGAAGTTCTCTACCTCTAATACTGGTTCTTGAAATTCTTGGTATTGGCCGTAAAAAATGTCAATTCAAATTGAAATCCCCAGAAAAAGCAATGGCTACAAATATTTATATCCATCTTATATTCTTGTAGACTTTTTGGTAAAAATCTCCATTTGAAAAAAAATTTTTTTTGAAATAATTGGTTCTGATAATGAAAAGTCTTTTTTCCCTAAGTTTTGTGAGTTTGAAAAGTTCCAGATTGGATCGACATCGGTCTTTCACCACAAATCTTCACAAGCTATATTGGTATTTTTCATTTTTCAAATGTTGTTTCAATTTCCTGTTCCAATAAGCCTATCCCGAAAAAAAGCATTTTTAAAAGCTTAAGAAGTTCCTTTCAAAAGTTTGCTCTCTATCGACATCCTTGTTGATTGATACCTGACGATAAAACATTTTCAATGTTTTCAAAAAATATCCATAAAAAACTCTCCTTCGATACAGAACCGCCTCTAATCAAAATGAAATATGTTATCCTTTGAAATTTTAGTTATCTCCGTCCGTCCTACTAATAATATAAAAGCCCATTCATAGTATAACAAAAAAATCATAAGATGTACCCCCTTTTCTTCCTCTATTAAGATTTATTTGCTGCTGCTGCAGTGTTTATTATGCATACATTTTGAGGCATTTACTGAAAGTGGCAAAAATTGTAGACAACAAGGCAAAAACAAAAACAAAAAAAAAAAGAGACAAATAGGCAGATGGCAACGAGTCACACAGGCCAACAACAGCAACAAGAACAACAAAAAGCTTTCACTGGCAACAACATGTTGGCCATAACAATGATAATGATGGAGATGATCTTCATTATTATTGTTGTTGTCGTCAATGGCAATGAGGACAACAATGACACACAAAAGACAAAAGCAACAACTACAACAACAGCAACATAATAATAATAAACAATTTGCACAACGCGATACTGAAACCAGACAAACAACTGGCTTAGCTACGCTAAGTCAGAGCTGAGCTGAGCTTGGCTTAAGTGAGCACACAACAACAAATAGTTGTCAATTGGCCAACAACAACAACAACAACACCAGACCCAATTGCTGTGTTTTATTTATTTACATTTGTTGCTGCTGTTGTTTTTCTAAATTATTGAAATTATGCCATGATACACTTACGATAAATTGCCATGAACACACACTTGCGTTCTTTGCGATTGACAAGAACAACAAAACTGACAACAACAGGTTAATGGAAAGAGGAAATATTTTCCGTTTGTTGGTATTTGTGACTTACCTCCACTGGTCATTCTAAATCCATGTGATAACGGCACTAAGGCCACAAGAGCCAAAAGCAGGACAATTTCTGGAAACGGCCGCCTTGTGTGGTTTAAGGATCGCCCGGTGAGCGATCTTTTGGAATTTATCCTTGACATTGTTGTCTCTCTCTCTGTCTTTTTGTAAAATTTATAAAATGTGATTTTTTTATTTCTTTCTTTTTTCAAATGTCGTTTTTGTTCAAAAAAATAAAATGACACTAACTAAAAATTTAAAAAAATTAAGAAAAATTTAAATAAATTGAATAATTTAAATAAAAATAATTCGCGTTGTTCCTCAAATCGTATTGAACTCAAACAAAACAAAAGACTTAAGCGACAAACTCGTTTTCCCTGATCACATTGAGGTTCGTCTGTTTGTTGCATTTGTTGCTGCATACGCACAATTATCGTTAGATTGTTATTGTTGTTATTTTTCTGTTAGAATTCGTTGCATTGCAATTTCTGCATTGGGCAGGTGAGAGTGTGAGTGCGCGCGTGTGTGTGTTTGCGTTTTGCTTTTAATCGAAGAGAAATTCTAAAAGTAATTAGTTTGTTTCGGTTTTTGTTTTGTTTTGCTGTTTATTTTTTTTTTCTTTAATTTTTATTATTAGCACTTTGTTCTTGTTTCCTTCTTTATTGTTTTGTGTTTTTCTTGTTTTTTATTTTTTTCTTGTTATTTGTTTAATTTCATTGGTATCGGCTCGCGTTTTCTTCTTCTTTTAAGATTTCCTTTTTAGGAGTTAACATCGAAGAGCTCTTGAAATATTTTACACTTCATTAAAACGTTTTGCTTTTCTTTATTTCTTTCACTTTTGTTCCTTCCTTTCTGTTTGTTTGCAAACCGAGACACACGCACAACTACGCGATGACCAAGGAAGGGTGTCGGAATGGTAAGGTGTTCGTGTTTATCTAATTTGCATACACCTGCTGCTCCAAAACTGTCCAATGCGCGTTTGAGTTCGAAAAGCGTGTATTGGAAATGTTGTGGGGTGGAGGGTGCAAAAATGGTTACCGCTCGCCGTCAGAGTGGCAGAAATGGAAATAATGTTACGTTATGAAACCACCGACCGACCGTTGTTAACAATTCGGACGTCCATACGCTTGGACGTTGCGCCAGTAAATGTTTAAGTGATGACCAACATTAAAGCATTCTTCTGTTCAGTTGCTGAGAGTTGGTCGGTTAGCTCGTTGGCTGACTGACTGGCTGGCTGACTAGCTGACTAGCTCACTAGCTGACTGTGTGTGCAAAGAAGAAAAGATAACGGACTTCGAATTTTATGCTTAACAAACTTTCACTTTAGACATGGAGCGCAGAAGCACACCGACCGACCGACCGAGCGACCAACCGATCGACCGCACGATCAACAATACCTGAGATTGAGTACGCTGGGCCAGCTCTTTTTAATGCGGCAGCTCAATAAAAACTCTCAACAACGGTAGCACCAAAAACAAAAAACCAAAATACCCGGTTTTGTTTGTTTTTCCAGTCGGCCTGTCAGTCAGTCCGTTTGTCCGTCTGTCTGTCTGTCTTCAGATTATTTTTGGAGCAGCATCTTAAATTGTCAAAAAAGAAGCATTTGTTAAACGATCTCCATTCAAAAGCCTATTGGTCATGCGCACTTCAATCGCTCTTCACTTGTCAATTGCCACCGGTCTCTGGCATGAATGCACTTTATGTTGCCTTGATTCGTTTCTGATTGTCTGGTGTGCTGTGGTGTGGTTTGTGTGCGCGTTTGTGTTTTCTTTCTTTCTTGCAACTGTAACGGTTACCGTTCGTTTCAATACCTCGAAGAAGTAGAAATAAAAAAACGTAAAGTTCGAACACTTAAAACTTCCACATGACCGTACCCTACGAAATCTCTTGAATAACTGAATCGCAGCTCGGCGGTCTGAAGTATTTTTAGTTTTGATCGCAAGCTCATGTCGTAACAGCTCGCTTAACATTGTTATGTTAAGCTCTCGCTCTCTTGTTGTTGCTGTTCCTCATCGTGGGTTCTCTATGACCACAAATCTAAGCCACTGTTAATGTTCGAATTGAGCAGAGAGTGTGGAGAGGCAATGGTCTTTGAGTTGTTGAATTTTCGGAAATCCGATTTTTGTGTTTACCATGTGTCTTAGGAGTTTGAATGACAATGTTGTCCCTCAAACGATCAATATTTCCAACATATCAAAGGGTCAACATTTTGGATAGTCAACTTCAATGAAATGCGAAATAATACTCGGATATTTAATTTTAGATCGGATGTAAAGATGATTTGCTCCGATTCACTAACATCTGGTAATCCATTAAAAAAAATCAGAAATTATATTTCTGGAAAATTGTCATACTTATATATTAGTCGGGGTCAAGTTATCCCGTTTTATTACACGAAATTTGAAACAATTCGGGTGAATGATGCCGCTTAAATCATCAAAATACCGAATATCGGGAGGTACATTAAAAATGTGGACCGACATGGCCCATTTAAGAACTTAACCAGCCTTAACCGAAACACACATGTGTGCAAAATTTTATTCTTCTATCTCAATTCGTTCGAGAGGAAGCCTGATTACTACAGACATATAGACATACACAGAGACAGACGGACATCGCTAAATCGTCTTAGAATTTTACGTTGATGCAGAATATATATACAGGGTGAGATAAAAAATGCAACAAAGTTAAACGCCACAATTTTACATTTTTTTTAATTTTATTGAATGACAGCAAAAAATGTCGCGAATAGCATCAAATTTTAGAATAAGTTTGGTCGCCTTTGGTACGAATTATGGCCTTCAAACGGCCAATGAAACCGTCACACGCTGCCCGAATATTGCTCTGCGGTATTTTGGCTCATTACCGGCAAAGCTCTTGCTGGAGGTGATCGTCACTTTGGTATTTTTTAGTGCCAACCTTGTTTTCCTAAATACTTCAGACACAATAGTCCAACGGATTGGTATCCGGTAGTTTTAGTGGCCATTGTGCGCTGGAAATGAAGCGAGGAACCTCATTTTGTAACCATTCTTGGGTAGCGCGTACTAAGTGCGATGGTTTGAATGCCCAAGGTTTGCGGCCAAAATGTTTGCGTGCCCTAGGCTTTAATACACCCTCCAGAATATTTTCGCAATAATATTCGGCATTTATTCTGATGCCACGGTCGCTTAATATGAGCGGAGAGCGACCATCGGCTGTTATGGGGGCCCACACCATCACCATGGCCGGCGCTTGATATCTGATGGCCAACCGAAGGTGCACATTTTCAGCTGACCTCTTCGGCAAGTAGACACGAACATTTTGTTTGTTTACTACGCTACCAGTATCACGGTAACGAGCGATGGTACGAGACACAAAATCAAGCTTTAATTCCATCACGAACAACCATTTCAGGACATTTAAATTCGGCCCAGCTGTTTGCCTTGCTATTGTGCATGAAAACTCTCGAAGGTAGTACGTCCGACTTCGTCAAACTTGGGTGTTTGGTGATGGCCACTATGGACCCACACCTTTTGATACCTCCCGCACAAAAGGGTCAAAATAGAAAGGGGAAGAAAACTTTGTTAACCCTAATATTCATATAAGCGCTAGGTCAGGTACGAAAATGGACAATATCGGCACATTCCTTTTAGCACCTTCCTCACAAAGGGTAACAATTTTGAATGATCATAATTCTTACAAAATTTGAAATAAGAGTCAGATTGTCTTCAAAATGTATACATTCCAATATTTCTACCACCTCTAGTTCTGGTATGAATACATATAGTACAGAACGAACCTCATCTTCCGATAGCTCCATACATCAAGTCAGAATTTTGAATAATTCAATCCTTATATAATGGAAAACAATAAAGCGATGTTCTTTAAACTTTGTAATCTCTATATTTCTGTCAACCATACCACAACCATAGGACTTATCGGTCGACTCCCTCTGGAACTTCTTCCACAAAGGACCTCCCTCACAATGATTAATAATTTTGAATAATCACAATTCTTACAAAATTTAAAATAAGAGTCAGATTGTCTTCAAAATGTATAAATTCCAGTATTTCTACCACCTCTAGTTCTGTTATGAATATAGTACAGAACGAATCTGAATAATTCAACCCTTATATAATGCAAAACAATGTTCTTTAAGCTTCGTAATCTCTATATTTCTGTTAATATAGTTCTCGTGGGAATATAGGACTTATCGGGCCACTCCCTCTGGAACTTCTTCCACAAAGGGCCAAACATAATATATTCGAAAATATATTCGATATATCATAGCATAATATATTCGCCTCTATTGGAGCAATAGTGAAATACAAGTCCATATTCAGTTGAACGACCAACCGATATAGTTCGAACATTGCAAATCATTAGGTTTAGATATGACTTAGGTCCTACAAAATTGGTTAACTCATAAAATATATATATTTTTTAATCGTACAAACATCTCATATAAAAGAAATAGGGTACCTTACAACGTCTTAATTAGGTCTGTGTAGTTTTTATTTAAGGCTTAGGCCAGGAGAGAAATTGACAAATATTGGCCCATTTATTTTACTTTCAATAACTTTCGAATTTTATTGAAAGGGGTCATGACCTTAAAATAGTTCTTCGAAAAAACAAAATCAATCATATATCCTCAGCAGTAACAGTATCGGATTATTATGATTTCGCTCTACGAAGCAGATATAATGCAATCGGAGTCATATAGTAAAGGCTTTAGGGGCATAAAATTGAAAAAAAAAATCCCATAGCTATTGAATGGACATGTGCCTTTGTCGATGGAATCAATCATTGAACAAAATCCAACACACTCACACAAATATGCATGCATAGACGTGCAACTCATGCACTTGAAGAATCACTATTTTCACTTTCTTCTTTGCAAAGGAAGTTGAGGTGTTTGTTTGCTCTTATCGCCCTGCGTTGTAAGCGAAAGAGTTGCGGCAATAGTGGTTAGCGGTTAGCAACGGTGTCTACTTGATGGGTCATACTTGGCACTTTAGTGGTGACTACCACAATTGAGAATGTTTGATGGGTACCAACGTCAGTGGTAATTACTTGTCAACACGATGATTACACGAGATTTGGTGAACTCAGGATAAACAAAGACGGACACACGATAGCCACTTCAAGCAACCAATGCAGAAAACAAAAACAACCGCAACTTCAGCAGCGACGTGGAAAGTGAGAGTGTGTGTTGTTGGCTATTTGTTTTTGTCATTTCTTTGCTCACCTTCCATTTGTTGTGGCCATTTCAGCAGCAGCAGCAGCTTCATTTCAATTGTCTGAGTTGTTTGTTTGGCCAGTTGATGGGTCCATAATTTAAGGGCTTTTATGTTTTTTTTATTTTTTATTTTCTTGTGATTAGATAACCGCGTACTTTGTTTGCTTAATTACATATTTAGAAAATATGAGGAAAAAAAAAAGAAAATGAAAATATTAAAAAACTCCGGGAATGTCTTCTTCATGGCGGCCACTTTTGAGGAAATCTTGGCATTTTCAAGTGACGGTTGGTATTTCGAAAGGCCCTTTTGTCGTCTTTTGTCTTTAATAGTTGTTGGGTTTTTTTTTTACAATTTTGATTAAAAAGCAGGTGCTATAAGCCGAGTGTTAGAAGGAAATGAATGACATAATAGTGGCGTCTATTGAGTAATTCAACACTTGAGATACTTGCGCAGATATGTGTGTGAGTGGCAGTTTTGCCAGGAATATTCCAATGGTGGCTGTTAAAGAAATGTGTCAATTGCCAAGTATCCGGTTGTTCTTTAATGGAAATTTCAATATAAATTTGAAATATTTTCCGACAGCGAATTCCGATTAATTGACGATTGTACGAGATATTTTATTTTTATTACTACCAAATTATTTTTAGTAATAAAGCGATCCTAATAAAACTTCCACGGAATTTAGCCAAGAAAAAATTGGCGTGATATAGCCCATTTTTATATCAAGTCTAATATTGAAAAAAAAATTGGATGGATGCAATGTTTGAAGTAACTTGGCCACATTGTTCACATTTTATTAGGGCTGTGATTATTTGAAATTTTGGCATTTCTATTGGAGAGGAACCGTTGGCTGACACAGCGTTCTAACTTGTTTGATATTCATTTAATTAAATCATCATTATTTGGAAAGGGAAGTATCCGAAGGTCACAGCATAACTAAATTAAAAAACTGAATTCGGACTTCAGTGCTCCATTAATTGTGTTTGGATTTGTATAATTTATCATTCTAATTTACCACCGAAGCAGCATGACCATTTGAAATTAAGAAGGCACACGTTTACACTATTCGAAACAAAGCAAACACTCTGCCGTTGCTGTTATCGACTGGATACCAACATTACATAATGCGATTACATAGAAAAAACAAAACAATTAAATCAAAATCATCAGCCAAAGAGAAAGGGTTTCACTTTCATCGACAATGACCGATGGGTCAATTTGGAGTGGACCACATTACAAGGGAGTGGCCTCCTCGCGCAGCGCACTCACCCAAAAAAAAGAGTTTCAATTATTTTTCTAATCAACACCAAAGTCGACGAATGTATTTTATGTTAGCTTAAGATTATCTTTAACACGCCATGCCATGATTTCATGTTACACTGACGGAAAATAATTATTAAAAGGTTTACAGGCACTTGGGTACTGGATGGATTCAATGAAGACATTACATGGCCACAAAAAATTGAAAAAATATATGTGACTGATTGCCTCATCAACGCCTGGACGAAACGGTGAAAGCGTGTGAATTATATCTGACTCACAGGCGCGAAATGTGCAAACAAATGTGTGTTTTATAGTAGTATTTTCAAAGCTAGAATCGGGACCATTGATCCTTTGTGCGAGGCATGGGATAAGTTTGAGGTTTTAGAAATCCGTACTAAAAGATACAACAGCTCATCTGGCTAGCTTTCCTGTAGTAGCTAAGAGTAGCTATACATTCGGAAGCTACTAAAGGTCAGATACAATTTTACCTCCCCTTTTACCTTTTTTATACCTCCCTCACAAGGGGTCAACATTTTAAATAACCATGACGCTCATAAAATGCAAACGAGCATTGGAATTTTAAAGTTTTTTTTTTTTTAATAACTTAAACAGAATGTGAAAGCAAAGCCGGATTTTGTTCAAATTTCGCACATTCTTATATCTCTGTCAACTCTAAATATGGAAAATGGACAGAACAGACCACTCCTTCTGTTACCTCCCCTATAATGGGTCAACGTTTTGAATACCTATAATTTATAGAAAAATGCTCACATCACATTATTTCTACCAATGCAAGACCTGGAGAGAAGATGGGATATAGCTGACGCCTTCTTCAGGTACCTCTCCCTCAAAACTTAAACATTTTCTAAAAAACGTATCTCACGCAAAAGTCCAAACCTGAATAAAGTCCAAACCTGGCACGAGTCAATATTTATATAAGACTTATGTCAGATGCGAAATGGACAATATTGACCCACTTCTTCGGTATCTTCCCCGTAAAGGGTAAATTTTTGAAAAATAATAAAATAAAATGTGAAAGATGAGACCGATTTCCTTCAAATTTCTCTCAGGGTCAACATTGTGCATAATCACAACATAAGCCAAAATTTAGCTAAAGAGGGTATACATCTGTCAGCCCAAAATGCAAGAGCTTGACTTGCATGACATGTGGATTCAGCAAGACGTTGCGAATGCGGTGAACATTTTATTTCTTTTTCGGGACCGGTCAATTGTCCGCTTTAATGATTTGTTTTTTTTTTTTTGGAAAGCTTTCCAATAGTTTTTTATACCCTCTCCCATACATAGTGTGGAGGGTATATTAAGTTCGTTATTCAGTTTGTAACTCATCGAAATGATAGTTTTATACCTAAAAAAATATATTTTTTTTTGGATCAGCGTAAAATTCTAAGACTTAAGACTAAAATTCTTAGACCTGTCCGTCTGGTTGTTGTAATCACTCTAGAGTCAATACGAATTAAGATAGGAAGCTAAAATTTTGCACAGATCAGTCTATTGTATCAGTCTATTACCGTATAGCCCCATATAAAGGTACCCCCGATATTCGATTATTTTAGCCACATTTACAATGGAATTGCCTGGATGAGACTCTTCTGAGCATTTTATCCCCTGGAAGATAATTTTCTATATACGTCCACGATATCGTATTGCCCCCATATAACGGTACCCCCGATATTCGCTATTTTGTTGATTTTAGCAACATTTTTTAATGGACTTGTCTGAAATTCTACACAAGGTGTTCCTTCTGAGTTTTTTTCCCCTGGAAGATAACTTTCTATATAGGTCCACTATATCTTATAGACCCCATATAAAGATACCTCCAATATTCGCTATTTAGATGATTTTAGTCTCATTTTTTACCGGAATTGTTTTATATTTCGTATTCAAAGTTCTTAATGGGTACTACAGCCTATGAGAATAAATTGTATATGCAGGACCACATCTTCGTATAGCCCTCAATATAAATGTTTTCCTTTGAGCGGTATTTTTCGACGGAATTCGCTTGGACATTTTTCAAGTTCTTTCAAAATGTTGGAGAGCATTAAAAGCTCGGATGGCCGAACATAGTTGCTTTTTTACTAGTTTAACTCTCAAAAACTCAGTTTCGGGCAAATCCCTTTTTAAGTTATCGATGGATATTTGACTTCCCGAATTAAAATGATTATTACACAAAAATTATCAGTATTAAATGTTTGATCAAGATCAAGCATGGTTTGAAGTGTTTAAGTATATCATAAACCCAATATACTATTTTGTAGATTTAAGTCAGGCTCCACGTAAAACAGCTCTATCTCCTTGAGTTCTCCAGATATTATCAAGACAGTTTGACAAAATTGTAAAGTAAGATTCGTAGAAAGAATAGAAATTGTTAACTTGAAAAGCTTTTCTGGAGTATGCCACTCATTGAGTAAATGAGGAACATGTTTAGATAACTAGCGCTCATTTACACATAGTCGATTTTCCAGAAAAAACATTTTAAATTTTAGTTAAAAAAAATAAGATGTCTCGTTAACTAACATAGCTTATATGTTGTACCGAGGCTTAAAATGTTGACACTGAATATTTACGTAAAATCAAACGCAATTAGACGTGTAATAGGGTCTCAATGGCTCAAGTAACTTGTCGCTCAAGACAAGAGTTTTCGAGATAGCACCATGAAATTTTGATACAGTAGGAAGTTGAATACGGTCTAAAAATTTATTCTTGAGCATCCGAGCAATATGTAAAACACATAAGAATATCAGGAACAATTGTCTACACAGAAATTTCGTTTCGTAATCAGCTTGAAATTCATTAATCGTCTGCTTCTTATCATTCCCATTGATCTAAATGGGAGTTTCATTAGATTTGCAGCCAACAGAGCGATTTGGTTTACCTTTTAAAAGGCCACACTATAGCGTCGTTCGTCACACATGAATTTGGCCAAATAAAAACTAAACTGAAGTGAACTGAACTGACAAATCAATTTCACTTTTAACATGTTGCTGCTTATTTTTGCGGTGTGCGTGTGTGTTGTTGTTGTTGCTTCGATGTTTGCCCAGTGCTCTGAAACTAAAACAAGAGTGTGAACTGCCGAAAGAAAGTATTCGGTTAGTATGAAGAGGAGACTTGTGCCAAATTATCACCAACTAACCAGCCAACCAATCATCCAGGCAGCCAAGTATCTCCTCTATAGCCAGCAATACGAAAGACATTGGGGTAGGTAGTTAGGTAGGTGAATAAATAAACGCTCGGATGGTGGAACAATAGGCCAATAATTGCAAAATTTCCAAAAAGCAAACGTTTAATTGGCGTACTTAAAAAGCCATAACTTAAACACTTGACATAATAAAGTAAACAACAACAAAAAAAGAAGAGAAGGAGAGAGAGAGGAAAAAACCGACTTTATTAAATGTGCAAAAATAAATATTAAATTTCATTAGAAATTAAAGAAACAACACCGAAAATAATTACACGTGAAATGTCGGATGAAAGGGAAACTCGGCGCAGACGCAAATGACAATGACGGCATTTCACACGCTTCCACGCTTGTTTCTCAGCGTTGGCTTGTAACTTGGCCTCGCTAGTCAACCAATAAAACATTCCACCGTCCGACGGAGTGTCTGTTTATTTATCATTATTAACTAAATATGCGCTTAAATTAAATTTTATTCATGACAGCAGAGGCAGAGTAAACACTCATCATTAGGTTTGGTTTGTTTGACTAGCGACGGTCTCGATGACTGTCACCCAGTCCCACTGACTCGCTGCATTCAGTCGAAGAAGCCCAAAGCGTTTAATTAAAATATTTGACCACAAGAAAAATATTTTGGCTTTTAAATTCAACAAAAGCCGAATGCGCAACGGCAACAACAACAACGCCACGATAGTCTTAACAGAAATCACTTTCATTTTCAGGCTAAACGGTACTTTGTACTATTTGAGAGCATTGTTTTGGAACGAACAACATAAGTCACGATGGCGACAATAGCGACGAGATCGACGAGACATTCACGCCAATGTTATTTAACATTCATCGAAACTCTCCGAATGGTGGAATCAAACGATCGAATTGATGAGCACTGATCTGTGTCTGCATTGTCAAGAATCTTCGGCATTGCTTTAGTTCTTCTTTTTTGTCTGCAACGGAAGTTCGAATCGAACATGATGTAATTTCACATAAATTTACATTAACCATTGTGTTTTTGCTGTTGTTGTTGGTATCTTTGAATAACAAAGAAAGTAATGGCGAGCACTGCTCAGGAATAGGTCAGGGATGGGAAATATCATACACGATGAGATCTACTTCGCAAAGCATTGGTACATCACTACAACACCATGTCCTGATTTTAAGCCTTTTACACGAGAAGTGATGGCCATGCCAAATTTCTGAATTCTATCTCTATGCCTCCACATTATGTACTACAAGTAAGTTTTATACCCTACATCATGCATGTCGGTTTATCTGTCTGTCCGTCTGTGAAAATCACTGTAATAGGTTTATGGAAATTAACTCAAATGTGTTTAGGTCTTTTCATAAATTTTGGTATAAAAATGGGTGATATAGATCTACGATTTGGTATTGTCCTCATATAATGCTATCAAAATATTTAAGACATTTTTGTAGCTTTTTTCTAAGTTGTGGTATAGACCCCATATACTTCCGGATATTTGGAGTTCGAAATGATTGTAGCCATCCTATGACAATTTTTGTTATAAAGGCTTATGTTGGGGCCCATATAATGGAAACACCTGATATTCGGTTGGTTCAGGTTTCGTTTAGCCCCTCAGCCATGTGGCTACAGAGGGTATATATAACTTGAAATTACATGGATATCGCATTAATGGCGAAATCCGTTTAAGGACAATATGATTTGATCTAGCTGTGTCTATCTTGCAGACTGTTGCGCAGAATATATCTCGAAAGGAGTATTCGATTTCGTCCAAACATTGTACATTGTAATGTTATTATTGAACTTAGTATTGAGTCCAGAGATGGACCAATCCTTCTGGTACCTCTCATACAAAGCGTTAACATTTTCAATGAAAATAATTGAACTTATAGAAAAGAAATGCTCATCCGATTTTGCTAAGTCTTGCAAAATCCAAATATTTATATCCGAGCTAGGTCTAGTGCGAAAATAACAATATATAATACCTGCCCCATAAAGGGTTATATTTTTGATAATTAATAATCTTTATAAAATGTGAAATAAGGTTCCGATTTTTTTTTAAATTTTACACATCTCAATATTTCTAATAGACCTGATATGACAATAGGCTTAAATGGACTACTACTTCTGGTACCTCCCCCTAATTTTTGAACGCCTATAAAATTAGAAATAAGCTTCCGATTCTTTTCAAACTTGACACATTCCAATATTTCTAGAGAGGGTATATATCATTTGATACGGCCAAAGTGTGCCTCATAGAAATAACGGTTTTAGACCCTAGGTCTCTTTGGACCAAATACGTTTCAGAACATTTGGAATCGATCTAACGATGTCCGTCTGTCTGTCTGGTTGATGTGCACGATAACTATCGAAGAGAGTATCCGATTTGGTCCAAACTTGGTACATCGTAATATTATTCCCATACTTAGATTGAGTTCGGATATGGGCACCACTCCTTCTGGTACCTCACAAACAAAAGGTCGAAATTTTCAAAGAAAATATTTTACTGCACAGAGAAAGAAAGGATTTTGCTCAAACCTTGCAAATCTTAATATTTGCATCAATTGTAGGTCAGGTGCGAAAATGGTCCCCCACATGGGCTTACAATTTTGAATAATTATAACTCTCATAAATGTGATCTAAGTGTGCGATTGTCTTCAAATTACACACATCACGATATTTTTATTAATACAAGGTCTAGTGTGAAGATGTAATATATCGAGCCACTCTTTCTGGTACCTGCCCCACAATGGGTAAAAATTTTGAATATTCAAGAAGTTCATAAAACACGAAATTAACATCCGATTCCATTCAGACCTGGCACATCAAAATATTTCCACCAACACAAGATCTGTTATAAACAAAATAGAGATCGGACCATTTCTTCTAATATCTCGCTCACTTAGGGTTTAAGATTTTGAAAAACAAAACGCTCAAAGAATATCTCTTTTCTATAATGCAAAATAATTCAATGACATTTCCTTTAACTTCGTATGCTTCCACTAACAATTCTTCTAATGCAAATATGGGACTGGTACCTTCCCCTAAAAAAGGGTCGATATTTTGAATAAATCATAAAATTCGAAAAATTTTCCCAGTTCTTTTCAATATTGCCTGATTTATGCAGTAAATGCACTCCCAATTATATCTGGCTGCGATCCATTTGGAAGTCGCAAATTGCGAGCATAAAACTTTGAAATATTTCATAGTTTGTTCTTAAAATAATTTTTAAAATGAAGACAATCGTTCTGGCCAGTCTCTTTCTAATTTGGTCTAAATTTGCAATTTATAAAAAAATAAGTTTAACTCTCAAACTATGCCACTCATTCATAAAATGAGTCAGAAGCATCACCAGGCGAAACAGTATTTCTGCGTTTCTCTGAAAGTTTTGGGCAACTCTTCAATGGATTGCCATGAACGAAAACATGATTTCGAGTTAGACGTTGTTTTGGATTTCCAACCCTGATTGTTTTCTCAGCAAATCACTTGGCTTATTGTAAACGGTTTATTAAAAAGTGGTCATAAATAGTTATTGTTTTTTTTTTGTGTTGCTCTCTGAGTGGTGTTAGAGCTTCGCTCATTTTGGGCCGGCTTACAAATGTCCAAAGTGTTTGACGTTTCCAATAACTTTGTAGCGCTTCGTAAATCCATTTGGTATGGCTTTCAAATGAATATTGATTTCTTTTTATGCCCTTTGCCTTTTGCCCGGTGTTTTGTTGTTGTTGTTGGCATTGCTTTTAGTGTGCGTCCAATGGGTCGATGTTGTAATATTTTTTTCTTGCTGTGGAATTGAAACTTCCGCATCATTTACCGACATTTAAGGGAAACTCTAATGAAGAAGACACAATTATTTGAAAGGCATTACCGCCATCATTGCTGGCATCTTCTCGTTAGCTTGGCTTGAGCTGGGGCTTTGGGATCTTTAATGATTTTATCATCAACGTTTGTCCGTCTATCTGTCTTTTGTTAAGCCATTGAAGCTTTAATTGTGGATTTTCTTCTCAGTTGTTTTTCGATGCATTGTAAGTACAAGTATTTACGTTTAAATGGTCTTTCAAAAAATAATTGGACGAAACACGAGATATGACCGGCAGTCTAAAGATGAGAAGAAGAGGAAGCAGAAAAAAATCCAACTGAATAAGAAAGGGAAAAGTATTTCTATTATTGTTTTTTAATTATTTCGGTTGTGGTTTGGATCAAATTTAATGCACAGTGGTTTTAAATACTTTTGCTCTAAAAAGACTGATTACATAGATATTTTTATCTTTAAAACCAAATAACATTGCTATAGAGTGCATGATATCACTTCGAGAAGGATTATATTAAATAAATATACTGGGTGAGATGACCAATTTCAGACTGCTGTCATTTCCAAGCCACTCGTCTGACCGCTGTTAAAATTATTCCAGTGACAGCCCATTATATTGTTTACAAGCGTACAAAAGCATTTTGGTGAGAATTTTCCAGAAATAAAGTAGTTCGTGATGGAATTCAAGGGGGATAGTGTGATTTCTCGATATTTGGCTGAAAAATCACAAGTGGCTTTCGTTAGAGCACTCCAGCATTTAAATGTGAATAAGTCTTTTGTGTCTCGTACCATTGCTCGTTACCGTGGTACGGGTATCATAGCCCGACGTCAAGGAAGTGGAAGGAAGAAAACAGCAACATCAGCAGAAATGGTTCGAAAAGTAAAGAAGCGACATGATCGTCGCAGTGGCCGAAAAATGGCTCGTGAGCTGAACATATCGCAATATTCCATTCGACAAATATTGAAAAATTAGCTCAGGGTAAAGCCATTGAATTTCCAAGAAGTGCAAAAATTTACATCGCAACAGAAGGAAAATAGACCCAAAAGAGTTGCTTCGCTTGGCCAAAAGTGGTGAACATTCGTTGTCCAGCAGTTTGTAAACAATCAAAATGATCGTGGTTACTTTCCAAAGAGGTCAGCTGAAAATATGCACCTTCGGTTAGCCACCAGAACTCAAGCGCCGGCCATGGTGATGGTGTGGGCCGCCATAACAACCGATGGTCGCTCTCCGCTCGTATTTATCGACCGTGGCATCAGAATAAATGCCAAATATTATCGCGAAAATATCCTGGAGGGTGTACTAAAGCCTTGGGCACGCAAACATTTTGGCCGCAGTCCTTGGACATTCCAACAGGACTCAGCAGCATCGCACTCAACATACGCCACCCAAGAATGGTTACAATGATGTTCCTCGCTTCATTTCCAGCGCACAATGGCCAATTTAAAAAAATGTAAAAATTATGGCGTTTGACTTTGTTACAGTTTTTTTTTTATCTCATCCTTTAGTTATTTCTGGGTTGTCTGGTACCAAATATCGAATGCATATTACGAATGTGAGGGACTTACAGACCAAATCGGAAGAAACATATATATGGGAGCTAAAGCTATATCGGAACAGATTTTCACAAAAATTTGGTGTACTTGCTTCTAGGCTGAATTCGGTCGGTTGTGTCAAAATTCAGGTCATTTGGACTGATATTGGTCATTTAGTGCACAATCCACCCGAAATCGGTCGAAGATATATATGGAAGCTATATCCAAATCTGAACAGATCTTGATACAAATTGGGAGAGGTATTTCTGAGCTGATCTCTGGTACCAAAGATTATTGTTGTGGAGTTCATATTACGCATGTGAGGGACTTAAAACCCCAAATCGGATGGAACACATATATGGGAGCTATAGCTATATCTGAACCGATTTTCACCAAATTAGAAGTACTTGCTTCTAGACTGAATTCGGTATGATGTTCCAAAATTCCGGACATTTGGACTGTTATTGGCCATTTGGTGCATAATTAACCCTAAATCGTTTGAAGATATATAGCGGAGTAATATCTAAACTTGAACCGATTCTCACCAATTTCAATAGGGTTCGTCCTTGGGCTGAACAGATATTGTTTGGAAATTTTCAACACAATCGGACAATAGATATGACCTGCATTTTGTTCACAAAAATACATGGACAGACTCGCGGACGGTCTGACAGGAAAAATCGACTCAGAATGTGATTCTATGAAGATCCTTAAAAAGGTCTATCTCGCTTCCTTCTTCATGTTAAAAACAAATGCACAAGCACAAAATACCCTTAAATCCTTATAGACTGGTACCCCGAGTTGGTTTGATTTTTGTTAGAGGTGACAATATAAGATATGCGAAGTTTCGAATGAAACATGAATTCCCTTTTATCTATGATTCTCCAAAATGTTGCCCGTTGAGGGGAAGGTCTCTGAAAGTTTGGAGTTATACATCCCATCTTTATACTAGTATTGAAAGACTTGCTGAGATTTTCCAAATCAAAGGCAACTAAAGAATTTTTTTGCGATTTAGGAGAATTAAGATTATTTATAGTTTCGACCAATTATGAGGGAGGTACCAGAAACTATTGGCCGATATTGCTCACCTTTGAACTCGATGGAATTTTTAGGACAACGTTTGAACCTAATTGGATATCTTCTTAGAGACATTTTTAGCTGGCTGGGTCAGATAAACGGACGGATGTCTCCAAATGTCCTGAAAATTTCTTTCAAAGAGGCATGGGGTCTAATGTCATGGTGAGACTCCTTTGTGATAGAGGTACCAGAGGGAGTATTCGCGATATCCCATCTTACAAAAGATTTGGGGTTGGTATATATATTAGGACTTGTGAAATTTAAAGAGGGACTCTTGTTTTACTCTTATAGGAGTTATTAAAATATCTAAATTTAACACTTTTGGGGGAGGCAATAGAGGAAGGCGGCCCGTTTGTCCGTTTTTGCACCAGACCTAGCACTGATACAAGTATTAGCATTTGCAAAGTTTAAAGGAAATCCTTTTTCTTTCTTTATTTGCCACTCGGGATTTTTTTTTCAAAAAAAAAAAAAAAAATGGAAGTTATTACACCTAACATTTATAAAAAAATATACATTATTTGAGAGAAAAACACATTTCTGATTTTACATCGTCCTCTTCTTTAAGTTTGGAAGTTCCGTTAATTGGAACTTTATCTATATTGAATATTGGTTTGAGACAATTAAATCTACCCACGAAAATCCGAAATATGAACATTTTGGTTAGAAATATATTGAAGTACTGTTATATGGACCGTTAGGCCGATGTGTTCCATTTTCAATACCAAACAACCTTGGTTCAAAAGCTCTATGTTTAATGGCGCGAACTCTATCCTGATTCCAACAGACAAAAAACTAGACGGACATGTCTAAATTCGATATAATTTATGGGATCCCCGAAGTATTTCGAAGTGCTACAAACGGAATGAAACATTTAGCATATCCTCCATTTTATGGAGGAGTGTATAAAAATCCATGTCGTTGGTTACATTATTCAAATAAATATCCCACTAAAATTATTTAAATAATACCCACAACCAGTGCAGGCCTATCAAACTTATCTGTCATACAAATCGATCTGCATTGTGACTACTGTGTAATTGCTTCCAAGAATCGATTCAAATAAACAATAGTACTTGTTGTAACTTTCGTTTTCGGTTCAAATGTCCAACAACAAAACCCCCAAACATTTCGAGTGGGTATTATGTTTGGAAACATTGTTTCCCATGCCTCTTACCCATCGTAAGTGGGTGTCTTCGCGTTTTTTGTTTTGTTTTGTTTGCTTTATTATTGATGTACCGTTGTCGGTGAGGAACTCCCCTAATGAATGAAATTATTCGCTCGCCCATCTCCATCTTCATCATGTTTGGTAACTATGTTTATTGAACCAAAAATTGGTATTGATAGTGGTGGTGGCTGTAGCTGTGGTGGTGTGACCGATGATAAATGATAAACATTTGTTCACAACTTCATTCCAGCCCTGGGCCAGTGGCAAATCGGAATTCGCACATACGGCTAATGCCACTAATAACAATCAATTTAACAATTTATTGCCAATCGAATGATCTATGCCGCCGATAGCGATGTTTCGAATCGGTGCGGTCCGGCCAGGCGGCACTTTGCTCAATGGAGGAGATGGAGATGACTCTCCTCAAATGGACTTTCTTTCATTCGATTTAATTGGCTGGCATTAATAACAGGTGATGGTCGATCGGATTTTATGAGCGACGACATGGAGCGCAAATTACCATCAACTCGCCGGGCAATTCGAACATCCAAGTGGATTTTATTGCCAAAACATTTGATTGAGTAGCAGCTCCATGAATACAAATATTTCCAAATAAGTCTATGACAAGTTAATGAATATCTATTAGAGTAGCCGCATCCAATAAAAACTATTATAATCGAAAGGGGTAGTTATTTGCAAAAAATTTGCATTTTTCGTCTTATCTATGGCTGTGTGTGTGTGTGCGTAACATGGGAAATGTGGAAACCATACATCAAAGTCAAAACAATTTTATTGTGGATATTTTTTGAATTCCTTGGCAAATACTTGAAGACAAGTTGTCCGTATTTGACAAATTGGGCGCCATTTTCAATAAATACATTTATTTGGTTCGTAAGTAACGAATTCTTCCATGTGAGTTCCCAGATGTCCCGACGCCGAGCCTAACCTAACAAAAGGTGGATAATCACATCTACTCATTTTGGGAAGACCTTATTATAGTCTCAACAAGGGAAACCAAATTTCCTCACATAATGTACAATCTCTCATCCAAGGAAAGCTAATATCAAATTTGGAATTGATGGGTATAATAGTTAAGCACCGCCTTAATGTCGATTTGTAGATCCTGAGAAATTTTTCTTCGATTCGTCAGACGCTAATAATTTCTCATTTTTTTGTTGGCAGCACACCCTTACTCACCCGAAAATAATGGAATAGGCAAAGTGAATTTATTTCAAATATTTTCTTTGTGATCCGCAATGAATGGGGCTCCAACATTTGCAATCTCCAGATTCGGAAAAAAACATAATTATATAAAATCACTTAATTATGAGTAGAAAAAGCAGATACGCGCTCCCAGTAATGTTTTCGATTATTACAAAATACCGTCTTCGTTCTGTTATTGCCGCTACAAGGAAACTACAATGAAAATGAAAGTTGGCCATAAAAGAAGAAGCCAACAACATGAAATGCATGACAGACAACACCTCATAAAAATCTTAAATTTTAATTAGTGTTTTTGTGTAGTTTTGTTTGACTTTGATACGACTCATCTGCTTTTGCACAATGGGCCGTAAAGTTTTCAGTTTTAAATTTTAGTACAAGGGCAAAAAGTGTTGGATTAAATTGTGGTTGGCCGTTTTGAACGTGGAAATAAGACCCAAATAAACAAAGACTAGACATCTCTATTTATTTGAATAAAGGTTTCCTTCACTTTAGATGCCGGTATTTAAGGCGTTAGTCTTGAACGGATTCACATTGGACTGTGCTGATTTTTTTTAAATTTTAAATATTTCTACTAATAGGATTGGTTGGGACAGAGGATCCTTGGACAGACGTGTACTCGAACTCAACTTTTGAGTTACTTAACCTTAACAAAACATCACAGCGAAGAAAGGGCTTTTTAACTGAGGTTCACCCGGTTACAGTTAGGGACGTATTTTGTTATTAAAAATTAGGCCGTTTTAGCTAGAGAATATCAATTCCTAAACAATTATTTTGCTAGAAGCTACCCAAGTAACAATTGAATGCTCAACAGAAACGAAGACTTTGACATTTTGTAACGTGGTTTTCTCGTCGGCTGTCAAGTTCTCCATAAGGATTCACTAAACATTATGAAACGAAAAGAGAAGAGTTTTCTCTTTCCTGGAGGTAAAAATAGGGTGTTTTATTGAATTCAATTACTAGATTATGTGAATATATAGGTATGATGGCAATTGACTTCAGAGATTCCCGGAATTCAATATATTTATTGTGTAGATGCGATTAATGATCGGGAATTCGATTTTTACGTCGGTCGGGAAAGTTTTCGACGGTCACGATGTTGATACTCGAGTTGTTGACGAAGTGTTATTGATCGGGGATAGCGTTCAGGTTTAATACGGTTTGAGGATAATAAGAAAGTGATGGGTCGTGATCGGATGTTGACGAGTTGTGGCTGGTCAGGATTTACTATGGTGTCGATTTGTAAGTAGTTGAGGTTTGTAGACGATTGGAACATAATCGGACGTCGAGTATTCGGGGATTGTGATGATGACGTTCAGGTTGTAGACGATTTGATGATAATCGGAAACTCAGATGGATGGACGCCGGTGTCCGGATGTTACGATGAAGCTGTTTGGGTTGTTGACGATTTGAAGATAATCGAGAACTCGGACGATTGAACCTCGGGGTTGTTCGGGGATTACGATAATGATCTTCGTGTTGTAGACGATTTTAATATGTTCGGGTTGTAAACGATATAAAGGTAATCAGGGACTCGCGAACTCTGGTGAGTGTTCGTCAAGGATAACGATTTTCGGTTTACAGATAATCTAATTTTGGCGAACGGCCGTCGAAGACCACGATGATGACGCTCAGTTGTAGATGATATTCCCCTTTGGTTTGTGGACGATACCGTTGTTCGGGCTATAATCGCGAACTCTGGGGAATGGAATTTTGCTTACATGTGTTCGGGTCGTGATGTCGGGTTATAATCGCAAACTCTGGAGAATGGCATTCGGCTCGCTTGGGTTCGGGTTGTAGATGATGGAGCGCTCGCATTAGTGCTCGGCGGTTAGTTAGCCGGGTCTATGCTATGGTCTTCGACTACCTCAACGTGACTACTCTGAATTTCGAGTAGGACAGTGAACCCGAATCTCCAGTGGGACAACGAGTCCGAAGCTCTTGTGTCAATGTATTACCTGACTTAAAAATCACTACGTATCCTTTAGGTAAGCCTCCTGCAATAACGATCCTCCTCTGTCAACCGAAATGAAAACTCTATATGTCACCGGCAAAGCCAAGTGAATGAGAATTATTTCTCATCTGTTATTAATTGAGTATGGTGGGCGTGATTGCCCTCAGGGCCTAAGGGGATTCCCCAATGGCCTCGGAAGATTCCCCCTATAACCCGAGGAAAAAAACAACGTGTCAACTTCTTCCAAAAGGGCCAACATGACAACTTTTGATTTTTACTAATATTTTCCAAAGAACCAGATGGGCTGAAAAAGAGGATTTGTAAAATTTACTTTTCAAACGATCAACAGGACCCTAAAGTTGGATTTTTTAAAAATATTTTTACAAAGGCCAATAGGATGTCATCTTGGAGCTTCTGTAAATATTTTATTTTTTTTAATATTTCTCCATAAAGACCAAATGTACCAAAAACGCAGTTTTTTTTCGCGTGATGGAGGGTCTCAAATCTTCAACACGGCCGAAATGTATTGATCTTTATGGCCTTACTTATGACAAAACACCAACCAAAAAATCTGAATAGAAGGATTATGACAGATAATATTTGAAATATGAAATTAAAGAGGTATTTCATTTGGTGGTTTAATGATTGTATTGCCTGGACAGTCATATGCTTAGGGTTTCTATCTTTGGGAAAACTAGTGGCACTTCCTAACTTGTTTTTTTTTTCAGAATTTTTGATTGATTTTTACTCCATGGAACAAGACAAAGAAAATGTTCGTCGTAGACCCCATAAAGTATATATATTTTTTAATCAGCATAACATTCTAAGTCGATTTAACGATGTCCGTATGTCTGAGTGTCGGTTGAAAACACATACAGCCCACATTATTTGACGCAGAACTTAAAAATCTGGCAGAAAAATTGTATTATGTCAAGAATGGTTGGTATTGAAAATGAGATACATCGGTCCACATTGTGGAATAGCCGATAGGTATTCGGTATTTTGCACATTCTTCCACAGATTTGTCTAAAAATTGGTATTTGTTTGTCATTTGTTTGTCCGGTGGCGAAACATTGTATGTATAGGTCCACATTTTTGCATAGGCCCCATATAACGGTAAGTCCCGATATTCGTATTTTAAAGATTTTTGCCATATTTCTCTACGAATTTGTCTACAAATTGGTATTTGTCTGGAACTAGGACCCATAGTTCCGGTGGCAGAAAATTTAAAATTTTGGGCCACTTTTTCGATACTCAGTATTTTGATAAACCTGGTCACATTCACCCACGAAATTGTTTCAAATTTGGTATTTAATTCTTAAAGTATAAAGTTGTCTATGGAGGTTCCCGTTTTGGTATGGCCCCCCTACCACGGCTTCACCCACTTTAGGGTCTTTTGAAAATTTTAACAGCACGTCTTACTGGTATTTGTAGTTTAAAGTGGAACACGTTTGAATTCAGATACTTTTATATAAAAATGTTTTCTTTACCCAAATGTGGAAAATTTAAAAAAAATCGGCGCGACGGTATATTTGAAAGAAAAAACACCAAACCCTTGTATGTTTGTCAAATCTTCGATTTTTATTTAATTAAAAAAAAACACACACAATGTTCCATATTTTAAATATTTTTCCAAATTTTAAATGGCATAAGGAAAACATCCACAAATGTGAAAGTTTACAACTATTGTTGCAGTGGAGTAAACCATTTTATGTAAAGCTCTTGAAGCTTTCCCCTGCACGTTGCCAAAATAAATAAGGTATCCCAACAAAAATAAGTTGTTACTTTTTGTTATTGTTATATAATGGTTTGTAATTTATTATTGCCAATTGTTGTTTACACTTCAATCAATAATGCTATTGTGCTTGTAAATGTGTGTGTGTGCGTGTGTTTTTGTGTGTATGTTTAATAATTGTTAAAAATTAAATAAAATAATAATAATTTATGTAACCATATAATTATCTAATATTACTTTCCTTACAACTAATTGTTCGTTTGTTTATGATCGATTGTAAGAGCGTGTGTGTGTGTGCGCATGAGAGAGGGTGAGTGAGTAAATGTGGGACAGTATTTGTTGGGCTCTCAAATGGAATGGAATGAATTTGTTAAATAATTTCAAACTAAATTAAGTCGATGCGTTCCCCCATTCCTTTTAAGGGGGGAAAGTTGGCTGATATGTCGGTCGGTCTCTGTCTGTTTATCTATTCATATTTACAATGTTTGTATGTTTTTTGTTTGTTTGAAGGGAAGTGGGTCCTGGGGCAGTTTTCTGTTCTTCTATAAATTTGTGAAAGGGTCGAATAGGTTTTGTATTTAAAATAAATGAAATCAGTCGTTGCAATGGTTATAAATCCGGAAGATCTGGGTACGTGGTGTTTTATAGAAATTCTCCGGGTTTGATGCAAAAAACTATTGAACTGATTGGTGAACATGCATCATATTGAACACCTTAGCTGGGTTGTTTTTCTGCCCAAGGGCATTCTAAGTGGAGATTCCAACCTCTACTCGGATTGCCTATAACCAAAGAACAAGTTGATTTCGTTTCAGGGCTTGTTGTATTCTCCGCATGTAATTGCCAATTTGTTTTAGCTTCGTTCTTTTTTTTCTGTGTAAATTTTCATAAGGAATATCGACTCATATCACTGGTTAATGGTAATCAAAAAAATAATAATAACGAAATTATTGCTCTAATTTGTTAATGTAACGAAAATATCAAATAAATTAGATGAATTAAATAGTGGATGGGGCGAAGTGGCTTCCGCTACTTCATCCCAACTAAAACATTAAATAAAAGTGCCCTAAATTCTAATCGCTTAGAATAGTTTGATTTACATAGGCAACTAACTAAATAACTAACACATACTACAATATATATAAATACAAATGATGATTATTTGCTACAAATGTCGTCGATCATCATCAACGGAATGTTCGTTCGGTGATCGTCGTTCTTGTTGGATTGCATTTAAAGTCTAAAATTGTAAAATCTGATTGATCCAGTCTCTGAACTCGGAAATTCTTGTGTAGACACCGGGCTGGTTGGCCTCGGCACAGCCAATGCCCCAGGAAATGACACCGCCCAATTGGAATCGTTTGTCGGATTCACGTTGCAGGACCATGGGACCACCAGAGTCGCCTTGAAATTTATGAAAAAAGAAATAATATTTAAAAATTCTGATATAATTTTAGGCCAATTTAGACTATACCTTCACATGAATCGTAGCCACCCTTTTTCCATCCCGCACAAATGAATATGTGCGGTATGTGCTCAATATATCCGGCCGATCGGTACATGGACTCACAAATGGTGTTGTTGATAACGGGCACCGCTACCTCTTGCAGCACACTGGGCAATGGACCATCTTCATAGAGGCGACCCCAGCCGGTCACAAAGGCCGTCTGGCCAATGAAATCTTCATCGCTGTCTGGCACACAGACTGGTATAATGTTGGGTTGGAACGTCACCGGTTCATAGAATCTGCAAAAGAGTTCATAAAATTACAACGTTTCATTCAAAATCAAATATAAATGGAATTTACCTCAATAACGCCAAATCGTATTCGAATGTCCGTGGATCGAATTGTGGATGGGAGGCAACAATTTGTACTCTCCTTTCTTGATATCCATAGGGTTCTTCCTCTTCCGCCAAATCGTATTCACCCAGACGCAAGAGCAAGTCCGATGGGGGAACACTGAAAATGGAAAATGTATTGAAAAATTATTTGGTGCAGAAGAAAGAGAGATTGAGATGTTAAAATAATGGATAATTCACAAAACATGTCACATTTTTTTAATATTTGTATTAAAATTGGTCTGGACAATTCAGCCAAAATTTTAATTAGAAATGGAAAGTGTTTCCTATTCAATTTTTTTGCAATCGTAAAGTTCTAACAACTTTGCATACTAACCCAATCATCTTCTATATATATCATTTTGAGGAAATCTATTTCAAGATCTGGGCGTCTGACTCTCAATGGGAGAGCCCGATTTGCTCAATACTTGTAACAACGACATATTTTGTTAAACTTAGATTTACTTCAAACTTCTCACATTCCGGTAGATCTACTAAAATAAGGTTTAGCGGTGAGATGGGATATATCGTTCTCTTATTTTCGACAACTCCCACAAAAACGTTCAACTTTGAAGAATTAAAACTTTGAATGATAAACTAACGCATGGAAAGTGTTCGGGTTCAAGGCTGGTAAATCGGTATTTCTGTGTCAAACTTAGGCCAAGAGGGAAAATGGGTAACATACAATTTTAAAAAATGATTAATGCAATATAATGTTCATGTTAGTAGTATTTCTACCAAATCAAGTTTGAAAAGATAGACTACATCGTTTGACTTTCTCTGGGAGTTCCCTAAAAGGGTCCTTTTTCGGAAAAACTTGGGTGGATTTGGTATATACGAGGGAACATATATCCTAAGTATGTTAGCCTGATTTGGTGAAAACCCTCTCAAATATATTTATAGCTCCCATATATTTGTCTCATCTCCCATAGCCGTAATATTCATTGTATAAAAATTATGTTCGGTACGGCTTAGATACATATCGGTTCATATGTGGATATACAGGGTGAGATGAAAAAACTGCAACCAACTTCATTTTTCTTCAATGCTGTCATTTTTAAGCCATTGGTCCGGTGACAGCCCATTATATTGTTTACAAGCGTACAAAAGCATTTTGGTGAGAATTTTCCAAAAAAAATTTATTCGTGATGCAATTCAAGCGTGATGTGTGATTTCTTTATATTTGCCTGGAAAACCTAAAGTGGCTATCTCGTACCATCGTTCATTACCGTGATACTGGTAGCGTAGCCCCACGTCATGGAAGTGGATGGAAGAAAACAGCACCACCAGCAGAAATGGTTCGAAAAGTAAAGAAGCTACTTGATCGAAACCCGCGTCGCAGTGGTCGAAAAATGGCTCGTGAGCTGAACATATCGCTATATTCCATTCGGCAAATACTGAAAAATGAGCTCGGAGTAAAGCCATTTAAATTCCAAAAAGTGCAAGAATTTACACCACAAAAGAAAGAAAAGAAACTCGAAAGAGCTAAAGAGTTGCTTCGCTTGGCCGAAAGTGGTGAACTGCCGAATTTGGGTTTCTCCGATGAGAAAACATTGGTTGTCCAGCAGTTTGTAGACAAACAAAATGATCGTGTTTGCTTGCCGAGAGGTCAGCTGAAAATGTGCACCTTCGGTTGGCCACCAGAACTCAAGCGCCGGCTATGGTGTGGGCCGCCATAACAGCCGGTCGTCGCTCTCCGCTCGTATTAATCGACCGTGGCATCAGAATAAATGCTGAATATTATCGTGAAAATATTCTGGAGGGTATATGAAAGCCTTGGGCACGAAAACATTGTGGCCGCAGCACCAGCGCACTTAGCAGGCGCCATCCAAGAATGGTTACAAAATGAAGTTCCTCGCTTCATTTCCAGCTCACAATGGCTACCAAAATCTCCGGATACCAATCCGTTGGACTATTGTGTCTGGCGTTTTTTGGAAAGAAAGGTTGGCACTAAAAAATACCAAAGTGTCGATCACCTCAAGCAAGCGCTTTGCCGGGAATGGGCCAAAATACCACAGAGCAACATTCGGGCAGCGTGTGACGGTTTTATTGGCCGTTTGACGGCCATAATTCGTGCCAAAGGTGACCAATTCGAACAAACCTAAGCTTATTCTAAAATTTGATGCTGTTTCCGGCATTTTTTGCTTTCATTCAATAAAATTAAAAAAAGAAGTAAAAGTTATGGCGTTTGACTTTGTTGCAGTTTTTTTATACCCTCCACCATACTATGGAGGGTATATTAACTTTGTTATTCCGTTTGTAACTCCTCGAAATACTCATGTCAGACACAACAAAGTATATATATTCTTGATCAGCGTAAAATTCTAAGTCGATTTAGCGATGTGCGTCTGTCTGTCTGTTGTAATCACGCTATCTTTCGAACGAATTGAGATACAAGGCTAAATTTTTGCACACACGTTTATTTTTACAGTAGGCAGGGTAAGTTTGTAAATGGGCAATGTAGGTCCACGTTTTCATATAGCCCCCATATAACGGTACCTCCCGATATTCGGTATTTTGATGATTTTAGCGACATTTTTCACCGGAATTTTTTCAAATTTGGTATTTGAGGTTCGAAATAGATACTACAGCCTAAGACAGAAAATTGTCTGTGCAGGTCCACGTCTTCGTATAGCCCCCATATAACTGTACCTCCCGATATTTGGTATTTTGATGATTTTAGCGTCTTTATTCACCAAAATTTGTTCAAATTACGCATTTAGGGTTCGTAATGGAAACTCCAGTCTGTGACAGAAAATTGTCTATGCAGGTCCAGGTCTTCGTATAGGCCCCATATACCAGTACCTCCCTATATTCGGTATTTTGACGAGTTTAGGTACAATACTCACCGAAGTTGTTTGAAATGTCGTATTTGAAGTTCGTAATGGATGCTACAGAATATGACAAAAAATTGTCTACGCAGGTTCAGGTCTTCGCACAGCTCCGATATAACGGTACCTCCCTATATTCTATACTTTGATGATTTTAGCTACATTATTCGCGTTTATTTCAAGTTCCGAATTTGAATTTGGTAATGACTCATGACATATAATGCCTGTGTGGGTCCACGTCGTATAGGCACCAATATAACGGCAATATTCGTTCCAAATGGTGGAGGGTATTCAAAGTTCGGCCCGGCCGAACTTACTGCTTTTTAACTTGTTTTAACTCATCCTGTACCTATCTGGTGCACCTCGTAATTCACACACAACTAATATTTATATCTGAACATAACATGTTATCGTTTCAAAGTTAAAATAATCTATTTTTCTTGATTTTTTCAGAGATTTTCCAGTTAAAAAATGAGGTTTGCCAGTCCAACTCCACAGGATAATCTGTGTTCAATGTAAAACTGACTTAAACATAATCTGCACTACAAAACTGCAATACACTACTACTATTACATATTTTGTAAAGCCGTTTAGAAGCGAAGCCTTCTAAATACGCTTTATCGGAAGAAATAACAGGGGCCTTAAATGAAACTGTTAAAGCTTGATATTCCCTATGGGATTTCTCTCAAAATGTCTGTTCAAAATGACAACCATGAGATCTGGATACAATTTTGGTATGTATAATTACATGTTTTTTCTAATCGAAACTATGCATCCATATAATTTCCGTTTACGGTAAAAAAATTTGACATTTAAGCAGAGTGTTTCTTTTTCCTTTCAAAACTAAACATCAAAATAACTCCATTACTTACTTATCCACACAATGTGCCGCTGTTATGGCCCAATTTTCATTCAGCAACGCAGCTCCGCACTTATGCAAGTAGGTTGAGGTACGCCACTGTCTCAGCGATATTTGCCATGGCCAACGACCAAAGGCCGCATTGGAACCACCCACAATGCGTGGTTCGGGGAACATTCTTCGGCCGCAAACTGAAATTGGGGAAAGAGGAAAATCGATTATTCTCTAGTTTAACTGCCACTGGGCGATCATTACCTTGTCTATAGTCGACACCCTCCAGACTGTTCGTAATGGAGACATTCACTGCCAGACTTTCAGGACTTTCGGTGGTGAATAGATCGACGATTGGTATGTCTGTGGCCGGTGGCTGGGGTGGTGTAATGGACGAGGCAGCAAATGGAGCCTCGGTAATTGGACTTGGTGGGATTGTTGGCGAGCTGGGTTTGGAAGTTGTAGTCGTGGAGGTGATTGGTGTGGATGGTGTTGCAGTAGAGGGTGTGGTGGGTTTCTCTGTGGTGCTAGTTGTCGTTGTTGGGGTGGTATAATGAGTGGGAGGTTTATGTGTAGTTGTCGTCGTTGATTTTGTTGTTGTTGTGGTGGTGGTGGAAGTGGTTGTGGGCTTGGCTGTCGTCGTTGTTGTTGTACTGGTACTAGTTGTTGTGACAGGCTTGCGGGTCGTTGATGTTGTCGTCGTAGTCGATGTGCTGGATGATAATTGGAAAATAATCGGTTTTTGTGGTGGCGATACAAATACTGTATTGTTATTCACCACAGCACTAATACTGGTGATGACAGAGACACCGACTTCCTCGTATTTGATTGAGTCGAGTGATTCTGCAAGAAGAAAATTCAAAGGTTTTATTGAGGTCTATATGAATTGAAAATAGTTTATTAAATTTATTTTTCACTGGTGGTGACTTCATGATCCCACTAAACAATCACAAACATGCAACACCACATAATATTGGAAACAATCCACAATAAGGGTTAACACCAACAGACGTAACAATAATCTCAGCTCCTTGTCGTACTTGGGCAGGGTAAACAAATGAGGTTAATTGGAATACTACCGTTTTTATAGGTCAAAATTTATACTTGTTTCGAATATCGGGCTAGAATCGGTATATCGGCTATACTTGTAATCAATATCGGGCTAGAATCGGACAAGGGCGATAATAGTGACGAATTTGATCACAAGCATACTTTGGGCCTGATTTTGAAAAAAGCTCCCTATGGTCAAATATCAACATAGATTGGAATTCGGATTTTTGTGTAGAAAAATTAAAATTTGTATTATCTTGCGGATATTTTATTTTGGAAGCCATACAGGACACACTTGTTCGAAAAAAATTATCTTAAAGGGGTCAAATACTGTACGAATTTAATGAATTTTCGAGTTCTACTGAAGATTACAATCTTCCATGATGTTGCAGCGATAGTTTATCGAACATGTAAGTTTAAACGAAACATAAAAAATGTGTTCTGCCTTAGAATTATGTCCACGTGTAGTATCGTGTCTGTTGGTTTAACTTTATTCCCCATCTTATATTCTTCTGTGGACTTTGAGTTTTATCCCCAAATCGACCACCGCCCTCTTTCAACTTACCTTCCGTTTTGTTATTGGCATTGGGGCCAGCTGTTGTGACAGGCATCCAGTCGGTGTCTGAAGCTTTGTTAGGATCTGCAGGTTCTGCATCAATATTTGTCCAAGTTACCAAACCTGGTTTTTGGGTGGTCGAAACGACCTCAGGAGCATCGGTGGTGCTTTGATGCACCGGTGGTGGTATGGTTGTGGTGGTTGTTGTCGTTGTTTTCTTAGTGGTGGATTGTGGTTTCTTTGTGGTGGAAGTCGTCGTAGTAGTTGTGGTATATGCAGAACTGGATGAGGAGGTCGACGACGTTGCTGGCACTTTTTTCGTTGCATCGGTTGTGGTGCTGGTAGTGACGATGAGTTCTTCTGGCGCATTGGTGGTGGTGGTGGGTTTGGGTCTGGGCTTAAATGAAGTCGTTGTCGGTCTCGGCACCTTGGTAACTGTCGCGGTGGCGGTAACTGTGGGTTTCGGTTTGGGTCGGTATCCACCGGGATATTTGGTAATGGTTGCATTTGCTGTTGTTGTGCTGACATGTGTCGTCGTGCTAGAGCTGCTGCTGGAAGTTGTGGTGGCATTCTGCTGCTTCATTTGATCGGCCATTGTTGTAGGCAATGGCTTGTTTGTTGGTTTTGCCGTCGTCCGTTTATGGCTTTGAGGCTTCTTTGTCGTGCTTGGTTTCCGACTGGTTTGTGGCTTGGGTTTAGTTATGGGCCGTTGAGCCGTGGTCGAAGTTGAATTTTTGACATTTGTTGGACCGACAGTGAGTTGTGGTGACTTTGTCGTTTTGGACGCTACATTCGGTCGCTGAGTGGTAACGGATTCCATTAGTTTTGTCGGTTCGGTGGGTGTTGCCACAGTGGTTTCCACAGTTTGGAAAGTGAATAGTTTTGTGGGTGGTGTGTTAAGCTCCGAGGTCAGTTCATCTTGTGCCACTTTGCTGCTGGCTGTTGTGGTGAGTATGGGTCGTGGTGTTGTAGTGGTTGTTGTAGTTGTGGTGATTTTCTTTTTCTTTGTTGTTGTGTTATACAAAGGCTTTCCCCCACCGGTTGTACCCTTCGCCGGCTTGGCTGTGGTCCTAATCACAAAGTGCGATTGCTTGTGTGTGGTGGATTGTGGCGGTTTGGCCGTGCTCGTTGTGCTGGGCTTCGTAGAACTTATTGCCGTTGTATTTGTTTGTGTTGTGACCGGTTGGCGGGTGTTTTGGTATTGAGTCGTTGAGCCTTCTGAGAGCATAGTCTGAGTTACAATATTCGAGATTTGAGTCAAATCTGCTTGCGGCTGTTGCAAGGTTGTATTGCTGTCAATGTGTGGCCCCAGTGTGGTCAGTTTGAACAGGGCACTCGTCGGCATTGTGGTGGACTCTGAGGTATAATGATGAGATATGGTATTTTGATCTATGCTATTGTCGCCTATCTCTGGGGCAAACAATGAACCTTCGTCCTAGAAGAGAAAGCGAAAGGATTTAATGACCAAATGCTCATTTGTAAAAAATGATGACGACTCACCTTAATGTCACAGCATGATCCGAAGTAGAAACGATCAATGCAGGTGCCCAAATGGGTTCCATTCTGTTTGATGCAATCGATGGCGAACATACAGACGCCAGAACGGCCGGACTTTCTCACTATGCAGGGTAGATGTCTGATGTTTCTGCCGGATTGAACTGAAAAGACAAATAAAGAGATTTTCAACATTAGACACGCCAGTGAAGACCAGTAGCATGGCCGGTTCGTGACATGCAAGTTTTCATTTTGATTTCCATGAGAAGTCATTTTGAAAAGTTTAGAAAGTTTTCTTTGTTGCTTTACATAACATTTCATTTCCTTTCCAAAATTCTGCCTCAACTGGGAGTGGAAGAGGGGAGAATACAGTATTTTTTCTTTTGCGAATTTCATGGCTTGTTATTTTTGGTGTGAGTGTGTGTTTGTGCGTGCGTGCGTGTTTTCAACCCAAAGATCTCCCATTTTTTTCAGTGGTATTTGGGTTGTATTTGTGGTGTTTTTTTTTGTATCTTAATATCTTTTTCTTTTACTTCTTCTTCTTCTTCTTGTCGTCCATCTTCTCCCCTAACAAGCTGCTGGTGATGGCAGTAATTTCATATAATTAACGTAATAAATTCTAAATGACTTCCTCCTCTAGCATAGATTGGATTGTGGAAAGCGGTGGTAGTCGATTGTTGGCCAGTATTCGCCGACTAACCAACTGGCTGTTGTGATTTTCTTCGCATTGTCGGTGGTAGAGTGGCGGGTCTTCAAAATGCGGTCACTCAACGGCAAAAGCCTGACTACCGACCATTATTGTCTTCTGCGTCTCCTTCGTTGCGTGTAAAAGTCCGCACTGCCCAGCTTCACAAATCATTTGCTTGTCACTGTGTTGGTCTTATCTACCGGCCGTTGTTATGCTGTGTAAAAGTTTGCGTCGAACCAACGAGCGAACGCTAATGACTTGACCATCCCATTTGGAGTATCTTTGGTTTGGCTTGAAAACAGTTTACACGATTTACGATTTGTATTCAACTTTTAAATCCCCCTCTCATATAATTTTTTTTTGTTGGCTTGACGTATATCATATTTCTTGCAGTAACTGATCCTGCTTTGAGTCTGCTTAAAAGGGTCACTGAAATTGTAATCGAAACTTGAGAATAACCGTTTTTCTTCGGTGAATAAAACGAGGAAAGATGGAGAGTGGGAAACGCATAAACTGTGGAATTATCTGCGTTGCTTTGGTGAATTATATCGGTAATGACTTGTAATAATAATCGGATTTCCAAAAAGGCAACAAATTAAAATGAACTTAAGAACACCATTATTCAGGGGTAATCAATTAGCTGGCTGCTTAACCCTCTTAAATTATTCTTTTGTCCGACAATAAGCGAGGAAGCTTATAATTTCGATTTGTTGGGTGCGTTACGCCACATTCTAGATACTTTAAATTATGTATGTTTTTGGACAGATCATCTATAAAAATTGTAGAGGATAGACTTCGTATTGCCACCACGGGAATCTTCTCCAAAAATAGTAAGAGTTTAGAGCACCTTCGACAGATTTGAAAACTTTTGTAAAAATGTATCCACATTTTGGTGAACCCCACGGATAACTCCAATATACCGTTTACATGCAAAAAGAAAAAAAAAACCTAAAAGTTGGGCGAGGCCGACTTTATGATACCCTACACCTTTTTGCATATTGAGTAGAGCTTCATATAAAAAAAATAAAATAAAAATATAACAAATCGGATGAACAATATGAGAGCAATAGCTATATCTGAACCGATTTTCACTAAATTTGACTTACTTACTTGCCTCTGGGCTTAATTTGGTCGTAAGTGCCAAATTCCATCCCACTTGGTCTAATATTACACGTTTGGTTAAGAATAAAAAGCAAATCGGAAGAAGATATATATGGGAGATATATCCAAATCTTAACCGATCTCGAAAAAACTTGGGAAAAGTATTGCTGTGCTATTTGATAGATTTCCCCAAATATCTTTGTTACAGATCCGATTTGTTAGATTTGTCCTCCGCAGCCATATTATGGACGGCTGCGGAGGACAAATTTAACAAATCGGATGAACAATGCAGGGTGAGATAAAAAACTGCAACAACGCCATAATTTTTACATTTTTTTTTAAATTTTATTAACTTGCTTGAGGTGATCGACACTTTGGTATTTTTTAGTGCCAACCTTGCTTTCTAAAATACTCCAGACACAACAGTCTAACGGATTGGTATCCGGAGATTTTAGTGGCCATTGCGCGCTGGAAATGAATCGAGGAATCTCATTTTGTAACCATTCTTGGCTGCTGAGTCTTGTTGGAAGGTCTGCAGCCAAAATGTTTTCGTGCCCAAGGCTTTAATACACCCTCCAAAATATTTTCGCGATAATATTCAGAATTAATTCTTATGTCACGGTCGATTAATACGAGCGGTGAGCGACCTTTGGCAGTTATGGCGGCCCACACCATTACCGGCCGGCCGGCGCTTGAGTTCTGGTTGCCAACCGAAGGTGCACATTTTCAGCTCTTTGGCAAGTAAACACGACTATTTTGTTTGCTTACAAACTACTGAGTGGCTTAGAAATGACAGCAGTCTAAAGTTTGTTGCATTTTTGTCATCTTACCCTGTATGGGAGCTATATCTAAATTTTGACCGATTATCTCCAATTACAATAGGATTTGTCCAAGGGTCAAACAAATGACTTGTGCAAAATTCTGGATCGGACAATAAATGCGACCTGTACTTTATTTACAAAAATACATGGACGGACGGACAGACGAATGGACGCACGGACAGGAATAAATCGTCTCAGAATGTGATTCTATGCCGATCATCAAAAGGAACTATGGGTCTATCTCCTTTCCTTTTGCCTGTTACAAACAAATGCACAAATACATGATATCCAGACCACTATTTTTGAGATGAAGAATTGCAAAGACTTTTCTTGTTCTGTTTAGATATTTGATCCTGAACTAATATCGATCTGAGAACAAACACCAGACGAAGTTTGGACTAGATTCTTAGGATTCTTATGGAGTTTTTATACCCTCCACCTTGGTAAGGAGGGTATATTAACTTTGTCATTCCGTTTGTAACATCCTTAAATATTCGTCGTAGACCCCATAAAGTATATATATTCATAATCAGCATAAAATTCTAAGTCGATTTAACGATGTCCGTCTGTCTGTCTGTCCGTCTGTCTGTCTGTTGAAATCACTATACAGCCCACAGTATTTGACGTAGAGCGCCAAAATTTTGCAGAGCAATTCGCATTGTGTCTAGGATGGTTGGTATTGAAAATGAGATATATCGGTCCACGTTCTGGTATAGTCCCCATATAACGGTACCTCCCGATATTCGGTATTTTGATGATTTATGCCACATTTTTTCACGGATTTGTTTGAAAATTGGTATTTGTAGGTCATAGCGGGTCCCTGTGCGTGTGGCAAAACACTGCATGTATAGGTCCACGTTTTGGTATAGCCCCCATATAACGGTACCTCCCGATATTCGGTAATTTGATGATTATTGCTACATTTTTTCACGGATTTGTCTAAAAATTGGTATTTGTAGGTCATAATGGTTTCCACCTCCGGTGGCGAAACATTGCATGTATGGGTCCACGTTTTGGCATAGCCCCCATATAACGGTACTTCCTGATATTCGGTAATTTGATGATTTTTGCCACACTCTTTCATGGATTTGTCTAAAAATTGGTATTTGTTGGTCATAATGGGTTCCAGCTCCGGTGGCGAAACATTGCATGCATGGGTCCATGATTTGATATAGCCCCCATATAACGGTACCTCCCGATATTCGGTATTTTGATGGTTTTTGCCACATTTTTCCACTGATTTGTCTAAAAATTTGTATTTGTGGATTATAATGGGTCCTAGTTCGTGTTGCGAAACATTGTAATTATAGGTCCACGTTTTGGTGTAGCCCCCATATAACGATACCTCCCGATATTCGGAATTTTAATGGTTTTTGCCACATTTCTTCCAATGTTTCTTTTACCCTAAGGTGGAGGGTATTAAAAGTTTGGCCCGGCCGAACTTAATGTTTTTTTACTTGTTTTTTCTATAACTTTTTGTGTTTTGTTCTTCCGAAATAAAATATCTCGCTCAAATATAGTTTTACTTCAACCGAGTTAGAATGAATTTATTACTTATCGGTCTGTAGAAACCCATCAAGAAATCGTCAACATAAAGCCAAAATTTAAAGTTGCCGACCGGGTTAATCGATTTATTAACATGCCACCGCTACAATACTGCACCTATGAAAACTATTGATATCATAGCAACTTACAACTATTCCCATGAGGGAACAAAGAATCTGTTAATTAGACTAAAAGTTTTGGCCTCAAAATCTATTCTGGCAGTTATTTAATTTTATCTTCTCTGGTACCCAATAAAATTTTCCATTTCCAAAATAAAATGGAAAATATTGAAACAAAAATCTAAATTTTCACATAACCGATAGAGAAGAGCTGATCACACGCTATCCGTCAATCTGCATTTAATTGTGGCCAATTAATACTAACTGACAAATAGCACAGTAGTCAATCATCCTCAATGGTAACTTCTTTTACGGCGAATACAAACACACCAAAGAAACCTTCACAAAAAGAAAGACATTCAAAATTAAACCAAAAAAATAAAAAAAAAAAACAAAAAAAAAAATCAACGGCAATTAGCATCCAAATGAAAACAGAAGAAAAAAATTGAATAAGTGAAAGGGAAAGAGAATGAAGTTCGCCGCACTTCAGCGTCTGTGTTTTCGGTCTGAACAATGAAATCTGAAGAAGAAAAAAACAAAAGTATCCAATAAAACCTTCATCTGGTAGAGAAATACAAAATGCCAAAACGGCTGACACCTAGGTATGCGAAAAGGAAGGTAGCTGCCCCAACCGAGACGAGGGGGCGGTCGTCAACAGAAACCGCAAACGTTCCGATATTCATTTCAGATGCATTCGTAGCCCGAGGCTTTGTTGTCTTTTCTTTAGCCATCATAGAAAACGTGAAAACTTACATGACGACACACATAGATTTGTGACTTTACTGCCTCCACCCGCCTAACGTCCGAACAACCCCCAATCGACCAATAAACAAAACATTGGCGACGGGTGGTGGTAGTGGAATTATAAGGAAGCACAGAGAGAGATATTCGGAATATGTGAGACAGCGAAACAGCACGCGACCTACTTTCGTTGTGACAAACCACCAGCAGCGTCGACCGCACCGCACCACCCCGCACTGTCACCACCGCACCATCATCGATAACAACAACAAAAACCACATTAACAGCAGCGACAAACAACCAATATTACATATGGTCGATGAGTCGTGCGGCCAATTGGTAGTCAGTCAGTTAGTAAGTCACCCACAAAAACAAAACAAGCGATACTTTTGTTGTCCGCGGGGCCCTGCTTGCCAAAGAACCCACATTCCCATATATTCAAATTCCTCGAAAGCCACCGCAGCACCCGAGTACGGACGGATGGACGGACAGACGGACCCCACAAACAAACCACTGAAATCGTTCTCGCCACCAACATCAACAGCGAATCGGTAGCTGTAGCAGCGATCGTAAAATTAGCACCAGCATAAACTGCGCATGCGCGCCACTTAGTTGCTGGTTACCAACAACTGGACATGAAATTGCTGCGCAGCTTTTCTTTCGCTACTGCTCTGCAGCCAGTGCACCGTTGACGGTGGCGTTGCTGTTGTTTGGGCCAACAGACGTTGTTGGCCATTGATTGTCGTTGGTTATTTTGTTGTTAACATTAACGACGACTGCGAAGCGATGGCTATACAATAGCCGAGTGAATGAGTGAGTGGCTAGCTGACTATTTGTTTGATCGTTTGGCTGGCTGGCTGTCTCACTAATTGACTGACTGACGCATGACCCAAAAAGAATATAATATTTAAAATACTCCAATACTTATGAGCCACAGCAACAATAGCAACACCAACAACCGATATTGCTGCAGAGCAAAGTGATTTGACTTTCCAAGCATTTCGCCGTGTGAATGAAGAAAATGCAATAGACAAACTGTCAGACAGACAAATGACCAACGAAACCAACCAACCAACCATCACTGTATGTTGTCGATAATAGCAGAACCACTTCTATTTTTAACCCATTCAGGTGTAATTATGACAAAAACAAATTTTAGTAGTTCATCAACGGCAACAAGAATAATTAAGACATTTGAGAATAATTAAAATATATTTCTAACAAAATAATTGAACATATCAGGGAAGTATATATTCGTCTTTGTCAATGATTTATATGTCATACGAATCACTGCAGATCGCTTCAGAATCCTACTTTTTTTGTTGTTTTTAGTGGAATAGAGGATTCAAGAAAGTTACAAGGATTATAAGGGTTGTAATCGTGAATTCTGAAAAATATTTATCAAGATTCATAAAGGCTATAGCTTGGATTCTTTGAAGAATATTTCTTGATTTTAAAGAATGTTTTTAAAGATTTATAATGGCTAAAGGAGAAAAATTGCCAAGGATCAACAGGGTTACATTTATGTATATTTTTAGGCATAATTTTCAAGGCCCACCAGGGCTATAGTTTTGGATTTTTAAATAAGATTTTTCAAGATATTAAGTAGGGATCTTTTAAAGACAATCAATTTTAAAATTTGGGATTTTCAACGACCATCAAGGCAAGCATTTGGACTTTAAAAATAATAAATTAAAGAATGATTTCAAGGACACTCGCGAATATTTAAGTTGCACTAATCAAGGACCTTTTTTATACTTTTTAAAGAATATTGCCAATAATATGTTCTTCTCTGTAAAAAAATTGCATTGTTAGGGCTATAATTTTGGGTATTAAAACATGTTTTTTAAAGGATCAAAAGAGATTTAATCTAGGTTATAAAAAACCTCCTACGATCATCAAGTTTTATTTTACAATATTTCGTACTTTTTGGAACTTTTCACTAATAAAATAATCATTACCTTATACCAGGGTTGTTAACCGGTTCCGAACCGAGCCGCTATTTTTGTAAATAAACCGAACCGTAAACAACACCATTGTCTAAAAAAACATCTGAGCCGAACCAAAAACCATATTTAACGTATTTTTTAAAAATGATTCGGTCCGATTCAACAATTTGCACATCCAAAATTAGGAATCTGTGTCGGAATATAAACAACGCTTTATTATATATTATAGGTTTCTTATGACAGTTAAAATGACACAATTTAACCTAATTTTACTATAGATATCTTGAAAAACGCTTTGAGGTCAGTCACAGGGATAACAAGTAAATAAGCAGTAAGTTCGGCCGGGCCGATCTTTGAATATCCTCCACCACTTGGTACGAATTAGGAAATTTTCAAAAAAAAAAAAAAAAAAAAAAAAAAAAAATATATATATATATATATATATATATATATATATATATATGTATATATAAAAAATATAAAATAAAATAAATAAATAAATAAAATCCATCGGAAGATGCCGTTATATGGGGGATATACGATATAGTGGACCTATGTAGACAGGGGGTAAAGTACTCACAAATAACTACGTGTGTGGAATTTCAGACAATTCTATTGAAAAATGTGGCTAAAATCATAAAAATACCGAATATCGGAAGGTGCCGTTATATCGGGGATATACGATACTGTGGACCTATACAGGCAATTCTCATTCAGAGAATAAAGTGCTCACAAAGAATTCATTGGGTAGAATTTCAGACAACTCTATTAAAAAATGTGGCTAAAATAATCAAAAAACCAAAAATGGGGGGAGGGTGTACCGTTATATGGGGTCTATACGATATCTTGGACCTATATAGATAATTCTCTTCCAGTGGATAAAGTACTCACAGAAACGCCTTGTGTGGATTTTCAGACAATTCCATGGAAAAATGTGTCAAAAATCTTAAAAATACCGAATATCGCAAGGTGTCGTTATATGGGGGAAGTACGATATTGTGGACCTATATAGACAATTCTCTTTCAGAGGGTAAGCTACTTATAAGGAACTCCTTGTGTGGAATTTCAGGCAATTCGATTGCAAAATGTTGCTAAAATCATCAAAATACCGAACATTGGGGGTACCGTTATATGGGTGCTATATATCGTGGACCGATATAGCCCATCTTCGAACTTGACCTGCCTGCAGGCAAAAGACAGATCTGTGCAAAATATTAGCTTCCTATCTTAATTCGTTTTGACTGTAGCGTGATTACAAAAGACGGCCCGTCGGACTGACAAACGGTCGGACGGACGAACAGGGCTAAATCGTCTTAGAATTTTACTCGGATCAAGAATATATATACGTTGTTGGGTCTAAAATAAATATTTCGATGAGTTACAAACGGAATGACGAACTCAATATACCCTTCATACTATGTATTGTGGAGGGTATAAAAATAATAAATTTCAAAAACCGAACCATGGCTCAAAAAATAGCCTGAATCACTGAAAGGAACCAACCCAAAGCGACAAGTGGTTTACAGTCCTGCTTTATATAATATCTTTCAACACCAGAGACCACCATAGGAAATTCCTAGCTTCCTCAGAATTTAACTTTGAAAAAAAGAAAAGCAGTACTTAGTACTTTTTTGTACTACCTTTTAAATTATTGGTTCGTGCAGTGCTAATCGTTAACATATCTTGTGTATATAAATTGTGTATCTCAAACAGTTTTATGATTCAAAAAAAATTTAGTTTTTTTTTTTTTTTTTAGTTTTTTTCTTAAGATTTCTACCAAACCAAATAAAACAAGATTGCCAATATGTAATGTAAACAACTCTGCCTCCTATTTAACAATGGGTTAAAAGCTTGTCTTTGGTGAACTAAAAAAAAATCGTACCAAATCTTGAACTGAAAACGTGATTGCCATGACTTTGGTTTGCTTGCGGCCTATGAGGTTGGCCATTTCGTTTTCGGTTATCAAGAAATGGTGAATGAATCAATAACTTGTGGAAATGAGCAATTTGTAGTGCAAATAGTTAGGCCTATGGTCGATGGAGACACGCTCATGGCTAAAGTCATATTTATAGATCCACCAAATGGAGGAATCCATGAAGAAATTCAAAACCCGTCTCCATCCATTAGCCAGTTTTTTGTTCTCTACCGCCATATCAAGTTGTTCACAACGTACGTTAAAAATCAGTTGGTCACTTGCCAGAACACTGCCAGAGTCCTGATTATGCATTAAAAAAGAGAGACTACGAAATATGCATCCATCCTCAAGCTGCTGGCAGTGCTGCAAGTTATTAATCTTCGCAAACAACTGCACTTGCATGTGCGTGAGTCTGTTTGTTCGGATGTTGATCTCTATGCAAATGTATGTCGCAGTCCCGTTAGAATGGAATTGATTCTTGTTGCTGCAAAATTTGCCTTTGTTTTTGTGCCGCATGGATTCGTTCCAGCTGCACTTCCATGAACTCAAATCATAAACCCAGGCATGTGGGGTTAATTTGTTTCTGCCAACCTGCTTCTCGAACGACGACTTGGTTAGAAAACAAGTTCCACGAGACAAACGATTTGCAAGACATGTTCATTTGGATGGGGGACTACCTCAACCATGGAGTATGCGATAATTGTTGTTGTTCTTATCAACCCCCCAGCGCACCATCGTCTAATTTGAGGAAATGAAGAAATTTGCCCAGATAAAATCAACTGAGATTTTATTGTGAGTGTAAATATTTAACTATGAACGAAACGGCAGAAGAAGAAGAAGACAAAGTTAAACAATGCCAATGGTGATGGTGGTTTTACCTTTTCTTGTTGTCGTTGTTTTTTTTTTTTCTTCTTTCCTCCTCTTTTTGTTTAACGTATTTGTTCCTAAAGATAAGAAATCCATCAGATAATTACGTGAGAGAAAGTTAAAAAACCGCTGTCACTGATTTAACAGCAACAAAAACAAAAAACAAACAAACGCACGAATGAAGACCACAAGAACAACAACATCAGCTCCGCAGCAGCAGCAGTGGCTGTAATGCCAATCATACTGACTGACTTGTCTTGTAGAGCTGGAGATGTGTTATTTGGAAATTTTTCTAAAAAGTGGAACATTTAATACGAGACAGGTTGCTGCATCAGTTACAGCTGGGGAGGAGAGATGACACTGCTGCGGCTGCTTGAAAGTTTTGTGGGTGTGTATTGTCAATGCTGATGCCCCAAAGCCCATTGCAGTGCTGGTTGCTGTGTGCCCGCAAAGGAAGCAAACGAATAGTACAACTGGTTGCAGAAAACATCTGCAATCCTCCAATTCATTCGACATTCCAATTCCTTGGCCAGAGGTAAAACCAAATGCTTTCTTCTCCATGGAAAGCGTTTCGAACTCAATTCAATTCTATGCCACATGGAATGTTTGCCAGCCTGTGTATGTGTGTGATTGTGGCTATCACGTTCTTCTAATGGAAACCTGATACATTCCAATGGCCAAATACACATCCACATAAACAGGTTAGCTAGAACAAGTGCGCCTACTTCTTCATTACTAAAACAAACAAATCGAAACTTGGCTATCGAAGAATTTATAGCGAACCCATGCAGGGGGATTGGTGAGGGGTATTCAAAACTATTTGTTTTATATTGACCTAAGAAATGCCATAAAGCTGAGCTGTTCTTGATTGTGACGAACATTGGCCAAATTAATAAAACAGGCATTGATATTTAATTTGGGCTAGAAGATTCGGACAGAATTAGAGATATGGGACAGATATCGAGGCAGTCGATCTTCATCATTGGATACTTGACGCCAAGAAAAACGTCTGAATTTCGAATGAGATGGTGTACCGTGATAGGTAAGAGCTAAAGCTCTGAATCCAGACAAAATGACGAAATGTACGGAAATGAATATAGCTATTAAGGGGACGACTAGATCTAAAAATCGAGAATTTGATATGTCAGTCACTATTTGCGTACACGGTTGAGATAAGACTATTTCGTACTAAAAATTAAAAAAAAAACCTACTAACCAAGCTACTGATCGGAATTTGTACGTGGTATCCGTCGGTTTTGCCCACAGATCTATACCCTCAGCCAATGTTCGATAGCAAGTTGCAAAAAATCGCTGACTTGTTTCGCAAGTAATGACAGATAAAAGTATTGAAAATTGTGACCCTTTGTGAGTGAGGTACCAGAAGGGGTTAGCAGATAAATATGATCTTCAAAACAAATCTTGTGTTAGCAAAAATAGCAGATGTTAGTAGAAATAATAGGATGTGTGAAATATTAAGATAACCGGATGCTTATTTCGGATTTTCTAATCGTTTTGATTATTCAAAACGTTGACCCTTTGTGGGGGAGGTACCAGAATGACTGGACCGATCTCTAGCATATTTACAACAGATCTTGTGTTGATAAAAATATTGAGATGTGCAAAGTCGGATGGAGTCGGATATTAATTTCGCGTTTTATAAGCTTCAGGCGTATTGAAAATGTTGACCCTTTTGTGGGGAAGGTACCAGACCTTGGGTTAATAAAAATATTGTAATGCGTGTAATTTGAAGACGGTCGGACTCTTAGATCACATATTATTAGAGTTATAATAATTTAAAATTCTGACCCTTTGTGGGGGACGTACTTGATGGAGTGACCGATATTGTCCATTTTAGCACTTGGCGTAGCACTGATGCAAATATTAGGATTTGCAAAGTTGGAACAAAATCGGATTATCCTTTCTCTTTCTGTGCAGTAAATTATTTCCTTTTAAAATTTTGATTTTTTGTGGAAGGTACCAGAAGGTGTCGACCGATATGCCCATCTCCGAACTCGATCTAAGTTTGATAACAATATTACGATGTACCAACAATATTACGTACGAACCAGCTAGATACACAGTCGGACGGACGGACATCGCTAGATCGACTCGAAATGTCTGGAAACGGATTTGGTCCAAAGAGACGTAGGGTCTAAAACCGTTATTTCGATTAAACAAGTTTTGGCCGTATTAAATGATATATACCCTCTGTAGCCATATGACTGAGGGTAAAATGGAATAGTAATAGGTCATTGCGTAAAGCAATGCATAGGAATATGTTTTCATCCTCCTTAATCGATTTGCACTGTGGAAATGCCTACTGAAATTTTAATTGTCAATTTTCGATTTCGTGTCCCAAAGTTTTTTAAAATCGAAATTTTAGGTTTCATGTGGTTTGATTGTCAATTTTCGGTTTCGCGTCCTAATTTTTTTTAAAATCGGAATTTTACTGAGCTGAAGTAAAATTCGAAGACCTATGTTCACCACGTAAGTGGGCTTTTTTGTAATTGAATCGGGAAAGACTTGTTTGCGAAACTGAAATAAAATAACCAGTTTGGCCTGGTTAAAAGTTCTGATTGCTCATGAAATATTTATAGTGTCTGCGAGGAAGTTTTCAATGTTTTCCAAATTCATTGCAATTATGGTGTCTCCAAAATATTTAACTACTTCTGTAAGCAACGTAATACGGTTTATAAATTATTTCATATTTTGTCCCAACGAAGACATTTTCATGCCTTCAGAAGCTTTCTTTGGTGTTTTCAACTTCTTTATCTTTAACTGCCTACTTGTATTGAAGTCGGCATTTTTATAAATAGAAACATTTCATAGCCACCATTGCCGTGGTAAAAAGGTTAAAAAAATTAAAATAGTCTCCACATGGTGAGAAATGTCGAGGCAATTAACATCTGGCAGAGTTCACACACACACACTCACACATTTAATTTAATTAAACCTCCCAGCACTTCGTCTCCCTAATTGCACCTGTTTTTGACGTCAAATTTAATTTAATGTAACATTTTATGGATCGTTGGTTGACAAGTACAAGATAATGTCTAAATTACATTATTTCAAAAACAAAAGACTTAAGACACAAACTTGAAAACCTGTTTAAAAGCGCTGCGACTCATTTACTTCACACAATTAAAACAAAATAATCTCTTGTTTTTTCGGATGTGATAAAAAAGAAATGTCTAATATGTTGATTGACATGAAAGTCAGTCTAACAATTTTTTACTTAGCCGATATCATCTATAATTTGTTAAGAATTCCCTGCCTTTTCTGCTAAGAGGAAATGCATACCGAAACAAACTAATGGCATAGATTTTGAGTTTGTCATTTTTATTTTTTACTTAGCCGATATCATCTATAATTTGTTAAGAATTCCCTGCCTTTTCTGCTAAGAGGAAATGCATACCGAAACAAACTAATGGCATAGATTTTGAGTTTGTCAACAATTGGGATTTAAACTTACATTGTGCTAAGCTGGGATTATCCACAAAAACGGGATTGGCCGATGCTGTTGTTATCAACGTCACCAGCACCAGGGTTGTTATGCTGATCAAATTCATCAGACTGCTCAGCCTGCTTCTGGTGCTGGGCGCTGACTTCTGTGCTGCTGACGGGCTGGAGACATTGTTGAGCTTCTGATACTGACAACGACGTCCCGGATGGGTATGGTTTTTGATTTGTGTGAAATGTTTTCTCAGCTTGGTGCAGAACACGGTGGCTGCGGATGGCGCTTCTTTGGCTTGGCAGGTATTTTTTCCGGTGCTCATGGTTGCATAATCACAAAATATGGGGGGCGAACTACTCGTCGCTTTCATTGGTTTATCTGACCCCATCTGAAATGAAACAAAAACGAAAGAAAGAAAGACATAACAAAAGGTTAGTCATATGCAGATCAGAGTTAGTCAATGCGTTAGCAGTTAAGGGTCGTCCTCACGCATCAGCTTTGATGCGGTGTGGTCAATTGTGTGTAACCAGGGGGTGAGTCATTTCAAATGAATTGGCTTGGCATCGGAGTGGCATACCAAAACAAAGATTATGAAAGTACTTGGTAAGTCCCATGAATATGATGATTAATGAAATTTCTTGCAGCTATTAATGACACACCGCCATCGAGGAGGGTTTCTTGTAATGACTTTTTATTGGGAAATCAAATCGCATCCAAGTTTACCTCGTTGTGTGATGCCCAGTTTCTTAGGAAGTCGATAAGCGGCGTTTCTGGGCCACACTTCGTTAAAAATGTTGTCTAACAGTTTGGCTTTCTTCCTCACAGAGATGTTTAATGTACCAACTCCTCTCCCTCCCTTTTCCAACACTACTTCATCTTAAGTTCATGGCAGTAGTTGTCTTGAGCAAAAACCCAGAGAAGTAAAAAAAGTTAACGCCACTGTCTTAATATAACTTACGCCTTTTGTTGGGTTAGAACAATGTTTTTCTTCTTCTCCCCATTCGCCGTCATCCAACCTCCAACGCCACCACAGTTGTCAACGTTTCTTTCTCCATTAGCTCTTGACTGATGAAGACATGAATTATGTCTACCTCTTGCGCCGACATAAGTCTTGCGTAACAGGTCGTTGACACAAACATCTCTAGTGACAATCACAATTGTTTTTTTCTTTCTTCTTCTTCTTTATTTTGCTAAGATGAATGGCAAGAACGAGAAGAAAGAAGAAAGGTTCTGGGGTTCTTTGTAAAAGAAAAGAAGCTCAAGCATAAAGGCAATGACAAAGGGCTGACGATTTGGTAGGTTTTTGGTAGTTTTAAAATCCATTGTGATTCTGAAGGGTTGGTTTTGGGGGAACTTTGGGTGAAAAATGAGTATATTTGAAATCAATTGATAATCAATTGTGGCCTCAACCAATAAATATGAGTTTTAATCGATTTTTAAGGCATTTACAAAATTGAGTTTGCGGGGAGATCCCAAAACCTATTGCCAAAAATGTATACAAATTATAACTAATTATAAACATGGATATATTTAATGTGCCAAAGGAGTCTCTTTACTAAAGGCGGAAATATTTCATAGAAAACTAAATAAAGTACTTCGATGGAGAAGACATCCTGTAGCAGTCGCATGATTTTTTTTAAGATTTGTAAGTTATTTTGATCGTTAATCGTTTGGCATAGGATTTAATCCGAAACAGAACAAAATGTATAATTTTTCATATCTGTTAAAAGGGTATATTATCATTTCCCGCAAAGATTATTTACCCCCTTCTGCGATTCTACGATCAAAATCTCTCTTAGAACAAAAACCTTAGTCATCTTTATTTTTGCATCAATTAAAAACCATTTGTTCGAAAAAATTATGTCGCTAAATGGCTATATATGTCATTTTACATGGCCAGCATGAGTCTCATTAAAACAAGTGTGCCTCTTTGAACGAATTCCGTGTTAGCATATTTAGAGTAGGCCACAATAATTCCATCACTATAAGCGTGAAGTTCGAAGATAAGCAATATACCCCTTATGGTTGCGCTCCCACAAATGGTAAAAATTAAAAAAAATATTTCCCAAATTTCGATACCTGTCATCTTCACACCAGATCTTGCGTTAGTAAAAATATTTGGATGTGTGAAATTTAAAGAGAATCTGTTGCTTATTTCGCGCTCTATGAGAGATATTATTATTCAAAATTTTGACCCGTTGTGAGAGAGTTACCAGAATTAGTGGTGCGATATATCCCATCTTCGCATCAGATCTTGAAAAAGAAATCGTATGTTTATTTTGGCGTTCTGTAAGCTTTATGGTTACTCAAATTTTTGACCGATTGTGGAGGGGGTACCAGAAGTAGTGTGCCGTTATATCGGTTCTATATACCTGATATTGTTTTAGGGCAAATATTAAGATGTGCGAAATTTGAAGACCATCGGACTCACATTTCACATTTTATAACAATTATTATTGTTCCAAATTTTGAACCTTTGTAGGGGAGGTACCAAAAGGAGTGAGTCGATACATCGCACCTTCACACCAGATCTTGTGTTTTTTCGTGTTTCATGAGCGATATCAGTATTCAAAATGTTGATCCGTTGTGGGGGAGGTACCAGGAGGAGTGATTCGGCCTATCCCATCTACGTACCAGACCTATAGTTGTTAGAAATATTGGGATATGCGAAATTATTTCACAATTTAATAAGCGTTGGGAATATTCAAATTGTTTACCCTTTGTGAGGGAGGCACTAGAAGAAGTCGGTCTGTATTGTCAAATTTCGCACCTAACCTAGGGCAAATACAAATAATAAGTTTGAACAAAAACGGATGATCATTTCTTGTTCTGTGAGGTAAATAATTTTCTGTCAAAATGTTAACCTTTTGTGGGATAGGTTCCGATATTGGCCATCTCCATGCCAGGAGTGGATCGATATTGGCCATCTCCGAATTCGATCTATGTTTGATAATAATATTACGATGTACCAAGTTTAGATCATACATCAGAGAGATGGACGGACGTACGGACATAGCTAGATCGACTCCAAATGTCCTGAAACGGATTTGATCCAAAGCGACCTAGGGTCTAAAGCCTTTATTTCGATGCGGCACGTTTTTGCTATATCAAATGATATATACCGCCTCTAGCCACATGGCTGAGGGTGTAACTGGCCATTTGAGGCGGAAAATCAATAGAGAAAAGAAAAGAGGCAATACCCGATTTAGTTAAAACTTCGATCTCTGCAATTTTTGTGTGAGACTTAGGTTAAATACGAAAAAATATAATATAGACCCACTCCGTTTGGTACCACGAAAGGACACAATTATAATAACCATTAATTTGAAAATATAAGAACTCCCTCCATTATATGAGAAGTTGGATATTTTCTTGAAAATTTTAACATTTTGTGGGGCAGGTACAAGAAAAAGAAAGGTGACAAAAAGAAAAGTAACAATATTAAGATTTTTTCCACCTTTGCTTCCAATATTGCTACCTTAATGGAATCCTTTGATTCTTTTTTTTTGTGTACCTCCCCCACAAAATGTAGGAATTTTGAAGAAAAAATTCAAATTCTCGTATAATGGAGGGATCCTCTGATATTTTATAAACGGCCAACAGTCCTGAATACCATATGATGTAAACGTAGTCAGTGACCACGTCCAAAATTTGCAAATCCTAATATTTCTATTAAATATAGGCCATTCTCAAAGGATAAAAACTGAAATTTGCCAAAAGATAACTTTGTCATGTAATGTTACAAAAATGTCAGAATAATAATTTACGTCCCTGGGACCGGCTATACTGGCGAATAACTTCTAAAAGTACCCTTACAACTGGTCAATTTTTGAAAACTCATATCATTCGAGAGGTGTATCGAAATTGACCCGATCTTTACACTTCATTATATTTCGATGAATTAAAAAACAAAGACATGTCAGTCTTTGAAATGGAGAATCCTCTTTTGCATTTCATTTCTCATTTGCCTTCTGTTAATAGACTATTTCCAAATCTCGTACAATTCGGTCCTTTGTATTGGGCTTATACAAATCAATACGAATTGGAAAACTTTGAGAAAACATATATTTTCAAATCAGTCTCCTAATTCGATTTTTGTAAAACAATCCCTTCTCAAAATATAGCCTATTTTTGTTTCATTTCCTAATTTTTTTAAAACAGCAGTTTGACTTTGAAAGATTTTTGAGCATTTTTTGTGGTTTTGGAGGAAAGCCGATATAAAGAAATCTTTTTCTATGGCAATTTCAACATTCGAAACTCAAATATTTTTACACCCCGCAAAATAATCTCCTGGGACGAAAAAAATATATGTAATAGATGAGGGTATGACAATCAAAAACTTTGAGAATTCTACGTTCTTTGAACACATACTTTTTTGCACATCTAAATATGTATGTGTGTCTGAAAGCAAAGCAAACACCCAAACACTTTTTTCAACACTGGCGTTCTGATATGGCTAAACTGGCTAATCGATTAAATCCATTAACAGGTTCTCTGGCACGAGATTTTGGCCTAATTTCCATACCAAAAAAAGAAAAAGAAAAAATCACACCTAGTAGGTTAACAGCGAATTTGGGTCACGTTCTTTGTGTTCGATTTGCAAATAAACATGTCTCAATGGATATCAGTGTATGTGTGTGTGTACGTGTGCCAATAACACAAACAACATTTTACGAGTGGAATTTCGCTTGTTTTTGGAAATGATGGAGGAATCTATAAACAACAATGAAAAAAAAAAAAACATTGTTGTAACACTTAAAAGCTCATTTGCAATTGAAGTTAACCCGCAGCCGGACATTTGGCCAACAGCTTCCGTCTGTGTTCGAGTTCGTGTGGGTTCGAGTTGTACACACACATACACTCACACTCTCGATGATTACTCATGGAATAAAAACGCACTACTAAAAGTGAAATTAATTTCGTTCATATTTTTTTTTTGTGTTCGAGTGTGTGAGTGTCCGTGCACTTGTGTGGCCATCACAAGCGTCATATCTCTGTGTACGATGGAAGGAAGGGAAGTTTTACAATCACTTTCTGTGTATTGGTGACGATGAATATATACGGGTTTTTTGTTCCACAGCTCAGCCGTTGTGTTGAGCATTTGTCGTTTTTTAAGTGTTTTTATTTGATCAGCGAGAATGTTAAAAAAAGCGAAAGTTTTTTATTCAGACTACGGCGAGGAGGAGCGGGCTAGGTAGGGTAGCCATAAATGGCAGCTTTTACCCACACTTTGGCCTTTTTGGTCTGTCATAATTTCTGAATAAAAGTGAAAAGCAAGCAAATGTCTTGGACGGTTCGCGACATCGCAATGTGGGCAAAAGCTGAAAAGAATCTGCTGCGGGAAGATGCGACTGGCTGACTAGTTGGCTGGCCGGTCGTCACAGTCGAGCTAGCCCCACCATCATCACCACGCATTATGTTAATGTTCACAAAATACTACATAACAATTTGTCCGTTTGTCAGTTTGTTGTATTGTTTGTTTTGAGAGCGGTTTAGTGTGTGTGTGTGTAAGTGTGTTTTACTTCTTTGGCATATTTATGGCAGTTTTATTGAAATCAAAGAAAGACGAAAGAAATGATTCCTAAGACTTTTCTCAGATTGGCAAAGCTAACGCCATTCGCATCAGTGACAACAAAAGAATGAAATTAAAATTTCTTTTTTGACTTGTTTTCTTTGAATCCATTCCGTCGACCGTTCGTCAGACCGTCGCCACTGACGGGTATTCACCATCACCAAAAATATAACGACATAATTTTTATTTTCAACAACTTTTACTTGAACATATAAGGAGGGTCTTTGTTGAGGCATTACAACATTTCTTCTTTTCGTTGGGGTTTTTGGTTTGTTGCTGTTGTTGCTTTTCGCATTGAGCGTTGGACAACGAAAAACAAGAAGAAGAGGTGTGTGAGTGAGTGTTGATGGGTTTTTGTGTTTCTTCGTCTAATGGCAATAATGGATGTACACCGTTATGGGAGTAATATTTGTTTGTTTGCTTTCTTTGTTGCTGATGGTGATTTTGTGATTTTCTACAGAAATACATACACATGTGTGGGTATGTATGTATTTCATAACTCATTATGTCAACTCGATGACAGCACGGCGATGATACGTTTTGTGGTCAATTGTTTTTGCATTCGGAGCACCCTTTGGCTTTGATATCTAAGTATGGGCGACCAGCTATTACCTAATTGCGGAGAATTTCACTTTTTCCATCCATCGCAACGAGGTGGAAAATGCAAAGAAAGGCAGCTCACAACGGAGCAATTGAAGAGCATGGAAACAATGTTTTTGTCATTTTATTTCTATTGAAAATCAATCAAAAATGTATTACATTACAAATCCGATATAATGGAAATACGAGCCATCGGGATTCGTATAAATGAGTTCACAACTTTCTTGCATTTTAGAGTTGTGTAGCATTCTTAAAATGTTTTCAATTCAAGGCCAATTATAGAATTAGTCACTTTGAACTGGATTTAAGTGCTAATGGGATTATATCCAGTCATAAATGGAAAATAAAACCAACACTCCATTAGATTTATTTTGAAGTCAGATCCATTATGTCTAGAACGTGGACCCATAAAGTATGGGTTTAAAAACTGAACCGGGTATAAAGCCCATTGACCATTAATGTTTTATTGTATAAAAAATAAAGGCATTTCAAAGAGTAGGTTAGAAGCCAGGCCATCAAAAAAAAATTGGTATGAAATTTTACCATTCCTGAAATCTTATCTCCTAAGTGAAAAATCGAAAAAGTGTATCTGAAGGTAAATTTTATCGGAGTTTGCCAAATAAAAGTCACTATTTGCCCTTCTGGCCGATCCTATCTCAAAACATAGAATATATGTTCGCAGTGGCCGAAAAATGGCTCGTGAGCTGAACATATCGCAATATTCCATTCGGCAAAAATTTAAAAAAATGAGCTGGGGGTAAATCATTTGAAATTCTAAAAAGTGCAAGAACTTACACCGCAACGGAAAGGAAAGAGGCTCAAAAGAGATAAAGAGATGCTTCGCTTGGGCGAAAGTGGTGAGCTGCCGAATTTGGTTTTCTCTGATGAGAAAACATTCGTTGTCCAGCAGTTTGTAAACAAACAGAATGATCGTGTTTTCTTGCCAAAGAGTTCAGCTGAAAATGTGCACCCTCGGTTGGCCACCAGAACTCAAGCATTGGCCATGGTGATGGTGTGGACAGCCATAACAGCCGATGGTCGCTCTCCGCTCGTATTAATCGACCGTGGCATCAGAATAAATGCCGAATATTATCGCGAAAATATTCTGGAGGGTGTATTAAAGCCTTGGGCACGCAAACATTTTGGCCACAGACCTTAAACATTTCAGCAGAACTCAGCACCATCGCACTCAGCACGCGCCGCCCAAGAATGGTTACAAAATGAGGTTCCTCGCTTCATTTCCAGCGCACAATGGCCACCAATATCCTCGGATACCAATTCGTTGGACTATTGTGTCTGGAGTATTTTGGAAAACAAGGTTGGCACTAAAAAATACCAAAGTGTCGATCACCACAAGCAAGCGCTTCGCCGGGAATGGGCTAGAATACCGCAGAGCAACATTCGGGCAGAGTGTGATGGTTTCATTGGCCCTTTGCCAAAGGTTAACAATTCGAACAAATCTAAACTTATTCTAAAATGTGATGCTATTTCCGCCATTTTTGCTTTCATTCAATAAAACTTAGAAAAAATGTAAAAATTATGGCTTTTGACTTTGTTGCAATTTTTTATCTCACCCTGTAGACTAGGGTTGACCGAAATGAGACCAGACGAAAAGCATTGTATGAGAAAAAGAGAATATCCATGATAATGTATTAGTGACCTGTTTAGTCATTCTATGCGATTCGGGTCGTAGACGAAAATTGTCGTCTCCTGCGTGAACTGTCTGATCTATGCTGGTGTAGATCATTACCACGTGAGTGGCTGTTATGTTCATTTACATTTCTTTCACAGAGATATTTTAGAGACTGTTAGCAGGAAAACCCAGTTAATGAAGGCTTTATTTTCAAACTGTTTTATTATTGAACTGGTATCTATACCCGATTATTTACCCGAAATTATCTCAAATGGTATTTCCATGAATCACCTGCTGAGCATAGTAATGAAATCATGATAATATTTTTGTGGAAGTGATCAGAGATGGACAAGGTCTTTTGGTTTTTTATTACGTTGTTAGGTCTTATGTTGATCTCAGTGTTCTGTAACTTTTTTCAAATCTCATTTCTATAGAGATTTCGTACAAAAATAACCACTGGAGATTATGTTGTGTGAAAACTTTCTCTGCCTTTTATTTATGTTACGAGGGTAGTGTTACACAAATCATAACCCATATCCAAAAAAAAAATATTTACGAATCTGCGAAATATGAGCTGAGAATTTTGAAATTTGCCAGAAATTTGAAAGAAGTAGAATTGTCATTAGTACCACATTGTCGAAGCACTCAGACGATGCGAAATAATCATTTTGTGTTTGCCTTGATCCGTTATGCTTAAATCAAACCTAGCTTCCAGGTAGAAGAAGATGACAGAAACCCTCAAATATATTCGAAACGAAAAACAAACAAACAAACTACCAAACTAAAGAACTAGCAGCCACTGTTGTACAATGCCATCGCTAATTGCTCTTTTAGCTAGCCAACCAACCAACCAGCCAGTCAGCGATCCATGTACGAGAATTGGGGTTTATCTCACAACAATCCATTATTTCAACTTAATAAACGAAAGACTTAAGACACAAGCACAGCATGCTAAATCAAATCTGAACAGATTTGCCACTTTCAGCAAAGCGTATTCAAATTATGCTTAACCCATGGCAATATCTCACTTCCAGAACCTATAATTTTCCGTAGCATGCAAGCATTTCATTTTAATTGTCAGCCAACAGCGCAGCGAAGCAAAGAACTTGGCCAAGACCCCGAGATACTCCATCGCCCTCGTGGGGTGGGGTGGAGGCTGTGAGTCATGGAGCAGCAAAAATAGTTGGCTTTTCGATAATCTTGAAATAGATGGAAATGAAGTGGTTTTTAATTGCAGTGGCAGTGGCATTTAATTGTAAAGAAATTGATGTGATTTTTATTTGATGACGACGATCTGGTTCAGAATCTAAGAACGCTCATGAATGGCCGGGCGAGAAGTGAAGGATACCCGTTTTGGGAGGAGATTATGACAAGTGAAACGAGATATGAATGAGCTCTGTGGGGAGGTGTGGGTCATGTGGTTAGTCTTTGGTCTTAACTGAAATGGAAAAAGTGCTGCAAGCAAACTTACCACAAAGCAAGAAGCACCAACACCAATGCTGATCGCTTTGAATGGTTAAGTGGCTCTGGCACAAGGAGGAAAACAAAGAAAGACACAAATCTTCGGTGCTCCACAGTCACTCGATGCGACTGGAAATGCGATGTTCCAAACAATCAAATGAACCGAACAACAACTTTCAACGGAAATGTAGAATGTTGTAGGCCTGCTGCTGTATGTTAATATTAAGTGATACGTGCTGCTGGCTGTTGGGCCTGGCGGTTGGATGCTGATGACGATGGTAATGTGGCTGGTAACTGGCTGGCACTACTACCACTCGTTACAAGAGTGCGGCAGATGATGGCTTTAATGCCTTGCCTTGCTTGTCCATGGAGCAAGTTGGCCGGTTGCCGATAGCTGGGGTAGGAATGCTGTTAAACGATGATGGTATGCCTGTTTGGCTCTTTGTTTCTTCACTTCTACCGCTGATCTTGCAGAAGAGAACCTGTTGTGGCAACAACAGTGGAAGAAGAAGAGGCAGATAATGATGCTGTTGCAGATGATGATACCGATGCCAGCCAGTGCTTAAAACTGTGGTTATTTGGTTCGAAATGGTTGTTCTCTGGTAGGGGCAGGCAGGCAGATAACTGTTGTAAACTGTGCGTGCCTATGTGTGCATGTGTGTGTGGGGGAGGGGTGTGTGTGTGTGTTGGTATAACTTGATTTAATGTCAAACTCTTGTGCCAAAGAACCAATTTTTTTTGGGGTCTTTGTGATGTCCCTCTGTCTGTCTGTTTGTCTGTCCGTCCGTTTGCTTGCAGCTACAACATGTGTAAGTTGGAGTACATACAAGTGTACCCACTTGGCAAAATTTCCACTGTTTTTTTTTTTTTTTAAGAAAAGGGGGACGAAAAGTTGGATGGGCACTTTACCGTTTTAGAAAGTATGTTCCGGCTATCTGATAGCAATTTGCGATGCGGTAGTTAGCCAATCACAAGCGTAGTTTTTTGTCGTTCTTATTCCAGTTTAAATATCCTCTGGCTTGAGTTTGGACCATTCATAACTCTTGGTGGGCTTTGATGATGATCATAGATTCGTTGTCGTTGTTGTTGTTGTCTTTGTTGTATTTAATTTGTTAATTTCTTGTTGTATTTCACAGACTTTCTTTTACACTATTTTCCGTTTTAATGAATAACTGAACGAATGAATAAATGAGTGAGTGACTGACTGACTGAATGACGGTTAGTTTGTGGACACAGGTTTTAATTTAAATTTAATGACCCCTCCGAGGTAACCGTTATAAATTTGCTTAACACAATCTTGGTACACGACTAACAAATGCTAGATAGACGACCACTCTTCACATCAAATTATCGCATTTAATTAATTTTTATTTGTTTGTTTTTTCTTTTTTTTTTCTCTCTCTCGTCTCGAGCTGCTACAACACAAATTTGATTTTCTTTTCTTGTTGTTGGTTTTGTTTTTTGTTGTCGAGGGTTTTGGTTTGTCACAATTTCTTTTTCATTTCTCTTCTTTTGGTTTTTTGTTTTGTCGGAGATTTGATTGCGGCCGTATTCCCAAAGCCTGTCCGACAAAGGCAAATGTAAAACAGCAACTGAAGATCCGAAAGTAATAAGCTTTAGCATTAAGACCCATTTGGACGACGGCTGACTGGCTGCCTTGGACGACGGCTGACTGGCTGCCGGGCGCGATGCGACGCTTCGGTGTGGCTGCTGTTGTTGTTGTCGTTGTGGAGTTTTGTTGTTTGCTTGTCGGATGGAAACTATCTTCGGTCCGTGGCAGAGGATTAGCCAACGTCTCAAGCCAGTGGTTACGAAGTCGGCAGCAACGTCAGCGACGGCGTGGCTGAGAGCAGCATTTAAAGCCTCGCTCTTGGCTTAGCAGCTGCCTTGACTTTGACTTTGGTTAACTCCACATTACCGCTATCGTCTTTGTTTGTGTCAACAACAAAACACAAGAATTCTCACCGTCATCAACAGCAACAAGAAGAGCACCAGTTCCAGTTCCAGCAACACAACATCACCATCATCCGCCTCAAACCGTAGTATTACAGAAATAACAAAACTTCTCAGAATTTCGTTTTATTTGGTTTGGTTTGGTGGCTGGCGATATCTTCTCGGGGTTTGTTTATGGACAAAGATTTGCGTTGGTAATGCCTTGTTTAAACAGACATTTCAAATCGCCGAGTCTCTGTCGTCACTGATTAGTTCTGTGGTAATGTGAGCATGGAGGAACGCGAGAGAACTCTCTGCTTGTGTACACATGTTCGTTGTTCTTGCAAAACACCAACAACAACAACAACAAGAATATCAACAACAGAAAATGTATCCAAGAAAAAGAAAAGCGAAAAGAAACATACCTTGGGGAGCATGCGCAACAAAAGCTCAGGCTAGGTTGACTAGGAAATACCGTACAGGCTTACTTTTCGCCTTTGGGAGACATATGAGGGACATTTTTGAAGAGATACATTAAAAAAATATAAATTCCTTTTAATTCTGAACATATATTCTTGTTGGCGCTCTTTAGCTGTGAAAGTTTTTTAAACATTAGTGTATATTATAAAAAAACGACGTCCTATCCGACAACCACAGAGAAGCCAATGCCCAATTCGTTTTATTTTGAGATTTGGTTTTTATTATATCCTCCACCTTGGAAAGGAGGGTTTATTAACTTTGTCATTCCGTTTGTAACATCCTTAAATATTAGACCCTATAAAGTATATATATTCATAATCAGCATAAAATTCTGAGTCGATTTAACGATGTTCGTCTGTCTTTTGAAATCACGATACAGCCCACATTATTTGACGTAGAGCGCTGAGCAATTTGTATTGTGTCTAGGATGGTTGGTATTGAAAATGAGATATATCGGTCTACGTTCTGGAATAGTCCTCATATAACGGTACCTCCCGATATTCGGTATTTTGATGATTTATGCCAAATTTTTCCACGGATTTGTCTGAAAATTGGTATTTGTAGGTCATAACGGGTTCCTGTGCGTGTGGCAAAACATTGCATGTATAGGTCCACGTATTGGTATAGCCCCCATATAAAGATACCTCCCGATATTCGGTATTTTCATTATTTTTGCCACATTTTTTTACGGATTTGTCTAAAAATTGGTATTTGTTGGTCATAACGGGTTCTAGCTCCTTTGGCGAAACATTGCATGTATAGGTCCACGATTTGGTATAGCCCCCATATAACGGTACCTGCCGATATGCGGCATTTTAATGGTTTTTGCCACATTTCTTCTAATGTTTCCTTTACCCTAATGTGGAGGGTATTAAAAGTTTGGCCCGGCCGAACTTGATGTTTTTTTACTTGTTTTTTTTTTTTTTTTTCAAAATTTAGCCACCTATTGCAATCATTTTATCCTCTGATCTCATAAAACAGATTCTATATCAAGGAATTTCCATAATTCCTGGTATATTTCTTTGAATACAGGTGATCTTAAAAGTATATTTTTCTGGTACAAATCGCTACATAGAAAAAATAGACTATATAAAAATGTGTGGCCGAAAATTAAAACTTTGCTTTAAAAATATAGGAATTATTACCTTAGAATATAATGGCAATGCAATTTCTATTGAAAGGAGACTTTATCTGGAGTATGAAGAATTGGTTTCATATGTTTTCAATATCTCTTTCACAATAATTTGTAATAAATTGTAAATATGACCTTCCGTAGGGTACTCACCATGTATCATATCTGTTTATGCTCTTATGAGCCATAGAGAGTAACAGGTATGTTTGGTCTTGTTTACTCAAAGCTAAACAGTTTTAGCAGATGTTGATGGCGATGAAGAAGAAGACAACAACAACTTAACGCACACAGTAACGATTGTGTATCCAAAGAAATCCAAAGCAGAACTCTAACCAAAGAACGCAGAGTTGGGGAAAAACTCTGGACAAGAAAAAAGTAACAAATGACTGTGGGACCTTATTAATTCAGATTGTGTTGTCTAGTGCTCGAATTGTAAATATGCCTAATAGAAATATGAACCTAATACAATTACTTTCTAGCCATTAAATTTTTTTGACTTTTGATAATTACTTTAAGTCCGGCGGTCCTTTGGAATTTTGCCTAATTTTTAGTTTTAATTTTGATTGTCCTAAACGACACTTTGGCCGTTTCAGACGAAACTGCAGTTTTGCATGTATGTCACTATTGCAGGGTAGAAGCGTAATATGATTGAGTATTTGGAATTTCCTTCCTAAACGTACTAAATAATTTATAACGCCTGCACCAGCAGAGTTAGAAAAGTGATTCTTTGTATTTTGATTTATAACTAATTAATAATTTGTTGTGCAAAAAGAGTTACTGGTAATTCGCACTGAACGAGTACAAAATACTAAAAGACTACAAGTGTACGTAACACTAGTTCAACATAATAAACGATAGACTTAAGACACAAGCACAACATGCAAAATCAAACCCGAAAAATTTGCCACTTTTAGCACAGCGTGTTCAAAATATGCTAAGCCCATGGCAATACCACACTTTCAGAACTTATACTGAACGAGTACAAAAGTACGGAAAAAATTAAATTTCATTTGTATGGGTAGACGATATAAAAACTGAAATGAATGCGGCTAAGTTTTGTAGATTTAAAGGACGGAATTTTTTTTAATATGGGAAATTCGTACTTAATCTCCAAGTATACTATAACGTTCTGAATACGATACTATAGAACAAGATTTTTGTAAAATATTGTCCGTCAAAACCGATATTATGAAATTCGTACTAAATTCAGAACTTTTAGAGAACGAGAACATTTCGAAAAAGTACTAACTATTGATCCATAAGTGTAAAAAGTTTTGAAATATACAGGGTGAGATAAAAAAACTGCAAGAAAGTCAAATGCCATAATTTTTACATTTTTTTTTAAATTTTATTGATGAATTGGAAATAGCATCAAATTTTAGAATAAGTTTAGATTTCTTCAAATTGGTCACTTTTGGCACGAATTATGCATTCAAACGGCCAATGAAACTGTCACACGCTGCCCAAATGTTGCTCTGCGGTATTTTGGCCCATTCCCGGCGAAGCGCTTGCTTGATGTGTTCGACACTTTGGCATTTTTTAGTACCAACCTTGCTTTCCAAAATACTCTAGACACAATAGTCCAACGGATTGGTATCCGGAGATTTTGGTCATTGTGCGCTGGAAATGAAGCGAGGAACCTCAATTCGTAACCATTCTTTGGTGACGCGTACTGAGTGCGATGGTGCTGAGTTCTGTTGGATCTGTGGCAAGAGGATTTGCGTGCCCAAGGCTTTAATACACCCTCCAGAAAATTTTCTCGAGAATATTCGGCATTTATTTTGATGTCACAGTCGATTAATACGAGCGACAATCGGCTGTAATGGCGGCCCACACCATCACCATGGCCGGCACTTGAGTTCTGGTGGCCAACTGAAGGTGCACATTTTCCACTGACCTCTTTGGCAAGTAAACACAATAATTTTGTTTGTTTACAAACTGCTGGACAAAGAATGTTGGACGAGATGCTTAGAAATGACAGCAGTCTGCGTTTTCCAAGACTTGATAGTAGAGGAGTTTTGGGTTTTCAGTGCCGCTTGACTATCGACGTATATAGTCACCGGACTGTTAACAGGCTCAGCAAATCTCGGAGATATGTCTAATATGGTCAAATGTCGATTTTGTCAAACTTGGAAAATCATTTTCTAATAGCGGTATTTTTTGATAAAATATAAAGTTATGAAAACCAAGAAAAGTGGTTTAATGTCTGAAGAACAATATTCTGCAAGATTAAAATTGTTCCGTTTTTTATCATCCTCTTTGCCTTCATTACCCATAACTTATTTTTTAGTATTTACTTTTTATTTATTTATTATTATTTTTAATTTACAATTTCTATTTATTTTTATTTGCAGTGAAATGCCACAACCTTGCTTGCCGCTATAGCCGCACTCCACGGTTTGAGCCAACGTGCTTGGCAAGAAGTCTCAAAACTGAGAAGCCATTTACGCAGCGTCGCTACATTTTATTTTTATGATGGATTCTACGCTTCTCCCCATTTCCTTGGGTAAGTCTTTCGTTTTGGAGCTCTTCTGTTTGTTTGCTTTCTATGTACATTGTCTTTCTTGGGTTCTGGTGGTGGTGCTGTCTCTTTCCTCATGTATTGTTGTTGTAGCTTTTTTGTTTTCTTTTTGGCCACTTGTTTGTTGTTGCTGTTTGGTGTTCAGAAAGAAGTAAGGCTTTTATTAGTTTTTGTGGCCAACGACTTACGCGCATAACGGTTCTCATTAAGGCCAACACACTCTCCGTTCACATTATGTACACACTCTCGCACACACACACACACACACATGACATTCCCATGTGTGTTTGTGTGCAGCGCCACAACATAGAGGGAGCACACGCAGCTCATGAAGAAGCCAAACGGCAATCCAAGCTGAACCAAACGGTAGTGTTGAGTGAGTGAACCCCATCAAATGGCTTTCTCACGAAAAGCAAAGCAAAACCCCGTTTCTGGTCGGTCAGCTGATTAACCGCAGTCAAGTGTTATTGGGACGTTGTGCGCATGCGCACCAGCGCTTTGATTTTCTCAGTGTGAGCAGTACATTTACGCAGGAAACATGGGATGTGTGTGTGTGTGTGTGAGTGTGAAAGAAGAGATACAACTTTCTCCCAATCAAACTAGTACTCACTCTTTGCTTCTCTTTTGTCTCCCCAAAATTTCTTTTTCTTCAAACAAACATACACATGCATATATCTGTGTACATACTTTATAAATAAAATACTGTTTTGGGGAATGTTATTTAATTGCGACAATTCAATTGTTTTGAAATATAGAATGCACTTCTGTTTGAATCATTTTAAGACAGTTATTTTTAAATAAAACCCCCATGATTTACTTACATTTGTAAATGTATCCGAACAAATCCAAGGGAGAAACAATCCACTTTGACAAACTAGAAATATTTAAAATTGTTGTTTACACTGGCATTCTTTTCGGTACCCTTTGGGAAACATTTTTCTTCTCTGCGGATTTTCTTAATTTTTCAATTTTTGTTGTTTTTTTTGCTCTTTAAATTGTTGTGGCTGTTTTAATGGCCGGCATTTATCGTGTAATGAAATTCATAATCTATTTTTAGACAAGACTCGCACTAAAACACCAAACCACACCGAAACGTAACGTACCGAACCGAACCGGGCGATCAATTTGCAGAATGGATATTTCTTCTTTTTTTCTGCACGACACGGACGCGACCATCGCCACCAACTGCGGACAAATACCGAACTTCTTCTTGGTGTTCTTCGCTATTGCTTAGCTTGGCTGGCACTATCTTGGCAACTCGCACAAGTACTCCCTACCAATTCACTCATTTGCCGTACGTACACCTGAGCAACACACCTATACAGCGTTGTTGCCTTTTTTGTTTTGGTGGCAATGTTGTTCTTTGTCGTGTTTTGTTGTTGTTGTTGTTGCTTTGCTTTTTCTCTTTGATTTGTTCTTCAGTTCTTGTTCATCCCGTCGATGATGAACTTGAGACCTTGACACTGAAGACGTTTCTTAGCAACTGAGCCAAATGTGTGGAAGAGAAAACAAGTTATATCATGTTCGTTGGTCAATTACAGCAAATCATCGATCCATCCATCCATCCGGCAGTAGCAGCACCAAGCAGTGGCAGTGGCAATGGCACTGCCAGTGTGGTGAGCACCAACACAAATGCAATATTTCACTTTAATTCATTTGTTGATTCCCTGGGATTTGGTATTGGGGCTCTAACGAACAAGAGGAAATGAGGCACAGTTCGCAGTTACCACATTTTTTTGTATTTTCGATTTCTTTAGGGACAACTATTCAGTCTTTGGCGACAATACCAACAGTTGTTCCCACATGGCGCACACATTCCACAGTCCCATCCCAGTCATTGCATTGTCAACAACTCTGTGCCCTCTGCCACCAATCGACCGGTAGTAGTGTCGATAAGATTAGGCGAACGTGTAATGCATTAGCAAGAGGCAAGTGAACATTGTGCGAACAGACATGGTTCAAAGGTGTCAATCAAAATTGGTTGTTTTTGAGCTCTCTATTCACACCATGGGATATAAAATCGAAAATGTTGAATCATAAAAAAAAAACTCCAGCTCATTGTGGTTGTCAGAAGGCGGAGACGGTTAAGCATGAATTTCAAAAATGACAAATTTATAGTTGCTGCTTTTTTAGGAGAAAACATTTTTTGGGGAACAAACTTTGTGCTACGCAAGGTACATTAGCCGTTACATAAGGACCAAGTGCTGTTAGGTCTCTGTGAACAAAATCCGATTTAGAATATGTTACGTCGATCCAGACATGTCCCTCTGTCTGATTGGATGGCTGTCTTATGAGAGTAAACTTTCCATTATTTTATTATATCTACATCGAGTTCAAAGATAGGCAATATTCCACCACTACACCATAATTTGAATCAAACCTTACAAGCCGTTTTGTTTTTCCTATACAAATGTAATCTTCGAAGATCGATCTACTCTTTTTGCCACCTTTTCCACTCAGGGTCAACTTTTTGAATAATTATAAGTCCAAACTCTCAATTGTCTAAATTTGTAAAAATTTGTAGCTTAAAAATCTAAATATTTTATTTGTTGTTATTCTGAAGCTTTTCTTTTGTCACCAAAAAATGTTGAAATTTTCTCAATAGTTAACAATTGAAAAAAGCAGCTATGTTCGGCTGGGGCGAAGGAACTTGAAAAATTTCAAAAACTTCCGGAAACTACCACTTGAATGAAAACTGTTATATGGAGACTATACGAAGACGTGAACCTGCTTTTTGTCATAGGCTGTAGTACCCATTACGAACTTCAAATACGAAATTTGAGATAATTCCGGTAAAGAATGTCGCTGAAATCATCAAAATACCGAATATCGGGATGTACCTTTATATGGGGGATGTACGAAAACTTTAACGTATAAACGAATTTTTGTCATAAGCTGTAGTACCCATTACGAACCGACATGGCCCATTTACGAACTTAACCTGCCTACTTGTATGCATAATTTTAGCCTCCTATCTCAATTACTTCGAAAGATAACGAGTTTACAACAGACAGACAGACGGACATCGCTAGATCGTCTTAGAATTTTACGGCGATCCAGAATAGGGTATATTATAAATATTTCGCCAAGTTACAAATGGAATGAAGTTAATATACCCTCCATAGAATGGTGGAGGGTATAACAATTATTGATGAATCGATAAAATCAACTACTGCGAGAAAATGTTTTTGCTCAATTTATAAAACACAATAAATAGATGATTGTAAAATTAAGACTGAATCGCCTAGAAGCCTATTTTAGTGAAATGGAATTAAGTATTTCTTGCCATACAATATTTTGACACTGGTTGTCTTATTATTGAAAAGCCTTTGTAGAATTGTTGAATTAGAAGAGTTTTAGAAACACAAGCATACCCTAAAACGTTGCTATACCTTTGGCTCAGAGAGAGTAAGAGAGAGATAGAAGGAGAGAGAATCCAAATTCTAAACAATTTGCAAGGTTTGAGCCTCACAAAATGTTTCCTTTGGATATCATGACCCAAAACTTTTGGGGTCAATAACAGCCAAAGTTGATTAGATAGGAACAACTGGAAAACATGTGTATTATCTTTTTTGGTAGTCTATTATGTTGCGGAATATATATATATATATATATATATATATATATCATCAGAATATAGTTAATAAAATGGTGTTTTTGGAAGTTACATTTTCACATGAATTAGAATATGTGGCGTCGTCAATTACAAATTCTGCTCCGTTTTTTTGTTGTTTTCACTTGTCTATCGATTCTCAGGGTTACAGTAACTAGTTCCCATTAAGGCCCCTCACAGTGCAAACAACTGTAAACTTTTAAATGGGCACGTTCTACGAGGTAATCAATTGACCGCCTTTGCATTACCTGTAGGTGGTACTATGGATGGTACAATATTTCCAGATTTACAGTTATACACCAGTGACCCCTACCTAGTCCCAAGTATCCAGTGTTGGTGGTGTCTTTTTTATTTATGCGCCTTTCCTTAACTTGGGGACAAAAAGTGTCAATTGGTTCCCTTCGCATTACTAAGTGACACATTTTGTACTAGTAGCCGAATGAAAATTCAAATTAACTCAACTTTGTAAGTCCTAGAAAATTGAGTTAATTTGAATTTTCATTAATGAATTTATTTTCCAAGTCTTCTGTCTTTCCAAAAACGGTATGCTATTTTTTTAATTCCTCAAAACTTGAAACAAAGGAATTTTTTTCGCTTGTAAAATTCGATCAAATAATCAAAATGCCGGGCGAACACCATATGATGAAATACAACACTGTGCATTACCTAACAAACTGATATATGAATTTAATTTGTGGACATTTTGTTATTCCGAATAAAGTTTCGTTAAGTTTTAATAATACATTGCGCCTAAATGTATGCCACATCTTCTGTGCTCTATAAACGAAATTAAACCTTATAAGCACAGTAGCCAGCGTTTGTTTGTTTACCGTTTGTAACATCCTTAAATATTCGTCGTAGACCCCATGAAATATATATATATATATATATATATATATATATATATATATATATATATATATATATATATATATATATATATATATATATATATATATATATATATATATATATATATATATATATATATATCTGATCACCATAAAATTCTAAGTCGGTTTAACAATGTCCGCCTGTTAAAATCACGATACAGCCCACATTATTTCACGTAGAGCTTCAAAATTTGACAGAACAATTTCTGTTTAGAATGGTTGGTATTGAAAATGAGATATATCGGTCAACGCTTTGGTATAGCCGCCATATAACAGTACCTCCCGATATTCGGTACTGATGATTTTCGCCACATTTTTTCACGGATCGGTCCAAAAATTAGTATTTGTAGATCATAATAGATTTTAATTTCACTGGCGGAATAATGTATGTATAAGTCCACGTTTTCGTATTGCCTACATATAACGATACCTCCCGATATTAGGTATTTCGATAATTTTCGCCACATTTTTCCACGGATTTGTCTAAAAATTGGTATATGTAGGTCATAATGTATGTATAGATCTATATTTGTGTATAGATCTATATTTTTTTATAGCCCCCATATAACGGTACCTCCCGATTTTTGGTATTTTGATGATTTTTGCCATATTTTCCAATGGATTCGTCTAAAAATTGGTATTTGTAGCTTTTACTGGGTTTTCGCTCCAGTGGCGGAACATTGAATATCTAGGTCCATGTTTTCCAATATATAATGATACCCACTGATATTCGGTATTTTGATAATCCTTGTCATATTTACCTACTGATTTTTTTTAAGTCTTGCAATAAGTAACAATCCTTGTATTATAAAATTGTCTAAATGGGTATCCTTCTTAGTATGGCCCCCATATAACGGACTCAATCATTTTTTTTTTGTGAAAAGTTGAACCAATTTATCCAAACGGCCTCACTGGTATTTTTAGTTTAAAGTGGAAAACGGTTGAATTAAGATACTTCTATATAAAAATGTTATCTTTACTCAATAGTGGACGGTATTAAAAGTTCGGCATGGCCGAAGTTAATGTTTTTTTACTTATTTAGTATGTATTTTTAAATCCACCTCCATATGTCAACCCCACCACACAAAAAGTGATCCTAATACCAAATTTCGGGTTTCCAGCTCCATTACCTCCACAAATACAAATTTAGAATCACATACTTCTCTTCGACTTTTTTAGCTGGTTTTTCCAAATTCACCTCCAAATTTCAACCTTAAACACTAATAATGCCCAATTTCATATTTCAAACATTACCAGTTAACCCAAACCCATATTTAGTACCATATAGTACAATTCTTCCATTTAGGTCATTTCCAAAATTAACTAACCCCTAAGTACTCTTAGAGTAAAGATTTTGTTATTTATTTTTTTTTTTGGCCTCAGTAATATAAATAGCTTTTGACTGGCAACCTCAATTTTCCGAAAATAATAGCTGTTTATTTTGCTCTTATTTATTAAAAATCACTATTAAGCGGGAAATTTGATTATCTGAAGTGCTCCGGTCTCGTCCGGCATGGATAATCGAAAGCTCATCTACTCGTGCTGCCAATTTATTCCTCAAAATTATATGCAGTTAACACGTCCTTAGTTCTAAATATGTCTGTAATTCTAAAATTTTATTTGAGATTTGAAATTTTATTTTAGAAAAAAAAATATTCTGTATATTATTTTAATTTAGGAAATCTGAATTTTAAGACTTAATTCCGATGGATTTATTTTCATATTATAATGAAAGTATTTTAGAATTTCCTTTTCCCAAAAATGTTGGGTCTAATTTTTCCAATCTAACAATTCTCCTGACAGTTCTCATTTTTTTAAATATTTTACATACTTTTCGTTATTTTTCTTTTAATTTATTATTATAATAATAAAAAAACATAAAAAATCAAATACAAATAAATAAATTAATTTAATAACTAAATGTATAAATATGTTATAAATAAAGGCGTTACTCAGTTCGTTACAAAGTCGGTAGGATGCATAGCTTATAGGCAAACCCGAAAATACTTTTTAAGACGGCTACAACGACAGCTGAAGTGGGATGGAGTAAAGACGGTCCAGATGCATAGATACTTAAACACTGATGACTTAAGTGCTAACAACCCCGAGATGTTGACGATAACCATCACTAAGTGGGCGACGCTTCAAGGAGTAAGTGACAGATGAAGTGTGGTGACGTGGGTGCTCAGATCAGCAGCATGGCTACGTGTTGCCGTTGTCATTGAACATGACTTTGTTAATCCAGGGCACAAACTTTTGAATGTTTGTATAGACACCTGGGAGGTGTTCGCGACCACAGCCAATACCCCAAGAAACAAGACCTATTAGAGTTTTACGGCCATCTAGGGTAAGGGTCAAGGGGCCACCAGAATCGCCTTGACATGAGTCGCGACCACCTTCCTTATAGCCAGCACACAGAAAGACATCGTGTATTGCTTCACGACGGCCGGCCGCCCGGAACCAACGCTGACAACGGTCATTGGACAACACTTCGACATCAACTTCCTGTAAATGAGCAAAATCGTTTCAATCAGAAATAAATATGGCATTATTCAAATCTCTAACCTGTAGAATGGAGGGAACAGTACTCTGACCATGTCTGGTTCTACCCCATCCAGCAACTGTAGCCATTCTGCCCACCAGCTTGGAGTTTGGTGGTGGAAGACACACCGGTATAATGTGTTGCTTGTAGACCACATTCCGATCCAAACGAATCAAAGCCAGGTCGTTTTTGAAATCAGCCGGGTTATAGTTGGGATGGACCTCTTTGCGTTCTATGCCATATTCCTCGTGATTGAGGCGTTCCTCTTGACCTCGCACATCCCATTCGCCCAAACGTATTTTCATATTGGAATTAGGGGTGCTGTAAAAATTAAAATGATTGCTCATAGTGCGCAAAGGAAACTCTGCAGGGGGGAATAACTTACGTGGCCACACAATGAGCAGCAGTAACAACCCATCGATTTGACACCAAAGCTCCTCCGCAGCTTAGCTTGCGTGATAAAAATCCACTTTTGATGAGGGCCACCTGCCAAGGATGCGAACCAAAGCCAGTCGAATGTCCTCCCACAATACGGTTCGAACGGGTATAAACCTCCCCACAACCTGAAAATGAGAAAACAATCAAATGAAATTAAAATGAGTTAGGAAGAAGAAGTAATCGAAAAATATCCAATTCAGAATGGCAGTGCAAGAAGCAAGGGTGCTGAGATAGATTAGGAAGAGCATAGTGCAAGACCAAGAAGTGTCATAGATTAGAAAGAGAACTGCACTACAAGTCCCAGAAAGTCCAAAAGAAAAGATTATGAAATGGGGTGAAGTAATCAAAAGTGTCTGGTGTTCTAAAAGAGATTTGGGTAAGCTTTATCAAAATATACCCGGCACTGGACGATATGAACCATCGGTGTGGGATGAACCGCTGGGGTAATCATCGCCTGCTTCGCCCGTATTCAAGTCCAAGACATTTCCCACCGCATAGTTCGACTCATTCGGCGGGACCAGGGAATGTGAGTTTGCTGAGTCCAGACTACTTGCCGGCCTCTGAACCTGCGGTTCGGGAGGCACATCGAAGAAGCTGTCCAAATGATTGGTTATGCCGGTATGACTTCCAACACCACCGCCAACACCTCCATGGCCAACGATGTGATTAATGTCATGGTCCCAAGTTCCTGGAGCATTTGCAAATCCACCGCCCGTCGATACAGGTCGCGTGGTGGGTTTATAATGGGAATGCAACTGTGGCCGATTGGTGGTGTAATGTTGTGACGCCGACGACGAAGATATCTGATACTGGTGATTGTTCACCACGGCCGGATAGGGATTGCCATTCGACAGACCCGAATGCGTTGTGGAGCTGCTAATTGCATTGCTGTGCACGGGTCGTTTCAGTGAGGTGATGTAGGCGTGGCTGCTGCTATGACTGCTCGGATGATGCTTGTTGTGGTTGTGATTGGCCAGGTCGGGATAGATGTCGTACAAGTGTATGATATCACCTGTGGAAAGCAAATAGAAATTTTTGTGCGATATTTTTCTTTGGTATGCAATTATTTGAGTACATTTCTCGGGAAATGAGCAGAGTTTGAGGCCAGATTTACATTCGGAGTAAAGTTTCAAAAAAGGGATAATCGTTATGGCACAAGTAATTTATAATAATTAAGGTAATAATGGATATATAATCACGATGGATGGACTAACCAAATGCATTTTTAATTGCGGTATCCTGTGCTTAAATTTGATTAAAGATAGTTTTTTTTTTAACTCACAGCTTCGTGACCCTTTGTGGAACCCCCTTTTTTGTGATATAGAAAATATTTTCTTTTTTATCCATAAAATATTTGAATATCTTAATATCTTTAATGTGGCTCTCATTTCAGTTTAATTGATTGAATAGCTGGGAAAGGTCGCATAAGAAAGTTGCTATATTCCCCACAATTTTCCTCCCACAAAAAAGTTTGTGTCTTAAGTCTTTTGTTTACTTTCCCTTATTATCGCCGAAAACAATGGTCAAAACTTTACACAGTGTAATTATTTTAAATAAACTAGGCAAATCTCATTTCTCACGACCAGTTACAATTGTTACATAAGTTTTACTCGGCGGTCCGGCAGTGCCGTCGGGTTTCTTTTTCTGACGAAAATTATATCATTTACACAGTGATAAACATAAAACAGAGCCACAAGTGTTAAAATATAAAGCTGCCGGTAAAATCCAGTTAATAACAAGGCAAGGGGATGCAGTCGCCACAGTTCGTCACAAAACGATAACGTAATGATGAGATAACTGCTTCTTCTTCCCCGTCTTCTTGTTCATTGTCAATTTGCACATCGGTAATCCCTCTTCCCCCCGCCTTTGTTTTATGATTATAACAAGTCACAGTGGAGGGGCTGCGAAGGGGGGAGGGGTTTGACAGGGCACAATACACGATGTCAATGCATTGCAACAAATTTTTGGAGCAGCAATCAAGAAGAGTGATGATGGAAGTTAAATTGTTTCTCAAGGAACGCGAGACCTTCATTAGCACTTGTTGCCCAAACAAATGGTCGGACCGGCTAACGGACGTGGAAATGTAATATTCAAAATTGTTGGGGTGGTAATGGTTGTTTTTGTTGCCAGTGATGTGAATGTTTCGACCGTTGGAGTAAAAGCGTTACACTCGAGATAGTTCAGTTCCTATGTGGCTGCATTGTAAGGCGAACGAATGAATGAATGAGCAACCCCCTCTCAGGGAGGCAGTGGAAAAAAGGTCGTTGAAAAAAAAAAGAAAAATTATGTGAATCTATTTAGAAAAACAGTGTAAAGCGAAATAAGACATAAATGCTATAACTCACACACATACACGCACACACACACACACTCCCACACATACATTTACACACCAATTGGAAAATAGCAAAAGTCTTAAATCATAACACAATACATGCATAGCAATGACTTGCTTTTTTTTGTTGTTTTTCTTCCAAAACAGTTTCACTTTTACTTTTCATAAAATATTGTTTCAATGAATTTAAAACAAATTCTTTGTTTAAAAATAAATGAGAATTTAAGCAAATGAAATGTTTAGGAGGATAAATCAGTTTGGTCGTCTTTATGTAGACGTGACATGTAAAGAGTGACGAATATATTATTTTGTAGTCTCGAGTATCGAATGTTAAATTCGCGTTTTATGAGCTTCAGGATATTCAAAACTTTGACTTTAAGGGGGAGGTACCGGATGCTTATTTCGGATTTTATAATCGAAGGAATGGTCCGATCTCTATCATCTTCATAAATATTGAAGACAATTGGACTCCTATATCACATATAGATGACAACAACTGCAACCAACTTCAGAATGCTGCCATTTCTAAGTCACTCGTCCAAAAGCTGTTAAAATTATTCCACTGACAGCTCATTATATTCTTTACAAGCGTACAAAAGCATTTTGGTGAGAATTTTCCAGAAAAAAAATGTTATTCGTGAGGGAATTTAAGCGTGATAGTGTGATTTTTTTATATTTGGCTGAAAAACCACAAGTGGCTATCGTTAGGGCACTCCAGCATTTAAATGTGAATAAATCTTTTGTCTCGTACCATCGCTCGTTATCGTGATACTGGTAGAGTAGCCCAACCTTAAGGAAGTGGACAGAAGAAAACAGCAACATCCGCAGAAATGATTCGAAATGTAAAGAAGCGACTTGATCAAAAACCGCGTTACAGTGGCCGAAAAATGGCTCGTGAGCTGGACATATCGCAAAGTTCCATTCGGCAAATATTGAAAAATGTACTCGGAGTAAAGCCATTGAAATTCCAAAAAGTTCAAGAACTTACACCGCAACAAAAAGAAAATATACTCGAAAGAGCTAAATAGTTGCTTCGCTTGGCCGAAAGTGGTGAACTGCCGAATTTGGATTTCTTCGATGAGAAAACATTCGTTGTCCAGCATTTTGTAAATAAACAAAATGATCGTGTTTACTTGCCAAAGAGGTCAGCTAACAATGTGCACCTTCGGTTGGCCACGAGAACTCAAGCGCGGCTATGGTGAGGGCCGTCATAACCGCCAATGGTCGCTCTCCGCTCGTATTAATCGACCGTGGCATCAGAATAAATGCCGAATATTATAGCGAAAATATTCTGGAGGGTGTATTAAAGCCTTGGGCACGCAAACATTTTGGCCGCAGACCTTGGATATTCCAACAGGACTCAGAACCATCGATCGCACTTAGCACGCGCCACCCAAGAATGGTTATAAAATGAGGTTCCTCTCTTCATTTCCAGCGCACAAAGGCCACCAAAATCTCCTGACACCAATCCGGTGGACTATTGTGTCTGGAGTATTTTGGAATGCAAGTTTGGCACTAAAAAATCCCAAAGTGTCGATCAGCTCAAGCAAGCGCTTCGCCGGGAATGGATCAAAATACCGCAGAGCAACATTCGGGCAGCGTGTGACGGTTTCATAGGCCGTTTGAGGCCACAATTCGTGCCAAAGGAGACTTATTTGAACAAATCAACACTTATTCTAAAATTTGATCCTATTTCCGACATTTTTTCTTTCATTCAATAACATTTAAAAAAATGTAAAAATTATGGTGTTTGACTTTGTAGCAGTTTTTTTATCTCACCCTGTATTTCCCAATCATTTTGTGGCAGTTTTTGCTAAACTGTTATGCTTGGAAGATTCTTCAATATTTAAACCGACTTTTCTATTAAAAACGATTAGGAGGCTCTCCCAAATATTGTATTTTAAACACCCCATTTCTCTTATGTTATTCTGGTATGTTAATAAGAACCACTTTTATGTCACAAGCTACCGTAATTTTTTCCACAACACTTTTTAATAATTTTTGTTTTCTAGAATAATAAAGCAATGCAGATTAATTAGACCTCTTTCTGCAACAATAAATGAATATGGTTCAAATTAGCCCCAATTACAGTTTATTCCGCCGTAATTGGTAACCAAGAATCGGGCTATTGGCATTGAATTGTAAATGTTCGACTTGATTTTCATTCGCCGACTTTGTTTATTATGCCACTCTTTTGGAGGGGAATAGAGGAATTGAACGAATCACTGCAAGTGCATGTTTCATGCCACAAATGGCTGCATTTGCTTGCCCATTTACACCAAATTGCCAACAACAACTACGGCATTCACAGCTCGGGCTGTTTTTTGCGATTCTTGTGTTGTGCCAGTCAGACGTTGAAGCATTTCAATTTTGTAGAATACCGTCAAGTTTTGCGAAATTGATCTACAAATCTAAATTGAAATTTTGTTGCAATTTATATGTTCAGCTTTAATGCAGCAAAAAAAAAAAACAAAGTTGCACAATGGCGGCACATGGCATGGGGTGGCATGTGTGCGCTTGTGTTCATGTAACAATTATTTGTATGCGGGTGTGAATTTGTTGTTTTCGCTTTGTAAACTAAGCATTGCACCTGTGTTGGCTGCAGGAGATGGCATTTTAAAGCTCGCTTTTAAATGTATTTGGAGTATACTCCGTCGTTGGATACTTACTGGTGTTGTTGACTTGACCTGCATTACTGGTTTCCTCGGCACTGTTTTCATCCTTGTCCACGCAGCAGGACCATATCATGCCACCGGAACATAAATCCAAAGGTTTGCCACCACTCAGAACACACGATATCGATAGGCCACATTCGAATTTTTGACCACGATAGCGACAGGTTTGGGGTATCACTGAAATGGACGGAGAAGAAAATTTAGTCAGATTGAGGCTATACACTAACACATGTTTTCGATTATTTTGTATTTTTAGATGTAATTTTATTGGAACACCAAGTATTTATAACTTTTAATTTACAAAATTGGAATTTTTTATTAGTAACAGTTTCCTAAGAGTGGGGAATTAATCCAAACATTTTGGCTATTTTAAGTCCGTTTTAGCAAAAGAAATATCAATCATATTAAACTTTTAAAAATGGATCTGTTGCTGGATCACAGAAGAGCACTTAGCAAGTTAGATTTTATCCAAATGTGGCTATGGAACGTGCAAAAATCGGATCTTTAGGGTAAAACGGAATCAAATTTCTAGCTTCGTTGAAGCTATTTTATAAGTGACTACGACGTTAGAATTCCAGAAAGTCTCCGAATTATTTATAATTCGAAATTAGCAAATTAAGAAAATGAAGCGAAGCGATGATTCGAATGGCATTACAAATAGTAAAAAACCTAAACAAATTTTAATATTTGTTTTGATTTTGAAATATTTCTTCAAGAATTATTTAAAACAAATAATATTTTCCGATTCAAGAATTCCCATAGTTTTTGTACTTTCAACATTGGTAGCCAATTAATTTCATATTTTCAATTTATGTGATAATTATACGAGAAATAAATAGTCCAAAGACTTAACCACATTTTGGTCATTTTCCTAAAGTTTTTCAGATGAAATTCGAAACATAAATTCAAGAATTTATTTTTAACTCAGAATATTTTCATTATAATTCAATTTTTCAATTTTTTATTTGAATTTAAGAATTCCATTTGTAATTCGTTTAATTTTATTTGAAATTTCAATTCTTTACTTGTATTTGATTTTCAATTTGAAAATTTCCATTATTATTTGAATTCGAAATATTAAATACGCGAACCCAATGCGAAATTATTTTGTAATTATTTTTGTTTCGAATTTTAAATGGAAAAATTCGATTTAAAATAAAACTCGAAAATAAATAAATTCGAATTACAAATGGAGAAAATATGAATATTGAATAGAATGCCATGGATTTAAAATGGAATTCACGAGCTGCTATTGAAATGTTACGAATTACAAATCGAATTCAGAAATCACACTTCCAAATCTTCAATCCAATCCAATTATCAATCAATAAATTCCAAATACGTAGAAAAATATTCAAAAACAATTGCACTACTTCTTGCTAGCATTTCCATGACAGAGTTTTCGCCATAGTATCCAGGTCCACTGCGCCGTGACAGCGCATCCAATATGATGAGATCGTGTTCCTGTTGCGGTGTGGGATAGCCCAAAGAGGAGAGCGAGTGGCTGGAGTGAACAAAGAGACACATTATTTCGAATGTCCATCTCAGCCACGTGTCCTTTTTGCATGCGTGGCGACGTCGCTTAGTTCTTGAACAAAACATTGCTACGGATTTTTTATTTCACTTCTGCGGTTTTCTTTTCTTCTTCTTCTTTTCAAATTTGATTTCTTTAGTAATTTTGCATTATTCCGTTTTGCGTTTCTTCTCCAATGCTTCACAAAGAAAATTTTCCACAACAAAAATAAAAAAATAACCCAAAGGTAGTCGTCGTCACTGATTTTCACGTTAGCGTTGAAAGCGAAAGGAAAATTTGTACACTTGTGTTGGTGGCTGGGTGGGGACAGAGGGGGGAGGCAGTGAATTGGAGAAAAAAGAAAGCTTTTGCTTTTTTTTGGGATCAAGCACACCAAACCAGCGGATATTTCCTCGAACGTGTTGCGTGTTGCTAAAAATTTTCACGAACCGCTCTTCTTCGAACACAAATCAGAACTAAACGCCTCAAATGAAACGCTCTGGCTTACAGGTACAAGACGCCAGCAGAGTTGTAGCTGTAAAAACGGCAATCACAACTTTTAATGAGAAGAAACCAAGTGAAGAAAATAATCCAACAAAAAACACAGAAGTAAACTCCACGATTTCGTATCGCTCGCATACGCTTTTCACTTTTCAACCCAATCCAGCCAGCCAGCCAGCGAACCAGCCATCCGTCCAACTACTCAGCATTTCTTCATTCATCCACTGCTGCAGCCTTTCTTTGCACTTGTTTGCTGTCGTTGTTGTCGTCGTTGGTGTTTTTGTTTTGAGTTTTATATTTATTTCGGTTGTTTTCTTTTGATTAAAGTTTTTAATTAAACTCGTCTGTGGCTTAGTCGCTTGCCGTCGTCTTCTTCTGCTTCTTCGGCTTCATGTGCCTTGTCTTCCACATTGAGGCTAAAATGCGTTGTTGTGATGGATGTGCGCATGCGCATTTCAGCAAAATGCTGTAATTGAAATGTTGTTTTGTGAACAAGAAACATACATATAAAATCTGCATGTGTATGCATGCTATGATGATATTATCAGTGCGAAGAGGAAGCCTAAAAACGGTATTCTCCTGTTGCCGTGGGTGCCTGCAATTATTTGATATTACCTTCTTTCTTATTCTTCAACTTCTTTTTCTACAAAACGGAATCGGAAAAGTGTTGAGTTACTACTCTTGTATCTGACACTCTTAACGAAGGCTTGTAGAAATGTTTCTCTCGAAGCCTATTCAAAAAAATATAAAAACAACGCTTAGCATGTTTGATGTTGTGGTAAAACTTGGATAAATATGCTTGGCATCAATGGCACTGCTGCTGCTGCCACAACTTTGTGTCCGGGCCTTGGAAAAGTTGTTTTCCTGGATTTTACGGACACACTTGCCACCATTGACTGCCGACGGCTCCATTCGACTCTGTCATTGGTGGCGTTGTAGCTGTGGCTGTTTACTCGCTTACAGGTACATATTAATGTCTAAATTGCATGCCATTGAACTTGTTGCAGCAACAAATCGATCTGGTTTGTTTTGATAGCTGTGCTCCAAAAAAACTGCCTTTGGGGCAAAATTATGTACGAACGAACATTATAATTTCATTTGACCTTTTGGCTGTCAATATTTTCTATGGCTATATTTTGGATGAGATTTCATGGATAGATAATATTTTTGGGGACGAACTTTTAACTGCAGTGACCAAACCCAAAGATGTTAATAAATTTATTTTAACTATTTTAATTTACAGAACAGTGTGGCTTGTTTTTGTTTTTACATTAAAATTTTGGCAAGAACACGAAACGCATCAATCCACTACCGTTGAAAGGTATATCAATGATGTCTCAAATAGAATCGATTGCTGTAGGGTCTTTGAAAACTAAGCAAATTAAACAAATGATCTATTTTGCTGTTCGTATTTAGTTAAAAAAATTATTAGGTGATCTTGAAAAATATTCTTAAAAAATCAAGTTTAGGTGTTCTATAGGTCTTAAAAATTATTTATCAAAATTTCACGTATATATTGGCTATGGGTCCTTGAAAAGCATCCTTTAAAAAATTCACGTTTCGGTAGTATATGGCTGTTTCGAAAGTATCTTTTCAAAGTCCACGTTTAGGTGATATATTGATCCATCAAAAATATTCTAAAGAAATCCTAGATAATTTAGTCCATTAGTCCAGGAAAAGTAATCCAAAAAATCCACGTTGATTCAAAATCGAAAACTTTTTCTAAAACCCATGTTTATTGACATATGTGAGTTATTGAAAAGTTCTTTAAAAATCCATGTGATCTCCAATATTCCCTGAAAAATTCAAGTTTATTAACCTTCAATTGTTCCCAAAAAATTATCTAAAAAAACCACGAGGTAGGATGAGAAGGGCTTTTAACGTTTTTGAAGTAGAATCACGAATGCAATAAATTCGCCTAATGAAAAAATACCAGAATACGATTCGAAACTTTAATTTTTTTAAACATTACAATACTCGAGGTTATTTCCTCCGCTTTATAGCTCAGATCTTGCTCCTTTCATTAGCTTTTTATTTCGCTCCTTCAATTGGAACACCGTACTTGTCAATATTTAAACTAGGGATATGTGATTCAGTTATTTGACCCTTTTCAACAAACGAATTCGATGTCGATTTTTGTCTGTGGTAAAAATACGCAAAGGGGATTTTCGATTCTGAGATTTTTGGATTAAGATTTTCATATCCTCCACCTTGGATAGGAGGGAATATTAACTTTGACATTCCGTTTGTGAGATCCCTATATATTCATCGTAGACCCCATATATATACTTTATATTGATAAGATTCTAAGTCGATAAAACAATGTCCGTCTGTCTGTATAAATCCCGATATAGCCCACATTATTTGACGTAAATCTTCAAAATTTAGCAGAACAATTTGTAGTGTGCCTAGGATGGTTGTTATTGAAAATGATATATCGGTCCACGTTTTGGTATAGTTCCCATATAACGGTACCTTTCGATATTCGGTTTTTTGTTGATTTTTGCTACATTTTTCCACGGATTTGGGTTCTATCTCCGGTGGCAAAACATTGTATGTATAGGTCCACGTTTTGGTATAGCCCCATATAACAGTACCTTCGGATATCCGGAATTTTGATGATTTTTGCCACATTTTGTTCACGGATTTGTCTAAAAATTGGAATTTGTTGGGCATGATGGGTTCTAGCTCCGTAGCGTACATAGGCCCACGTTTTGGTATAGCCCCCATATAACGGTACCTCCCGATATTCGGTGTTTTGATGATTTTCTACATTTTTTAACGGATTTGTCCAGAAATTGTGTGGCGAGACATTGTATGTGTAGGTCCACGTTTTGGTATAGCCCCCATATAACGGTATGCCGGTATTCGATATTTTTAAAATGGGTTCTAGCCCAGTGGCAGAAAATTGCATATTTACTTCCACGTTTTCCTATAGCGCACATATAACGATACCCACCGATATTCGGCATTTTGATAATCCTAGTCACATTTATCCACATACATAATTCTTTCAAATTTGGTATTTCAGAAGATTTGATAGATGACAATCCTTGAAGTACAAAATTGTCTATCGAGGTTCCCGTTTTGATATGGCCCTCATTTTTATAAAAATATTTCCTTTACCGTAAGTTGGAGGGTATTACAGGCTCTGCCCGGCATAACTTTATGTTTTTCATTTGTTTATTTCTCAACAAAATTTCGAATTTTAGCTAAACTATTTGATTTTGTTTGAAAGTCGAAATCCAAAATATATTTATTTCATTTCATATTTATTAAATTCAGATTTTAAAATTTTGTCTCAAAACTGAATTTGTTCTATAAGTAAAAAATGCATTTGTCGGTTTTTGATTCATAACTCATCTTTTGATGTTGATGGGAATACTCCGAGTTTTGCATCAATCTCACTATTTTCTATGTGTTTGTTTCTCTTTCGAGACGTGCTTAATGATCTGAAATTTTCTGCTTTCTATTTTTTCTTATTGATCTTTATAAAGCTATACAATTCAAGCAATTGACTGACTTAGATATCATTGTCCAGTCTTTTCAAAACTATGAGAGTGGTATTGCATTCGATTACATGGACCTACTAAAAATACGGAATAATTTTCGGTGCGTTATTTTTTGCTGCAAAACGGATGGAAATTGTTAGGCTGTTCCCAAATGGATTGTTATTAAAGAAACACCTTGTTAAATATACCTGCAACTTTTCGTATCAAATATGGATTCCGATCGTGAAATTTTTCGGGGAAAACATAATTAAAATCACTAATACTTCCTACAAAAACATTTACCATAGACAAGCTTGTAAAAATCAGTGATGTCTGATGGTGATAAGCTCAAATGTACATTTTGGGTGATAGCTGAAATTAATTTCTACGATTTTTATTTCTTTTTGGAACGTTTTTATTTTCTTTCTTTGTTTTCGGTTGATCTTTTATTTCCTTAGCTGGCTTAGTTACAAAAGGGTGCATGCGTATTTCACACAGAATGGCGGAGGGGGATTCGGTTTGGGTTGGATGGCGTTTGTTGCTTGTTTGTGGTTTTGATTTCGTGTTGCCGAATTTAACTGCAGATCGGAGCAGAATCATTTGTTGGAGCTTGTTTCAGGGTGCTGGAATGGTCAACGAATTACTTTCACTTGAACAGCTTAGCGATTATCGCCGACTTCCCTTTTTGGATGTTTACATAAATTAAGTTTTTGTCTTAATTGGTTTACATCCACAATTACGATTGTTGAGGCGGGACAGAAAGGTGTAGGTTTTGGGTTTATAGGCTAATGGAAAAATACGTTACACAGATGTGGTAGAAAAGCTATTGGAATGTTTCATCTTGATTTGCGTGTGGTGGTGGTCAGGAAATTTAAAGACCTTTTCACAAGAAGTGTGTCTTATGTAAGAAGCGTTACCTACTTATGTTGTTGTGATAATTAATAGGTCAAATCGATCAAATTTATATAGGGTAACTAAACGGATATCATTGTCGCTGATTAAACGAGGGCTGTTCACAAAGTATGGCAAATTTTGAACTTTGTGCGACTAGATTTACAATTTGTTAATATTTTTTCCAAAATATCCATTATTCGTACTTCGTTACTTTCTGATATAGGTTGTTCCTAGTTGGGTCCGTGGTACCTAGCCTGTATAAAATAAGTAAAAACTACTTTATATTTGGTTGGGCCGAACTTTTTGCATCCTTCACCATGTGAACACTTAACAACTACTTATTCTCAAAATATTGGGGCGTACAATGTAAGTTTTTACCCACAAATAATCCGAAATGTCAAATCTCAGTTTATTTGAAATACCGAAAATTAGGAGTAACCATTACATGGGAACTATACAAAAATGGGTAGCTTCTTTCAATATATTGAATTTCAAAATTTGCATTTTATACGGTTGGAAATCGGGAGCGAATATCAGGAGTATCGGGGCCATACCTATTTTCAGTACCAAAGAATTTTTAGAACTACAACCTCTGTGCTAAATTTCATTAATTATCATGGAAATTGCAGCCTCTATTTACATTTCATCAGACGGAAGAACGCACAGACTATGGGGTCTCCGACAAATTTTTCGAGAGGTTGCAAACGCTGTGACAAAATTAATATACCATAACATATGGTAGTGGGTATAACACGTATAATCAACCTTGAGTGCCGAAATATATTGGCTACATTTTCTTCTGTGTATAAACTGAAAATGTGGCAGGAATCGTCCAGAAATTGTAATGTCTAATGTAATTCCGAAATGTCTAATTGCAATTAATTTAGCCGGAAATACTGACCGAAACCTTAACGATCGGCAGAAATCTTTGTATTGGGGCCATACCTGGATACATATACTGTTTGAAATTGTAACAAGTGTAAAGTATCAGTCGGTTTTCGGATAGATTTACACCCTCAGCCTATGTCATTTTATTAAAATATGTTTTGACATACATTATGATTATTTAAAATGGAGGAGATACCGAAGGAGTGGACCAATATTATTCACTTCTCATCTGAACTAACTCTGATATAAATATTACAACGTGTCCGATTTGGACTATATCGACAACTTCCAAATGTTGAAATATGCCAGAGGTACCAGATATACGGATAAAAATATGACGACGTCCAACATTTGAAGAAAATCAGACAAATATAATTTTTTTTGGGAATAATCTGGTGTGAAGCTCATTATGAAAGATATAAGTATTGCAAACCGTGAATCTTTGTTGGAGAGGTAGCAGAAGGGGTAGGCCGATGTCTATAATTTTCATACCGGAACTTGTGTTAGTAAAACTATTGGGATACATGAAATTTGAAAAGAATTTCATGATTGTTTCGCATTTTTGAGATATACAATTATTCAAAATGTCGACCCTTTGTGGGAGAGGTATCGGAAGGAGTAGACTGATATATCATACGTACATATCAGAGTTTGTGTTAATAAAAATATTAAAGTGTGTGAAATTTGAAAACAATCGGCCCCTTATTCCACATTTTATAAGAGTTATAATTATTCCAAATTTTAACCCCTTTGTGGGGAGGTACTTGATGGAGTGGTCCGATATATGCCGTCTTCACTTCTTGTGTTGCTAGAAATATAAGGATGTGCGAAGTTTGAAGACATTTTATAAGATACATAATTATACCGAATTTTAACCCTTTGTGAGGGAGGTACCAGAAGGAGTAGTCCGATATATTTCATTATATTAGGATGTACAAAATTTGGAGACAATCGGATTCTCTTTTCACATTTTATATTCAAATTATTCAAAATATTGACCCTTTGTGGGGTAGGTACTTCATGGAGTGGACAGATATTGTGCATTTTCGCACCTGACCTAGCGCTGATGCAAATATTATGATTTGCAAAGTTGAAGCGAAATCGGATTATTCTTTCTTTTTCTTTGTTGTAAAATATTTTCTTTGAAAATTTCGAATTTTTGAACCGATATTGCCCATCTTCGAACTCCATCTAAGTTTGATAATAATATTACGATGAACCCAGTTTGGACCAAATCGGATACTCTCTTCAAGAGTTATCGTGCGCACCAGCCAGTCAGACAGACAGAAAGACAGCCGGACGGACGGATAATGCTAGATCGACTCCAAATGTTCTGAAACGGAATTGGTTCAAAGAGACCTAGGGTCTAAAACTGTTATTTTGACTAGGCACGTTTTGACAGTATCAACTTTTTGTGATTTTAAGAGAAATGAAGTCTGACACACGGGGTGTTATAAATGTTTTGATTTTTTTCAAATGTACCTTTTTCAATTCAAAAATTTTATTTAAAATTTTTTTTCTACATCAAAAATAAGTTTTGTCGGAATTGAATTTATTTTTAATTGTATGTATTCCAGTAAGAATCATGTATTAGGTAGATTTATTAAATGAATTCTTGGGTATCTCTGAAGTAAAATTAGAGTTGTAAGTCTGAATTTGGGAAAAAAGACACAAAATACACAAAAAAACGTCATATATTTGTCGACATGTGTATTCGACTATTGAAACAAAGGCTATGTCTTTTTGTTTTAGCTCGCATAATTTCTGATTTATATTTCTAGGTTCGATACCCCAAAAATATATTATACACCTAAAAATTTATACAAACTTACAGTCCAGCTCATCGAAGAACTTTGCTTCCTTGGGCAATTCCTTTTGAATGGCTTTTTTAAGCTCTGGGCTGACGGCTTTGTTGTAAAGGGAGTTGTAATTTTGAGATGCACTTGTCATCACCGTACACGTCCATAGCGCTATGAGCCACCATATTGAGTAGCTTAACATAGTCGGTAGTGCTCGTTATTTTTTGATTTTTTTGAGAACTCTTTCTTGTTTTATTTTGTTAATTTTATTTCAAATTTCAATCCGACAAGTACATATTTTGGGCTAAAGCGATTGTAAATATTTTGCACTAATTGGCCTCGTTTGGGCAAATTATACCAATGCACAATGGTGGCTGTTGTTGTTGTTGTTGTACCGGCAGTGGGAACAATATTTTTGTTTAGATGGATTTTGAAATTCGTTTTTGATTTCGCTCGAAATATTCACTTTGAATTTTTGATTCGACGTGACTCTGAGTTGTCAACACTTGTAAATGCAAATCACTTTGAAAAATCCGCGTAATTATTTCGAATTGAGAGGAGTAGGAGGAGGGTGAACGGCGGCGGAGGCTACAACGATGGCGGTGGTGTTGGTTGAGGTCGCGTTAAAACTGTTCGACAGTATTGAATTGTACTCCGGTGTAATCGATCAGTATGCGTCAACTTCGAAATAACTAATAACACTGGACGACAGTCGGCTCATGCCAATCCGTGGACGAGCATAAACGCGCTCTTCACACATGGCAATATATGATTTACGTACTCACTGGCGGTTTTTTTTTTCCTAAAGCTCAGCTCAGCTCGGCTCTGCAATGTGAACAGCCACCGCAAAAGCCACCAGAGAGGCGAACAAACAAAAAAATAGCAGCCAAATGAAATCGAAAGTGAAGTGAGTCAATGAATGGAACAATAACAACAACGACAACAACGGACCAAAGAGCCGTATAGATGGATGGATGCATCGACGTTGGGACGGACTTGTTGTTCGCACATTGGCACAACGACGACGACGGCAACGTCGAGCAGCAACATCGGTCGCTACTCAGCCAACAAATTGCGTACATTACAACATCAACGGAATTTGTAAGTGCGGATGTTTGTTTATTTTTGTAAAAGCCAATATGTGATGTGTGACTGTGTGTGTGTGTGTGTGTGTGTGTGTGAGCCACTGCCGATGAGGATAAAGGCATGCGATTCTTTTTAAACGACGCTCATTGAATTTGTAATAGAAACACACACACACACTCAAAATAATAACAGCTGTTTCAAGTGGAGGGTGGTATACGTTGGTGTTGCGAATTAGGGAAATAATAACAATAACGATCCGAAGAGAGGGAGAGAGATAAGGTTTGGGTAATTTGTATACCCTACACCATAAAATTGGGTGGGGCGTATTAAATTTGTCATTCCGTTTGCAACAGCTTAAAATATTCGTTAAAAAGGACATGAATTATACCTTTTATTGATCAGCACAATATTTTAAGTGGAATCAGTTATGTCCGTTGAAATTAAAAAGAGGTCGAACCATTTTATAAATTGTTTGGAAATTTGGTAAAAAATATATTTGATATCTAGGATAGTTGATGTGTTGATAATGGCTTTTAGAAGCCTACGTTTGGGTATACAGGGCGAGATAAAAAAAAAAATTGCAACAAAGTCAAATTCCATAATTTTTACATTTTTTAATTTTAAGTTTTATTGAATAAAAGCAAATAATGTCGCAAATATCATCCAATTTTAGAATAGGTTTAGATTTGTTCGTATTGGTCACCTTTGTCACGAATTATGGCCTTCAAACAGTTAACGAAACCGTCACATGCTGCCCGAATGTTGCTTTGCGGTATTTTGGCTCATTCCCGGCAAAGCGCTTGCTTCAAGTGATCAACACTTTAGTATTTTTTAGTGCCAAACTTGATTTCCAAAATAATCTATACACAATAGACTAACGGATTGATATTCAGAGATTTTGGGTCTGCGGCCAAAATGTTTGCGTGCCCAAGTCTTCAATACACCCTCCCGAATATTTTCGTGATAATATTCGGTATTTATTCTGATGCCACTGTCGATTAATACGAGCGGAGAGCGATCATCGGCTGTTATGGCGACCCACACTATCACCGTGGCAGGCGCTTGAGGTCTGGTGGCCAACCGAAGGTGCACATTTTCAGCTGACCTCTTTGGCAAGTAAAACCGATCATTTTGTTTGTTTACAAACTGCTGGACAACGAATGTTTTCTCATCGGAGAAAACCAAATTCGGCAGTTCACCACTTTCGGCTCTTTAGCTATATTGAGTATATTTTCTTTCTGTTGCGATGTAAGTTTTTGCACTTTTTGGAATTTCAATGGCTTTACTCCGAGCTCATTCTTCAATATTTGCCGAATTGAATATTGCGATATGTTCAGCTCACGAGCCATTTTTCGGTCACTGCACTTTTCGAATCATTTCTGATGATGTTGCTGTTTTCTTCCGTTCACTTCCTTAACGTCGGGCTACGCTACCAGTATCACGGTAACGAGCGATGGTACGAGACACAAAAGATTCATTCACATTTAAATGCAGGAGTTCTCTAAGGAGATCCACTTGTGGTTATCCAGCTAAATATGGAGAAATCACACTACCACGCTTGAATTCCATCACGAATAAGATTTTTTCTGGAATATTCTCACCAAAATGCTTTTGTATGCTTGTAAACAATATAATGAGCTGTCGGACGAGTGGCTTAGGAATGACAGCAGTCTGAATTTGGTTGCAGTTTTTTCATCTCACCCTGCACGTTATTGCTTTTGTAACCCATTGAAAACATTCATTTGAAAGAAATGACCGAAAAAGTAAGTTCCAGTCCTTGAAAGTACGAAAAATGGTATTTGGAGGCAGATGGTCAAAAGAACTTACTTTCCAGCTCTTCATACTACTCAATTATCGTACACTTTCCCACATCATTATTTGTGAATATGCGCAATATATTGATGGATAAATAATTTGATATAAAAACCTCCCAAGTTGACCCCTAGCCCAAGTCCGATCAATCAAAATGTCTTTATTTTCAATACTGACATTGATGTCCGGTCGAGTTAACGGAACTGCATCGCATTTATGGCGGCAACCTTTTCTTTTTGTATTGCGTAACGTACTTAACCTTGAAATCTGCGTTTATGACACATTTAGTATCTCTGTGTGTGTGCGTGTTTGTTTGCATTTGCTGTTGGCTGGCGGGTTGATTGGTTGCTTGGCTGCTTGACTGACTGACTGCGGTTTTCAATTGTATTTTGTAATCCAAGGTATTTTTCCAATTATGTCCAATAATGTTTATTTATTTAAATACTTACAGCCATAGCTGGAGCTGCTTCAGCGGCATGCATATCGTTTCGTAAGCCAACAGTAAGAAGCAACAGTGACAATATGACACTGTGTAAAGAAAAAAGTAAAAGAAGAAACAACTATCGCTCTGCAGAGAGTCAAAAACAGAGACTCACGACCGGTGCCTGCAAGTGAATTCACTTTTTACCAAAACTACTTTAAACCAAAACAATGACAAATAAATGTCAAATTATCAGATAAACAATATAATTTAACCGTTTGTGCCATCTTCGTCTGCCACAATACAGTGCATAGAAATGGGTTGCGTTTCAGACAAGATTTTTTCTTCATCTTCCCAAAAGCTTAAACAACTTTATGTGGGTATTTCCTAAATTGGGTTGTGCCAAAAGGAGAACCCAGCTAAAACCCCATTAAAAATGCCCTGCAATAAAAAAATACGCTGATCTATTTTTAAACATCAAATGATATATACCGGCCAAAGCGTATTTCATCAAATGACAGTTTCGGGATAGTATTTTTAGTCCAAATTAAATTCGGGACATTTAAAGTTGATGGGTGATGGGTTTCCGTTCGTTCATCTGACCGATGAGCACGATAATTCGCAAAGGGAGATGGGCAATGGATATTTTGAATAATCAGCTTATAAAATGTGAACAAAGATTCCATTGTCTTTAAATTTCTCATATCCCAATATTGTTAACAAATGTATGTCTAAAATGAAAATGGGATACATTATATCACTCCTTTGAATTACCTCCCCCACAATGGGTGAACATTTGGAACCCACAATCTTTAACTAGTTTAAAACTTGGAACATCCCAATATTTCTACTAACACAAAGTCTGATATAAATACGGGATTTATTGGTCTATTCTTTCTGATATATCCCCCACAAGAAGTCAATATTTTGAATAATTATAAGCATCATAACGAAAAATTCGTGAATTCCAATATTTTTATGAATCTTAGATGCATGTCTAAAAAGAGGAAAATGTTTGTTTGTAATTTATAGACTCGAAAACTGCTGAACAGATTTTCCTGAAAATTTCCAAATATACTACAGCAGAGCCTGAAAGTTATATAAACTACATAAATTTTTGAAATTTTTACTTGGAACGGGAGATATAGCATCAGAAACGGAGGTACATCCGAAGAATTTAGTTTTTGTATTCACATATCCATTGATTGATTACAGATATGGTCTTTAAATTTAGAGTGAGTAACGGAATTTGGAGCAAAAATAATTTTGTAAAATTATATAATGAAATCGGGTCGTGTTTGCCGCCATAGAAGCCGACCTTGGCATCAGAATACATTACGAATATTATCGCGAAATTATTTTGGAGGGTGTATTAAAGCCTTGGGCATGCAAACATTTTGGCCGCAGACCTTGGTCATTCCAACAGGACTCAGCAACATCGCACTCAGCACGCGCCACCCAAGAATGGTTAGAAAATGAGGTTCATCGCTTCATTTCCAGAACACAATGGCCACAAAAATCTCCGGATACCAATCCGTTGGACTATTGTGTCTGGAGTATTTTGGAAAGCAAGGTTGGCACTAACAAAATATCAAAGTGTCGACTACGTCAAGCAAGCGCTTCGCCGGGAAATACAAAATACCGCAAAGCAACATTCGGGCAACATTGGTCGTTTGAAGGCCATTCGTGCCAAAGGTGACCAATTCGTACAAATCTAAACTTATTCTAAAATTTGATGCTGTTTTCGACATTTTTTGTTTTCATTCAATAAAATTAAAAAAACTGTAAAAATTATAACGTTTGACTTTGTTGCAGTTTTTCTCACCCTGGACTTCAATGGAAAATATCGGTCCACTCTTTTAAAGTAACGAGATAGAAACATTTATTACTAATCAATAGACAGATTCATAAATGTGCCATACAGTCCGGGTATTTATCAAGTATCTTCTGAAAAAAAAAATATTTCAGATTTATTTACTTTCAAAACACTGTACACTGTATTGAAACTACAATGAAACAAATTACATTAAAAGACAAACCAATGTAAATTGTATTCCTATATGTATGACAACACGCACACACATATGACTGTAAAAGTATGTGTGTCGTTGCCATTTTTATATTGACTAACAACAAATTATGTCATTTGGCCTTAAATACTGCCAATTTTAGAAGAAATTTAGGAAACTAGCACAGCGCTAGTAAAAATAACAATCAAGAGGCCATTTACACTTGGTAATAACAACAATTGCAGCAACAATAACAACACGGGAATCTCCAAAATATAAACATATGAGAGCTTATTTATGTTAGTTTTCGATTTCGATTGCACAGGGGAACGACGGCGTGGGGGAAGTGGCAGGAAGGGAGGGAGGGTCGTCCATCATCAAGTGTTTATTTATGTCTACTTGTCTTCGAACTGTTGATTCGAGCAAGGCCAAAGTTGTTAGACAAAACATTGTTAATAGCGCTTAACACAATAGAAATTGACAAAAAAGTAAACCACGATATGTTGTACTTTCCGATCAGTGTGTTTATTTTTTTTACAGGCCTTTCGTGTGTGCGATCAGTGAGGCAGGCCATGGACGCCAGGGGAGAATTCATTGGTTTTAGAAACCAATCTCAATTTACATAGCAGTGCAGTACAAATGATATTTTTGAGGGACTAAATTAAACCAATTAGTTTTGCCGTTGGAAAAATTTAATGAAAGATTTCATCGTAGGGATCGAATATTCTAAAAATACCTTATCTCCGATGACTGCATAAAAAAGATTGAAAATATGTCTTAAAAGATTTTTCTGTCAAAATTGGTTCATCTGTACCTTAAGTATGTCAACTACCTCGCTCTTAGTCATAGCCTAATGCCAAAACTTTGAGTGAATTGGAACATCTTCACACTTACCACGCATACTAATTTGATCATTTATTTGCTCTGTCCGCAGCAACGAAACGTCAACGAATTGTTGTGTAATACGATCGTCGTTAGTTTTGGGAATGCTCTCCGGCTGTCGTACTGTCACCATTCCGCCGCAGCCGGCGTTTAAAATGTCGTCGGCCGAAAGCCAGGCCATTGTTTTTAGCTGTCGCCACAGAAACATATTAACATTTTATGATTTGTTGTTGCTGTAACCAATAACTGACCGACTGCAAGGTCAAGTTAATAACTCTGAAACCAGTTGTGGGTTTTGGGCCGAAGCCTTCACGTTTCATTTGTTTTTATCATAAACTTCACAAAGAATAATATAGAGGGTGTATTGAGTTTGTCATTTCGTTTGTAAATAATCGAAATTTTTTCGAAGCCCCATGGGGCACACAGGATGAGATAAAAAAATGCAACAAAGTCAAACGCCATAATTTTTGACTTTTTTTAATATTATCGAATGAAAGCAAAAAAATGTTGGAAATAGCATAAAATTTTAATAAGTTTAGATTTGTTCGAATGGGTCACCTTTGGCACGAATTACGGCCTTTAAACGGCCAATGAAACCGTCACACGCTGCCCCAATGTTGCTCTGCGGTATTTTGGCCCATTCCCGGCGATGCGCTTGCTTGAGGTGGTCGACACTTTGGTATTTTTTAGTGCCAACCTTGCTAAATACCAAAATACTCCAGACACAATAGTCCAACGGATTGGTATCCGGAGATTTTGGTGGTCATTGTGCGCTGGAAATGAAGCGAGGAACCTCTTTTTGTAACCATTCTTGCTGAGTCCTGTTGAAATGTCCAAGGTATCTGCGGCCAAAATGTTTGCGTGCCCAAGGCTTTAATACACCCTCCAGAATACTTTCGCCATAATATTCGGCATTTATTCTGATGCCACGGTCGATTAATATGAGGGGTGATGGTCGCTCATCGGCTGTTATGCCGGCCCACGCCATCACCATGGCCGTCGCTTGAGTTCTGGTGGATAACCAAAGGTGCACATTTTCAGCTGACCTCTTTGGCATGTAAACACGATCATTTTGTTTGTTTACAAACTGCTGGGCAACGAATGTTTTCTCATCGGAGAAAACCAAACTCGACAGTTCACCTATTTCGGTCAAGCGACGTAACTCTTTAGCTCTTTTGAGTCTATTTTCTTTCTGTTGCGGTGTAAGTTCTTGGATTTTTTTTGGAATTTCATTGGCTTTACCTCGAGCTCATTTTTCCATATTTGCCGAATGGAATATTGTGATATGTTCAGCTCATGAGCCATTTTTCGTCCACTGCGACGCGGGGTTTCGATCAAGTCGCTTCTTTACTTTTCGAACCATTTCTGCTGATGTTGCTGTTTTCTTCCGTCCACTTCCTTTACACAGCTTTTGGACGAGTGGCTTAGAAATGTCAGCAGTCTGAAGTTGGTTGCAGTTTTTTCATCTCACCCTATAGTTAAAATCACCCCCATCTTATGGTGGAAGGTATGAAAATCGTGAGTGCCCACAAGAAACGAAATCCGAATTTCATTCCATAGTTCGATTAACGATGTCATTTACCTCATACTCTCCGAAATGTAGGTGCCCAGTACACACATATTTTTGATAAGAAAAACAAAAATCGAATTAAATCCAAAGACACGTGAAAGGAAAATTTAAAAAATAAGCTTTTATTATAGATTTTCTTTTTGGAACAACAAATACCCTGATTACTAAAAGTCTAAAATATTCAAGTTTACACACAAATTAACTAGTTCTAAACTAATAAAAACAGAATCCATTGCGAAATTATTCGTTCACATCTAGACAGCGTGTCGCATCAGAACGTCTTGAATCCATTTCGATGTCTTCTGTACATTGTGATAAATTCCAGGTTGATGGTCGACGCCACATCCAAATCCAGCACTGGTGATGCCGACCAGAAAGAAACGACCTGATGGATGATTTGGAAATAGAAAATGTCAACTTTCCTTAGCTTCCTAGTGAATGAATATAACAGACTTTACCTCGCTCTTTGACAATTAGCGGTCCACCAGAATCACCTTGAAAACAATATGTTTTATTCGACCGCCGTAAAGTATGCTTTGAATAACTTACCAAGACAAGCATCTTGATGGCCATCTGAATGCCCGGCACAAAACATTTCATTGAAGAGTTCCACTTTGATTTGTTTGCTTTCATGCCAACGAAGACATTCCAAAGAAGCTGCACAAAGAAGACGAAAAAACAACATTTATATTTTGGCATTTTGGTGTTTTATCTTAAAAAATGTACTTATAATGGGCACGGTGGCTACTTGCAGCATATTGGTTCCTGCTTGACCCAAACTCGCCTCTGTTTTTCCCCAACCAGCCACTATTGCTTTACGCCCTGCCAGACGTATCGGATAGACTGGCAAGCAAATCGGCAATATATGCTCACTAAAAATGCAAAACATTTTTGAGAATTAAAAAAGACTATCAAAATCCGCAGAGGGTTATTTTCTTTCCTATAAATCAATGTCACAATTTATTTTATGGAAAAATTTATATTTTCCAATATTATTTCATTACCGCTGTCTGTGGTTTACAAAACTTACCTAAATCCCGTTGGTTTGGCCAATTTAAGTAAAGCTAAATCATAACGATCCGGTTGAGTCATACGAAACTCAAACAGTGGATGTATTAACTTTTGTATGACATTGTGTTTCTCTGCAGGCAGAGGCTCTTGGGCATGACCCAAATTTTGAGTATCCAATTCGCCCAAATAAACCGATATATCCTGTAATCGAGCCTGCTGGACACAATGGGCTGCAGTGGCCACCATGTTCTTTGATACCAATACTCCACCACATTGGTATTCGGCAATGCGTATGTGAGCCTGCCAAGGATATTCTGCAAATTGTGCCGGTCTGCCACCTATAATGCGCTTTTGTAAGGTGTTTTGGAAGGTATGGGGTATACCACATTCGGGCTATAAAAACAAAACAGTTTCAATTTAAGAAAATCGTAATATTCCAAATCACCGACCTTAGAGGCAATGTCGTTATCATCACGTCGGCGAAGAAAAACCCGTTTTGGAAGATTTGTCACTTTTTTGTTATATTCCACCAAAGCGGTTTCAACCAAATTAGCCGCTGGAGAGATATCGCCATCGGCCGCTATACAACATGAGAAAAACCATTTGTTGTTGCCACAACCTCTAGCATGTTTGCCGCCCTGTAGCCAACAGGAAAAGGAGAGCTTGCAGGGCCATACTCCACCTTGATGGAGACATTCCGTCGGTACACCCAGAATGGCGTTTAAAATACCTGTAATAAGAATCAACTTGAATTACTTTAGCTCAGATAGGTTGCTAACATTCCACTTACTTGCTTGTGCTGCAGTTAAGCTAACTTTGAGGGTTACTATATAGAGAACTCCCGATATGAGTGTTAGATAGTTCCATAGGTACATTTTAGGTGAATATTATCGACGTTTTTGCTTCATTTCCATGAGAATTTTACTGAAGTTAAATCGAAAAGATTTACTCTAAATTTGATCTTCTATTTTTATGAGACATCGTAGAAAACAAAAGACTTAAGACACAAACTATGTGGCAGGTGGTCATATAATTCGAAATATTTTGGTTGTGATTCTTAACTTTTCAATTCCGAGGAGTTGATTTTTTATTCAAATTATTTCAAGAGTTTCATTCGTAACAAGTCAAATTATATTATAATTGTTTAATTTCGAATTCGAGTTACTTCGCATTTGTAATTCGTTTGTTCGATTTATTTATTTTGTAATTCGAAAAGGCTAAAACGAAGCCAATGGACCTGTAAAGGCTACTTTTTTCATAAGCCATTACAATATTCAAATGCGAAACATGATAAAAACGGCGGTGAATAATGTTGCTAAAATAATTGAAATACCGAATATCACGAGGTACCATCATATGGGGGATGTACCAAAACGTGAACCTGCACAGGCAATTTTCTGTCATAGGCTGTATTATCCACTACGAACTTCAAATACCAAATTTGAAACAATTTCGGTGAATAATGTCGCTAAAATCATCAAAATACCGAATATCGGAGGGTACCGTTATATGGAGGCTATACGAAGACGTGGACCTGCACAGACAATTTTTTGTCATAGGCTGTAGTATCGATTACGAACTTCAAGTACCAAATTTGAAACAATTTCTGTGAATAATGTCGCTAAAATCATCAAAATACCGAATATCGGGATGGAGGCAAAAGGTGAACCTACATGGGACCTAAACTCAATACCAAAAGTCCTGCAGACATAATACGCATTTGAGTAAAATTTTATCATCCTACTTCATTTCGTTCGGAAGTTAGAGTGATTTCCACAGACTGCCGGGCGAACGGACATCGCTAAATCGACATAGAATTTTATGCTGATCAAGAATACATATACTTTGTGGGCTCTAAAATGTATATTTCGGGGTGTTACAAAGGGAATGACAAACTTAATATAGCCTCTTTTGAAATCTGCTTGTGTCTTAAGTCTTTTGTTTTATAAACATAAATGTATTCAACCAATATTTTTTCACAAAATTTTCATTTGAAAGATTTGTTTATTTTCCTGTGTTCAACTGCTGCTAGTTTACTTTGTTGCTGGTGTCCGTGTACTGTGGCGCATTGGTAATGACACCATTGACTAGAATTTCTTTAGTATTTTTACAATGACACTGAATCTGATCTAGTTCACAACAACATCGTTTTCATTTGCTCTTGTGCTGTCTTGTTTTATTGTAATTCTTTGAGAAGCCATGAGTGGGGGATGGGGCAGGGTGGCTCATATACACAAAAAAAACACACACACATATACATGTCCATCAACTTCAGTGACCGGAAATCAATGGCATGCGCCAATAAAGCGAGGGAGTGAGTTTGCATTCGACTAGAATATCAACCTTGAGACAAATTTTCATGGCCAAAGCCGCGGAGAAAACTAATGCGGACAGTTGGTTTTCTTAATGACACACATTTAGATTTAGAACACTTTCATTCGCTAAAATGATTTTCAAAATATTTAAAAAAGACTTATTTTATACCGCTTTGAATATGATTTATTAAATCATTATTTTGTCGATTCCACTTTTTTTGAGAATTTTTGAATTTTGATTTCTTTTTGTGATTCTTAGAAGTTTTGGGTTGTTGTTCTTCTATTTTCCAACGAAACGAAACGAAACGACCTTACACGTAGACTGACCAAATAAAACTGGTGTTGGAAGAGTAAAAGTATCGGCTCGTAGCCATCAGCCACAGTGCGGCGACTATGTTGCATGCATCAAGAATGGCTCCCAGTACGACACGAGCAACAGGTTCTAAGTAGACAAGCAATGTAAAGATCTCCTGTTGATAGCTAAGAACAAAATCATTTTATTAATGCATCTTGTGTAGATTTTCCACAGCAACGAGGGTAGATTTGAAAGGGTTCTCTTTGAATAAATGGATGTATGTATGTGATCATACAAGTGTATCAAAAAATATCTATGTGAGTGATGGAGGTCATTTTTATAGTTCTGGTCTTAATTAATGACATGTCTATTTCTTCACGCTGATTCGGTTATAAAATTCTGTCTGTTTCATTTTAAAAAAATGATGCGTTAATGCTTAAATTATTATACCACCATCTCAATTTTCCATCCCTCAATTATGTACCTGTTTGGGGATTAAATGTGCTCATATTTCTTTGTTTTTATACCCTCCACCATAGTATGGAGGGCATATTAGGTTTGTCATTCCGTTTGTAACACCTAGAAATATGCATTTTATTTTTTATTTATATTATACATTATATTCTTGATCAGCATTCTATGTCGATTTAGCGATGTCCGTCCGTCTGTGGAAATCACTGTAGCTTCCGAACAAATGAAGTAGGTTGATAAAATTGTACTCAAATGTATATTATGTATGCAGGACTTTTGGTATTGAAAATGGGCCATATAGGTCAACGTTTTGGTATAGCCCCCATAAAACGTTACCTCCCGATATTCGGTATTTTGATGATTTTAGCCACATTATTCACAGGAATTGTTTCAAAATTTGAAATTTGAAGTTGGTAATGGATACTACAGCCTATGACAGAAAATTATCAGTGCATGTACACGTCTTCTTATAGCCCCCCCTATATCGGTACCTCCCGATATTAGTATTTTGATGAGTTTAGCGACATTATTCACCGGAATTTTTTTCAAATTTGTTATTTGAAGTTCGTAATGGATGGTACATCCTAAGACAGATAATTGTCTGTGCAAGTCCACGTCTTCGTATAGCCCCCATATACCGGTACCTCCCGATATTCGGAATTTTGATAATTTTAGCGACATTATTCACCGGAATTGTTTCAAATTTTGTATTTGAAGTTCTTAATGGAAATGGTACATCCTAAGACAGATAATTGTCTGTGCAAGTCCACGTCTTCGTATAGCCGCCATATAACGGTACCTCCCGATAATCGGTATTTTGATAATTTTAGCGACATTATTCACTGGAATTTTTTCAAATTTGGTATTTGAAGTTCGTAATGGATAGTAAATCCTAAGGCAGAAAATTGTCTGTGCGGGTCCGAGTTTTGGTATAGCAACTATAATGGTCTCTCCCTATATTCGGTATTTTGATGATTATAGCTAAATTATTTACCGAATTTTTTTTTTCAATATTCGTATTTAAATATTGTAATAAAGTCGTCGTATGGACCGTAATATAAAGGCTACATTCGGTATTTTTAAGATTTTAAGATTTAAGATTTTTAATTTTTAACGGGTTTATTATTGTTTTTATTATTATTATTATTTTTTTTTGTTTTGAAAGTCCCAAAGTTTTTCCAAATGGTGGAGGGTATTCAAAGTTCGGCCCGACCGAACTTACAGCTTTTTTACTTGTTTTCCTCTTAATGGCATTCCAATTAATATAAGAAAACTTGCATTGTTAAGCATAAATTAACGAGCCCAGTTGTTAGAGTTTATAAGATCTAAAAATATTTTAGGAAGAAACATCTTGATCGATTAGAGGGAGAAGAACGTGTAATAATTTTTTTAGGTGATCTTCATAGCAACGGCAACATAAAAAACAAGTTGCATAACATAAAGAAGCTATTTCCTGCAAAGATGCAAAGTCCTTGATTTTAATGTATTTTACCTAAAATTCAGATATTTTTTGAAAGTAAATCAAAATCAATCAATCTTTAAAAAAATATTTTCAATTTATTTTATTTACATTTTTTGTTGTTTTTTTTTTTAAATAATAAAATAAATTATTTGTTTGTGGTTTCATTTGAATAAATATGATGTTTGTTTTTAACAATCTATAACTAATATGCATTTCGATTTGTATCGCTTACAAAACAGACCAATGTGCTTGGAATGTAACATTAAAAAATATTTATAAAATATGTTAATAAATAAATTTAAATGGATGTTCTTACAATTAATGCTAGAGTGTGAAAGGGGAGAGGGGAAGAGTGATGATAGCTTAGCATTTTGAGCTTAAGTATCTTATATATTAATGAGAGACCTATTATTAATATCAGCCTAAGGTAGGACGTTAGGCGTTAAAAGCAATACAGTTGTGTTGTGTAGGTCCAGTTCCACCTACAGTTCATGGATTCCATGCGAATTAGTAGCAGCAATAGTCAGTATATTTACAACAGAAGAAAATGAATGAACAGTGCAATTGGATGGATGGATGGGGAGAGCAGCATTTAAATGTTAGCCGTCAGACCGACAACGTAGGAAATCCAATCGACAGTATAGGCCACGCGATGATAGATGCCAGGTTGGCCGCGTGAGGCACACGAATAACCCGCTGAGACCACACCTACGAATCGGGAATGAAATGTGTTAATTTTTGTTGGGAAGACATTTCGAAACAAGAACCTACCAATCAAGTGCCAACGTCCGTTCTTTTCGTGCATCAGGGGCCCGCCGGAGTCTCCTTGACATGAATCTTTGCCACCATTTCTGTAACCGGCACACATCATTTCCGGGTATATCACAACGTTAATGCCATTTTGACGATGCCATCTCTCGCAGATTCTGAAATGCCAAACGGTAGAGGTTAATTAAAATTGCTCTATTTTCTGAGTTATTTCATTTTACAAACCGGTTTTCAATGACGGGTACATCGACTGCCTGCAATGTCTTGGGCCTCAATCGAGAACCAGGATTCAAAGCGCCCCAGCCCGCTGCCCAACCAAATTTGCCAAGGAAATCTTCATTCTTTTCGGGTAAACAGATGGGAGCTGTGAAGAAGGGCAGAAATACATAAAATTATTATTTAATTAATTAGTTTTTTTTTTTTCTGAAAAATAAATTGACATGCCAAGCCGGAAACCCCTTGCGCTCTACTGAAATGTTGTAAAGCTTTTCAATTTGATAAATATAAATAAATAGATATGTCATTCATAGCTCATTATGTCCATTACTCTTCTGATGTGTCTGGCACGTGTTCAAACATGCATTTCAAGTGTCTTATTTGGCAAGCGTAGCTGGTGAGCAGGCTGCCACTTTGTTTTGATCAATTCATTTTCAGTTGGCAGTCGAGAGCATTTCATTGGCCCTTAAACTATTTTTTTTGTGTGTTGTAACAAATATTGAGGTCACCTGCCATTACTTAATCTAAGCAAAGTGAATAGAGAATAAAGGTCAAATTCCTCCTGAGGCAACGATTTTCCCTAGTCCTTGAGGATATCTAGACTACAGAGATCAAAGATACTTATCAAAAAACTTTGTCAAATTATTTGTTTATTTATCTTTCGATATGAGCTTTATGATCTGGGATCCACAGTGAAAGGAAAAGCCAGAGAGACACTACTAGAGACACAAACTCACCACTATTCGATTAAGCAAATGCAGATCAAAGCAAATCGGTTTCACAGAGTTGCTTGTTTTTGTGATCAAATAATATTATAATAATAGTTTCTACTAACACTTGATCGACAGTGGAGCTGATTCACTCCTTCCAGTAACTCCTTCAAAAAATTTTGGCATTTGCCAAAAATGCATTTAGAGAAGGGTGTACTTTCCGTCCGCACTTGGCACAAGGTAATATTTCTATTAGTCCTACTCCAGGTGTGGAAATGTACGATTTTAATCCAGTCATTCCGGTACCTCCTATACAAAAATTCAAAATTTTGAATAATAGTAACTCTATAGATAGTGAACCAGATTTAAATTTTTTTAACTTCGTAAATCTCTTTTTGTCCTAAGGACATAACATTTTTAAAAACTAAATTTGCACATTGCAATATCAGAAACCTGAGGTTGTACCAAATTTTGAGGGTGTATAACAGTCGGCAAACCGACTGACATTTTACACTATTACCCAAAACTTTTTCCTTACCTATGTGAGGCATAAAATGCACAGTCCTCTCCAGCGTCAGCACTGAGACATCGAAACGATCCGCCTGAGGTGTAAATTTGAAGTAGGGATGTACATCGATGCGCCGCACTCCAAAGGTATAGGCTGGCAGAGGTTCCACGGCTGAATTGATGACATAATCACCCAATGTTACGTGGACCTGTCGCGGTGTGGCCCTTGCCACACAATGGCCGGCTGTTACCACGTGTCGTCGAGATATCAAAGATCCACCACATCTAAATCAAAAAACAAATTAAACTCAATTCTATTTAAATTGAAAAATCGCTGCCACTTACCTTGATGATCCAATGCGAATGTAGGCTTGCCAGGGGAAGGAACCAAAACCGGCATCGTCACCACCGACAATGCGTCTCTGGGCCGTCTGCTTTGCCAATGAAATGCCACAACCTAGATATGTTACAAAAACAAAAATTGTTGTTGCTATTGTTGTTCTCTTAATTACCCCAACATTTTTCACAAAACACCAAATAATTTCCATAAAGAATACCAATAATTTTCTAAAATGTTAAGCCAACAGATTTAAGTGCAACATAAAGCGGATACATTTAATGCAAAGCCAAGCTAAATACATGTAAGAGCTAAGACACATACACACACACACACACTCGTATTAGGATGTGGGTAAAATACGATTTGAGCGCCTGATCTTCCGCAGGAACAATGCTTGTCTTGGTTAGCGTTGGTTTCTTTAGTTACATTCCGCGCTACAAGATGTCTCTGTTGCTTGGAACTTCATTCGAATTTCAATCTCTGAGGACGACTATCCATGCATAACAACAACAAAAACCACAAACATCCCCATAACCAGAGTTGCGAACCCTACCCAACCCCCATCATAAAGGTGTTCTACGAAGCAGACTATTTGCGACAGCTACTCTACCAGTTATAAAGACTACAGGGTCAATTAGAGGTCAATCAGTACTAAAGACGATAGAATTATTCATGCGGGTCAGATCATGCAGCCGAATATATATTTTTAGGTATACGTATAGCTCAACATTTAAACTTGAGTGCAGTCGTTAGCAGTTTGCCCCATACAAAGGAGGGTAGCATGCAAAACCCTTAGCACCACCAATGTAAAGAACCGTGCATTCCCCCCTTGATCCTAGTAGACCTGGGTGGTGGACATGTTGCTGGGTGGGGGAGTGTTCGGGGAGTCATAAGTTAAGCAAGTGCTTCGCTACAGGGGACCTTTAACCAACGTTGCTTTGCCGGGCCGGGCGATCGTGCAGTTTTCTTTTCTTTCTAACACTCACTGGGATCATTTTTCACGGGTCCATATGTCTTTTGCGGAAGATCAGTCAAATCGATTGTGTTGCCCACGTATTCGGAGGTGCGCAAGTTGGCTGACTTTGCTGTGCGGTGACAGCAGCCGCGCAACAAGCCGTGGCAAGTGCCCTGCAGCAGGCCGCCAGTCATCCAGCAACCTACGAAAAACTCACAGGTTCCACCGCGATGCTGGCACTCCAGTTCGCTTGTGATGTCAACTGAATGTGAGAAAGAGAGAGAGGAAGGAGAGAGGAAGCATATACCAGTGTTGCTGAGCGGTGCTATGGACCTTGAACTACTTACAGCGGAGGCAATTCCATAGCAGGTCGATGGTGAAGTGCAAACCAGCCACTGGCCTCTATGGAATTGCCTCCTTGCGCATTGTCATGCTCGTGGTTATTGTTATGGGAGGGCAAAAGCTTTGTGATTAGTTGCTACTACAGGCTACACTGGGCTTACCTTTTTCCTTAAAGGTACTCGCCGACTGAGCTCCGTTCAGACTGCTGCTCTCCGAGGTGCTGTCCAGATCCTGTAAACTAAACTCGTTGCGAACATCTTGAACGGACGCCAATTCGTTGAGACCGAAATTTTGATCACGGAACACCACGTTATCGTTGAAATAGACTCCAGTGCCGGTGGAACTGGGCCCTGTTGCGCCCACATTATCGTTGGTGGGGAAGACCACTCGTGGGCTACGCGATGACTTGAAAGGATAATAACGACTTTTGCGAGAACTAGACGGATCCACGGCACCAATGTAGTCATTGAATGTTTTCTGCGGAGTAAAAGGCCTCACGAGGGAGCCGGTGCGAAACTCAGTATCTCCAAAGAACAGACCTCTCTGTGGTCTCTGTGGTAGAGCAGTAATGGGCCCATTGATGTCACCAAATTTCGTTACCTCTTCACGATATTGTTTTCCAGCTGCCACGGCAGAGTTCAAAGTGTGTGGAATGGTGCTAGCTCCTATGCCGGAAAAGTCATACGAATATGAGGTCGGAGAAACATCCGGCTCGAAGACCAATTGGCGAGTCAGACGCTTGTCTTGCAACGGAACCTCTTCAAAGCCAGACGTGTCGCCGAATACGGGGTTGTCTTCTCGGTAGCCCTGCGGTTGGAATGGACTCGAGGGGCTCAGACTGTAGCTGGGGAATTGGAAACCCACCCGGCGGCTGCTCGTCTCTTCGCCTCGGTCGTACCGATCCGTTGAGGTAGGTGTGCTGACTGGAAAACTATCGCTGCGTTCTGTTCTGTCCGCCGATGGTGTCACCTCTTCTCCGATTTCTGGTACGGCCGGCAGCACATCACTCGTTGGTGGTCCCAAATCACTCAACGATGTATTACCCTTCGGTTTGAGCTGCAAGAGATAGTTCTGGGAGGGGTCTTGCTGCAGAGGAATATAAAGGTAATTTCGTTTACGTCCTTGCCTGGTGAAATTGGTGGCCAGCGTGGCCGGAACGACGTTCTTGGGTATGGTTATCAAAGGACTGGAGGGAAGTTCCACTGCCGGGGCGTTGATTATCTCTACTTCAGCATTGTCGGAACGTCTGTTTGCCTGATGGAGATTCGCTGCCCCCGAACGTCCTTTGCGATACGCACTGAAGGTCTGCGCCGCTGAGCCATCAGGCCTTATAACCACGTTGGGAAAATTGGCAACATCTGCTTTGGAAAAGCTTTGATAGGGGGCGTAGAGGTTGCGCGCTGTATTCTTTTGATCCCTTGGAGGCAAATGTTTGTTATCTAGCCATGGTGGCTGATTTGGAGAGGTAGCGTAAGGCTGCGTCGACGAGGAGACTTGGAAGGGGGTTGTGGGCGTAGCCGTCAACTGTAATGCTGGGGCCAGCGATGGCGTGTGCAAGAAGTGTGCGTTACCTTCAATCACCTGAGCTGTAGCCGACACTGCTGATAAGACAATGAGAGACCAAATACTGCATTGTGTGGTTGCTTTCATTTTACATCGAGCTCTTCACAAGAATGACCTTGACAATGGATACTGTTGGTTGGATGTAGGAGGTGAGGACCGGGGCAATGCACAATGGCAGCACAAGGGGAAGTGGACAAATGTCGAAATGACGGAAGGAAGCTTTTTTGCTGGAAACTGGTTCGTTCGGGAAGGAAATAGAGTTGCTTCCGCTCGCCTGCTGCTGGCTTAGGGAGCCGCGTTCATTGAACTCCTTTTCGGATGTTATGGAATGTTGTTTGGAGCGAAGTGGCGTCTGCCTCTTTTCCTGTGCAGCAGCGCTATGATCCGATGATTATGTACCTGCCGCGGATATCTCGAGTTGCTGCAATTGCTGGCGGTATGTTGCTGCTGTTGGTGCCGGTATGGGCAATGATGTCGTGCTTAGCTATTTTGAGGAACTGCCAGCGTCTGTCAGGGGGATGGTTTAGCGTTTCGCGTGGTGGTCTGAATCGAAGCACTTGCTCCAATTGTTAGCCTTCTGCAGCTCGTGTTGTGCTCTGCTCCGCTGCCGATGCGGTGATGTGATGTGATGTGTGATGCACACAACTCGTCTGACTGCGGTTATTGGTCTTTGCAACTTGGCCTGTTGCTGCCTGTTGGTGGTAGCTATTGGCAATTGCTGGCAATAATAATAATTGGTTAGCAAGATGCTTCGCCTGCCGCTGCTGTTGCTGTTGCCGTTGCACGTTACACACCTTGTGTTATTTCGGCTAAATGTTGTTATTACGTGAACATGAAAAACCTGTGTTAACAAAGTCCGCTCATCGCATCACTCTGGACGTTGCGTTGCGTCGCGTTTCGTTTTATTTTTCGTTTTGATGTCAGTGCTGCCTCCGTTCAAGTGGTAGTTGTTGTTGTTGTTTTTGGGAAGAGATATCGATGATGGACTTCCTTACTGCCACTTGCCTTGCAACGTAAATAACTTTGGCTGTAAAAAAAAACAAAACGAAAGGAGAAGGAGAAGGAAAGATGTTAGATGATTAAAACAAAACAAAAAATAAAAGAAAACCAAAAAAAAAAAAAAAAAAAACACAAAACGTGTCTATTAGTTAAAGCATGCATCCGGAAGTCATCGATGCGCTAAGGAGTTCAACAAACACATAACGGCGAGTTTGAGACTGTGTGTGTGTATGTCTGTGCATGCGGTCAGTATTTGATTTTGAAATTCAAATCAATTTTGGCTTCAATTTTGCGCGCCATGGACCACCACGGTGCTGGTGAAATAAGGTCAATGTTCCGGATGGCAATTCGCGCATTCATTCACATTTCTGATGTTGTTTTTATTATTATTTTGCTTCCATCATGAGTGTATCTGTGTATGTGTGTGGATGTATTTGTGGGTGAATGCATTTTATTGCATTGTGCAATGATAACATATTTTTGAAGTTTGAACCTTTTTTTTGTCGTTCGGTTATTGTCAAAATAATGGAAAAAATCATAAAAAACAAAACTTTCACTGCAAACGAACAACAACAAAAATAATAAAAAAAATACAAAAAAAAAAAAAACAAAGGCCAAAACTGAAACTAAAACGACAGATAGGTCGGTACGCAGATGGTTGCGTGATTCAGTAAATATGTACGTTTTTTTTTTCTTGTGCTCACAAAGGGTATCCCACTGCCGTTCTCCATCACCACTTCCATCCGCTGTGACTGCGTGGCTGGGCCAAACACCAACGAAATGACAACTATTCGACTCCAAGCCATTTTACTCCAGTCATTGGAAACTCCAAGTCTTTGCATCTCTCACAAAACAAAGGCAACAGCAAAAAAAAAAAAAAAAACAATGTTTGAACAATGCAACAATAAAAGGCAACCGCACAACCGTTTACGAGGAACAAATAATGCGAATGATTAGCGAAAACAAAAGTAACATATTCATTATTTGGCCGAATAACAAATACAGTCCTAAGACAAAACCTACCAACGAAGAAATTAGACAACAGACCAACAACAGCCGAAAATTGCCCAAAAATACAACAGCTAAGTTTGGGCAAGGGAGAGCAGCAGATACATTCATACATACAAACATACATTCATACATATCTATTGTAATTGAAAAAGTCCATCCATTACGATGTCTTTTACCGGGAAAGCCAATCTCTATACCTTTACCACCAAATGACTAATTGAAATCATACCTACGAGATGGACTTTGACAGTCCAAAGTACAAATATTGAATGGAGGCAAAAGTTTAATGGGAAATATGTATACACACATATTGGTTAAACAAATTAATATTGGTTCGCATAGGAAGTGTGAAACAGATTTGATATGGAGAATAAAAAATGAATCGGTCATGGTACATAAAATGCATTTTTTTAATCGCCACAATAATGCGTCTAGATAGGTGTTCCGCGCAGGATTGTATTCATGTATGCATCAGATTTTTACCGGCGATTAAAAATGGATGCATTACGAAAACTCCAAGTTCAAAAATCATATCTGAAGCCCTGAAGCCGACCAACCAACCCGAATATCCGCGGTGTCTAAGTAGGGATCTGTATTTGGCGAAATTTATTATTTAGCTTAAAGAAAATCCTTAAGACAAACGAAAATATTCGGCTGGGCAGGACCTACTGAGGGTATATTTGTCGAGACTCTACCCCTTCCGACAATAATTCGCTACGGTCAATATGAAACGTTATTTTAGAATATTGACGAGAGTGGATAGAGTCACAGATTAAAAAAATGTAGAATATGTTGTAATATGAGGCTCAGCCCCACGAATTTGTTTGAACAGTTAGAAAAATCTAATTTTTGTGTTTTGAGAAAACACCTCGCCCATCCCCATCGTTGGGGTTGGATTGCACTTAGAATAGAAGCATTTCATTTCAGGGTTGCAGTGGACCCAAAAAAAAGTTTTCCTCAGTTTGCGGTCAATCAACAGGTCTTAATTTCAGTCTGTCGACATGAATTTTTGCAGTTAAGAATAGACACAAAGGCCTATAATGGTGGCGACCGGATAATATAGAATAGAATATATTTTTAATTGAATATTGAATTCCGTTTAGCCCTCTAGCTCAATTTAAGGTCAATTGGCATGGACTTGCAAAATTTAACATGGATAAATAAAATGAATAAAAAAAATAAAAACGTAGGTTTGAAAATTCAAAAAATAGAATGAGGGATCCTTTATTATACGCAAACATTGGGGTAATAGACTTGGTCAACAATTTTATTTAAAAATATCTGACTCAAGGCAATCGAGTCTATAAAAAGGGAATATGTTTGTACGTTTGATTGTTTGTATGTAATTTTTAGACTCAAAACCCGCTAACCAGATTTTCCTGAAAATTTCCATATATGCTAAAGCATCGTCTGAAAGTAACCTAGGCTATATACATTTTTGAAATTCCACCCGGAACTGGAGATATAGCATCAGAATCGGGGGTACCTCAAAAAAAAAATAGAATTTTTATGCACATATCTATTGATCGGTTACAGAAGTAGTCTTCAAATTTGGAGTTTGTAACGGAATTTGGTACAAAAATAAAGCTGCCAAATTTAATTGAAATCGGTTCAGATTTGGGTGTAGCTCCCATATATATTTTCGGTCAATTTTACATATTTGATGCACCAACCACGATATGTATGTCCGATTCCAATGAAATTTGGAATTAGTGACGAATTTTAGTGTGAAAATAAATTCGCCAAACACGTTATGTATCTCCAATATCAATGGAATTTAATTTGTCCAATTATATTGAAATCGGTTCAGATTTGGATATGGCTCCCTTACAAGTGTTCAAAAGCATTTTGGTGGGAATTTTCCAGAAAATATGTTATACGTAATGGAAATCAATCGAGATAGTGTGATTTCTTTATATTTGGCTGGAAAACCACAAGTGGCTATCGTTACGCACTCCAGCATTTAAATGTGAATAAATCTTTTGTGTCTCGTACCACGTTACCGTGATATTGGTAGCGGAGCCCGACGTCAAGGAGTGGACGGAAGGAAACAGCAACATCAGCAAAAATGGCTCGAAAAGTAAAGAAGCGACTTGATCGAACCCCGCAGTGGCCGAAAAATGGCTCGTGAGTTGAACATATCGCGATATTCCATTTGGAAAACATTGAAAAATGAGCTCGCGGTAAAGCCATTGAAATTCCAAAAAGTGCAAGAACTTACACCGCAACAGAAAGAAAATAGACTCAAAATAGCTAAAGAGTTGCTTCGCTTGCCCGAAAGTGGTGAACTGCCGAATTTGGTTTTCTCCGATGTGAAACATTCCTTGTCCAGCAGTTGGTAAACAAACAAAATGATCGTGTTTACTTGTCAAAGAGGTCAGCTGAAAATGCGCACCTTCGGTTGGCCACCCGAACTCAAGCGCCGGCTATGGTGATGGTGTGGGCCCCCATATCAGCCGATGGTCGCTCTCCGCTCGTATTACTCGAATGTGGCAACAGAATAAATGGCGAATATTATCGCGAAAATATTCTGGAGGGTATATTAAAGCCTTGAGCACGCAATCATTTTGGCAGCAGACCTTGGACATTCAAATAGGACTCAGGACACTCAGCACGCGCCACCCAACATAATGAGGATCCTCGCTTAATTTCCAGCGCACAATGGCCACTAAAATCTCCGGATACCAATCCGTTGGACTATTGTGTCTGGAGTATTTTGGAAAGCAAGGTTGGCACTAAAAAATACCAAAGTGTCGATCACCTCAAGCAAGCGCTTCGCCGGAAATGGGCCAAAATACCGCAGAGCAACATTCGGGCAGCGTGAGACGGTTTCATTGGCCGTTTGAAGGCATAATTCGTGCCCAATTCGATCAAATCTAAACTTATTCTAAAATTTGATGCTATTTCCGACATATTTTGCTTTCATTCAATAAAATTTAAAAAAATGTAACAATTATGGCGTTTGACTTTATTATATCAAGGATTTTTAAGAAATTGCAGGTTGGCAATCTATTTTTGAAAATTTTAAGCCTATACACAATAAAAATGTTCTTTACGACGACATCATTTTACTACCAACACATGGCAATCCCCCTATAGGAATTGCCACAAAATACTTTTGATGGAAAATTTCTTTGGTGAACGCAGCTGAAGACTAAGTTGTGCTTTGTCATTGTTTTTAGGCATTTAGTATTGTCATTTTTCAAACTCGCTGAACGTTTACTGAGCATAGCCAAACTTCACATTTTATTGCATTCATTGTTGGTAGGCATTTTGAGTTGCACAATCTTTCTGGTGACTGGAAAATGAGGAGCTTCCATGCCAAATTAATGACATAATCGCTTGAGAAATGGATTCAATTTAATTAATAATCATCATGAAAGAGCACAGCGGCAGACAGACAGACAGCAGCGATGAACACTATCAAATACAGCTTTGACTGGGTGGGGTGTCGGCACAGGCGGTGACTGGTGCTAATCGCTGTAATCACGCTTAATACTCCTTTTTAATTAAGAGCGGAATATTTTTATTTTGTTTTTAAACATTTAATTTAATAAACCATTTCGAAATGTGAATTAGGGCGGTGGAGGGGGGATTTTAATAGGAGAACACTCTGTAAGTTGTAAATATGAACATCATCATAAAAGTAGGCATATCTTGGGAGGCAATAAAACCCAAGCCTGAGTGCATATATTTTTAAATTTTGTGTGGGAAATTGTTAATAACGAGTATTCCACCATTAACGCTGGAGGCCCAAGCAAGTGGGAACTTCTGTTTCATTAAATCATCGGTGGCATTCAACGACTAATGGAATTGTCAGATGCCTCGAGTGTGTCCCTCGTCATTGGCTTTCTGCTTCTTTGTCGTTTTCACTTTCAATAATGAGTTCAGCACACTTTAAGAGGATGTTGTAATAAAAAAACATTTAACCGCAAAGAAATACAAACTCACTTTCATGCACACACATACACACACAGAGAGACACATTTTACTTTCGACCAACAACGCTACCTTGCAAAAATTAAAAAAAAAAACAAACATTCAAACATGCATTTCCTATGCGGGAGGGTACCAAGTCCGCACGATCATTTCAGCGTTAAGCGATGTTCGTAAACTTGAATTTCCACTTCTTTTCCACGGTTAGTGGTTTGGCGTTGAACAAAACCGGCGGGCGGATAACTTTCCATTTATCTGCACAGCAACTACAACAACAGCGGCAGAGAAAAGCGGAAGTAAGGTAGAAATGCCATAAAACATAACTGACCTTGAAGAGTTGCTTTTCCAAGCACGATTTTCCACTTGAAGGCAGCGGGGTATGCTGCTGGCAACTCGATTCAATTACGAAATTGTGTAGTGAAATAAATATATAAATATAATCAATAAACAAATTTATAACATGTACCCGTACGTACGCACACACACACACATATGTATGTAATATGTGTGAAATACGAAATTAAATTGTATAATCATCGATACAGAGAATTGCAACAATGTTGAAAAGTCGATGGATTGTTCATGGAGAGGTAGAGGCGTTGATGAGTTGTCTTTGTATTTTGCCCAGCCAACACTCAGAGGAAAACATTCATCGCCACAAATTGTGGTGCAATCCTTGTACACATGCAGCCAAATCTTTGGTGACATTCGTCCTTGGTTAACAAAAAATATTACATTCAATAGGAAATAAGTGCGACACGTACCTCCATTTCAAAAGTATATTAAAGGGCAAGTAGACTTCAATGAACTTTACCAGTTCATGAAAAAAATCTCTTTAAAAATTATCGATATAAGTCCACCACATTTTAAACGAACTTTACTATCTGAGCTTTGAAGCAAATTGACTGAAATTTAGCAATTTTTTCATTATACACAACTATGTGCAATTATATTCTAAATACGTGCCTTTTCTAACAGTCTAAGCCCCTACAGACCCATAGTGGACAAATTTCGAAAAATTTGTAATTATTTATTGTTCCCAGTTAAAATATATTTCTACACATTTAACCTAATAATAGTTAATTCCTTTGGTCTTTGATTTAGAGGGTGGGGGAAAACCTCCGAAGGAAGGGTGTCTTTATAGTTTGTCATTCTGATTGTATCTCCTCAAAATTTTCATTTTAGAATCCTCAAGCCAAGCTGACATGAGAAAGAAGTGCCTAATAAAAAAGTATCCAGCTATAACATAAAGCCCGGAAATGGAAACGACATATTCAATATATTGTTACAAATGTAAATTTAATAAAAAACGAGCTCGAGGTCTTTGTTGTTGTTTAATTATTTTCGATATTTCGTCCTCCAACGGAAGACATCATCAGGAATAATATTGTTTAAACATATAACAAAATTTTACAAAATACCGCCAAGCTTCGACGCCGACCTTGTGTTATTGCCATCTGTTTTGTCATTGTTTCTGATGATGTCTTCCGTTGGAGGACGAAATATCAAAAATAATTAAACAACAACAAAGACCTCGAGCTCGTTTTTTATTATACCCTACAACACTATGTGTTGGGGGTATTATAAGTTTTATGTAACACCTCGAAATATTGGTTTCCCACATAGGAAAGTATATATGGATCTTCCTAGCTCGCCGAGCTGAGTCGATCTAGCTATGTATGTCCGTCCGTCCGTCTGTCCGTCTGTCCATGTTAATTTGTAATCACTCTACAGGTCGCAATTATGGCCCGATCTTCACGAAATTTAGAATGTAGGTGGGGCTTGGACCAGAATAGAACCCTATTGCTTTTGGAGATGATCGCCAAATGTTTAGGGGTTAAAATGGACCAAATACTGAAAAAATGTCGGATTTTGCAGTAGCTATACAGGTCGCAATTATAGACCAATCGACGCGAAATTTCGCATGTAGATAGAGTTTAGGGCGGGGAAGAAGCCTACTAATTTGGGTGATCATCGTATAATATTTAGCGGGTAAAATAGACCATATCTTTTGTGTTGAAAAAAATCAAAATTTTTCATTAAACCGTGAATATTTTAAATCCCGGCGAAATCACGAAGCCATCACAAGGTTACTTCTGACCTTTACATTGATGTTATTATCCAACAAATCGGATATATAGCAAAATATGTGCGATATATAGATGTCTATCAAAGAAGATATGCTTGAAAGATCTCTTATATGTCAAGAACGGCTGAACTGATTTCGACAGTTCTCATTAATTCAGAATGGCCTCTTGGCAGGAAAGAAAAAACGTCTAAAAAAATCGCATAAAAATATCTCTCTAAAGATGATAATATTGATTTTCTAAAATTTTCTCTAATTTTTTCAATTTTGTCATATTTTTGGCATATTTTCATTTTGAATTAAACATTTGGTAATATTTCTACAGCTAACAAAACTAAGTAGTTAGGATATCAGGATATCATATACAGATCTCATTTATGGCCCGATCCTTACGAAATTTTGCATGGGGATAAGATGAGGGTCAGAATAGAAGCCTACTCTTTTTGGAGATGATCGCCATATATTTAGGGGTTGAAATTGACCAAAAAACTGCAAAATTGTCGGCAGGTCGTAATTATCGCCCGATCCTCAAGCACATTTGAATGGGGGTTACCGGACATTGCAAAAGCCAAGCAGTTTTGGATGGCCATCCAAAAATATTCAATGTGTGAAGGAGTTTACCAACTTTTGTAGACTAAATACGAAAATGTCCATTCCAGTGACTTTTTGGAGAATTCACAAATACAGGAAAGACGCACTTCTGACTATTTCGTTAACGCTGATTTCATTGAAGAATATAGTCAAATGTCTGTATCTCATATAGATGCGTTTCAGTCAAAAACTAATAATAAATGTTAATCTTTTGCCACTTCTGAGAGGTTATAAGTCTTTGGGAAATATTGGTTCCAGATCTAGGAAGACCATTTACGTGCAAAATCTATCGACAAATTGGAAATGAGCAAATTAGTTTAAGTTGCTATTATTCGAAAATTAGAGAACGAGTCCTGGTGGTTTTCTTTTATTATTTGTCACAATATCTTGTGGAATTCTTTCGAGTATTTCGCCTATATAAACTGTATGGTTTATTATAGTGTTGTAGGGTATTCAACTGTCGGCCCCGCTCGACTGTAGCCTTTGCTTACTTGTTAAATTTACATTTGTAACAATATATAATAAGGGTCGAATTAAATATCTAAAAATCAAATAATATTCAATATATTTTGGAAATATGGACATAAAATGTGTTCCACTCCAATTTGTGTATATAATTTGTTTATAGTGATCCCTCACGATATAGAGGTTCCTGACATTTTTCAACCAAATTTGACATAATTTAATATGTCAGAGTTTCAAAGGATAAAAACCCTTCTAACCTGTATTTTCCAATATAGGTTTATTGTTTGGCATAGTTCATTTATAGCGATTAATTCTGATATTCGGTATATGAGGGTATCGGTTAAAACATTGAAAGGAAATATGTTTAATTATGCATATTGAGTTCTCGCAACATTTTGAACCTCGGTCCACATTGCGACTTTTCTCAATTTAGTGGTTGAGTATTTAATGCCTTATCCACATTTTCTTAATGGGTAGAAAAAATTCGATCCTAGATGTAGTTATTTTAAATGCCAAATGGCTTTACAAAGGTATTGCGTCTTCATACATTCTGGTATTTTTAAACCAGACGATTTGGCTTGTGGGGGGCGTGCTTAATAAGTTAGACCCTAAAAACTTAATAATCATGACGGTATAGGCTGACCAAGATAAATGGTTTGTGCTTTCCCATATTTCCTCGTCCCTCCCCATTGGTCTTTATTACAGGCTGATGACAAACATTTCATAATCTCTTAACATTGTTATAAATATTTCGACAAAACAAACTCGGACATGACCTACCTTTATAATTTTTAAACATTTTTGTCTATTTTTCAACTTCTTCAAATGATTTCATAATAGTTACTGTCCAATTATAAATAATAACTCAATATGCGGTCCAATTTCGACAACAATTTCTTGAAATGCCGTCAAAAGCCATATAACCTATTTGGCAACATAGACTACTTGGGAAATGTGTTTCGCTTGAATCTTCTTTGGAACACCCGCGACAGCGACTGACGGCTTACCTTTCACCCAAAAATTAATTTTGCAAAATTGTGGGGGCGTATCTGTGTTTGTCATCTCGAAACGAAACATTTTAGTAAATTAAATATTAGTACTTCTTTTTCCTGTCATTTTTTCATCACTTGGCCTTTTTTGCTTGGCTTTGAAGTTTAGCTGGTGCTGTTGCATAAGTACGGGAGAAATTTCGTAAACAAATGTTGAGGCTTGAGATTGAAGTGAATGTCACCAAATAAAGACATTGCGATGTTTGGCAGACTCAAGAACTCTAACAACAGGCCAAGGAGACGGAAACCAGGCAGGCAGGCGATCGAACGACCGGTTATGATCGACAGAGTCAGTCTGGTGCCCTGATGGTGTAATGGGCCAAAAATAGCAACATCAGCTGCCGTATTGTGATGCGTTTGCCCAGAGTGCCATAAACTTGTTTCGATTTAAGGGCACAATATCGAAGAGATGAATTTCGGCTAACTTGTTGTTGTCGTTGTTGGGTTTTTGTTTTTATTTGGGTTGTTTTGAGGTTGAACAACAAAACAACTTAAAACTTGACTTCAAAAATCACGTAATAACTTCATTATAGTCTCAATGGTAATCATGTTAATGATGATGATGATGACGGTGATCATGATGATGATGGTGACTGCAAAGGCATTCAATTCGAATAGAGCGCATGTGTGAGTGTGTGTTTTCTTGGTAGTGTTGAGGTGCTATGTCCGCCTGTGTAATGCAAGCTTAGGAGATATATTTTTGTTTAGTGTTTACAGGCTAGTCATAGGTGTATTTTTTGGGGGATTCAGAGGAACTCGTTTTGACGGTTTTCGTAAAATTGTGGCCATGGCCATGGAAAAGACCAGCTATTGGTAACATTGTTTCGTTAAGTTATCATTAACACGGACATGGACATGCATGTTTTGGTGGTTGTGAGTGCAGCAACATGTTGTCTTCGCAGCGGGCCAAGGGGGAAATCGATAACTCGGAGAGCTGCAGCCTTTTAAACCGTTACAATGTTTTCTTGCATTTGGAGTTTATGTGTATCGACGTTGGTAGGTAGGAGGGAGCGACCAGTTCAGATACATACATACTTGTGTGTGTGTGTCTTTTGTGCATTTCGTTAAAGTTTGTTTGGCTTATTATATAAGCTTTTGTGAACTATGTTTACCCAATTGATTATGCAAATGATGACGCCAGTGACGAAGATGGCGTTGATGCGATCATGGCTTTTTTATTATTTACAAATTTTGCCGTTTTTCGGGCAGGGGCTATTTGCCTTGCCGCAAGACGGAAATGTTTTATCTTCGGTGGATGTTTTTAACGATGCGTTGGTGTAGTTTTGTTATTTTCATCTTTCTTCTTTTTATTACACCGGCTTAATGAGGGCAGCCATAAATTTTCCTGCCAGCGCGAAATGGCAAATCAAGTTTGTTGCCTAAGTCTTTCGTTTTTTTTTAAAGGGGGGGGGGGGAGATTTTCGTTCGTGTTAAGTCTAGCAATTTGTCTGTTATTTTATTTCGTACAAACACGATTATGTTATAACGTTTTTTAATGTAGCTATTAATACGACCGCCCCCCGCATTTGTTGCAGTTGCTTGGGGAAGATGGGCTGCTGTCTTCACCATTATCCACGCCTCTCCTCTCCTCGCCTCGCATCACATCGCCTCACCTTCATTGTCGTTATCTTCTGCTCTTAGGTAATAATTTCGTCTGTTGTGTTTTTGATGTTACAATTTTTTGCTTTTTGTTTTAATATTTTGTTTTATTTCGTTTGTACATTCATGCATCCATTTCGTCGAACCCCATCTTCAGCCAGCCAAGCAAAACCGTTTTCAATCCCGCATCTGGCTGGGTTATATTTACGAATTATATCTCCGTATCTGGCCTTACATCTGCAAATAGCACACACTGAGTTGCGGGTTTTGGTTATGTTTATTAAACTGCTATTACTACGATATTACATAAAAAAATAAATTCATTTTTTTTCTTGGCGTTGATGTTAATGTTGTTGTTGTTATTTTTTCGATTTTGTTAATAATAATTTGAAATGCCTTAAATTGCATAATCATCAATCCCAGTGGCGAAGAAGAGTATTCGCTGTAAAAACACAGACGAAAATCGAAATCAAAAGAAGCCACCAAAGTGGCGCTAAACATTTGCATGACACTCTCAGCACGACTTACTGCGGATTGCGAAGAGCGATGTGAATATTTCTAAGCGGGTAGTAAATGGATGGGTGGGCAATTTGCTGGCTGGAATAGAGCAGCGAAATGTAGGGAAGGTGGTTTTGGCCGTTTTGGCTGATTTTTGTTTTCAATTCGTAGTTTTGGTGTTTATCTAAGCCATGGCACAGTATCTGCTCAGTACTCGGCGTTTAGTTAGTTAATCGTTGTTGTTGTTGCTAAAAATTGCTTAACCGCCAGCTCAAGTGATTGAGACGCTCGCATAGCCGTTGCGAAGACTTGCTGTGGACTGAATATTTAATAACACTTTTAATACTTTTACAAGCACAAAATTCACTTGTCTGCGGTGCCCATTGCTGTTGTTGTCGTCGGTGTTGTTGTTGTTGTTGTTGCCTTATGGCATCTCTCTGACAAAAGGTGTTTGAACGAACTGTTGTCTGCTTTGCTATTGCATTGGAATGGTAGATAGCGGACTGACTGACTGCTGGTGCGAAGTGGGAAGAGCAGGAGGAGTTGGAGGTGGTGTGCCTCCCCACTTCCATGGGGAGGTTAGTATTGTGTATTTTTACGCACTTACCTTACCCAATATTATATTTCACGTTTGTCATTTTACCAGTATGGCGTGTTTGAGTGTGTGTGTGTGTATGTGTGTGTAGCTGGCTTAGTTAATTGACAGCTGCTGCACACAACTGCCGTGTTCAAATGACTTTTTCGTTATGATTGTGGTATTATTTAACACATTTGTTGTTGTTGTTGCTGCTGCTGTTGTTGCTCCAGTGCGACTCTCCTCTTTCTTCATATGCCATTCTGTTGATTTGTGTGAATGTGAGTGCTTTGTTTATAATTATTGTTGGTTTTTTTGTTTTGTTCAAGCTACGAGTTTTTCGGTATTAGCATAATCAGTCAATATGTGTCAATGCCATGACATAAATTGTTCACTTTTTTTTTATTATTTTCTCGAAATGGTCATATGGTTCAGGGCTTCCCCCGGACTCAAAAAGGGCGAATTAAAACTCAAGTTGTTTAGGTTGCCTTTCTTGGAGAAATTAAGTGCGTCTGTGTGCGTGTGTGCGCAATATATTGACCTTTTCATAACTGCAAATTTGGCTTTTTGGGTCGAGGTCGTGTGTCTTCTGTTGCAATTATTGGACAGTGGACAAGAAAGCTCAATAGAAGATCGAGTTTTTGTCATCGGTGAAGGTTATTGTACACGGTTTAAACTTTTTTCTATATTATTTTTATGTGGACTTGTCAATTTTAGTAATACGACGCCATTTAGTAGTATTGTAAAGGGATTGTATGACATTTCGTCGGTGATATACATAAGTGCCTTATATGCCATTTATATGCTTTGAAGAGAACGCATTTGAAAATTCAAATCTTGAATTGCATGGAGCTGCCTGAAAAGTGTGTTTGTATGTGTGATTTAAAAAATATTAAACCATATTTACATATGTCTCGAATATTGGATCAATTGTGGTCGAACTAGCCAATCATTCAAAAATACCTTACTCAAAAGCTGTAGATATCACAAATATCTCAACAAGTCAAATATGGTGTACAGGAAAAAACTGCAACCAATTCCAGACTTCTGTGATTTCTAAGTTACTCGTCCCACACATGTTCAAATTATTCCAGCGACAGCTCATTATATTGTTTACAAGCGTACGAAAGCATTTTGCTGAGAATTTTCCAGCAAAAAAGTTATTTGTAATGGAATTCAAGCGTGATAGTGTGTTTTTTTTTATACTTTTGGCTGGAAAACCACAAGTAGTTATCGTCAGGGCACTCCAGCATTTAAATGTGAATAAATCTTTTGTGTCTCGTACCATCGCTTGTTACCGTGATATTGGTAGCGTAGCCAGACGTCAAGGAAGTGGACGGAAGACAACTGCAACATCAGCAGAAATGGTTCGAAAAGTGAAGAAGCGACTTGATCGAAACCCGCGTTGCAGTGGCCGAAAAATGATTCGTGACCTGGACATATGGTAATATTCTATTCGGCAAATATTGAAAAATGAAATTCCAAAAAGTGGAAGAACTTACACCGCAAAAGAAAGAAAATAGACTCAAAAGAGCTTAAGAGTTGGTGAACTGCCGAATTTGGTTTTTTCTGATGAGAAAACATTTATTCATTGCCCAGCAAACAAACCAAATGACATGTGCACCTTCGGTTGGTCACCGGACCTCAAGCACCGGCCACCATGTGTGGGCCGTCATAACGGCCGCTCATATTAATCGACCGTGGCATCACAATAAATACCGAACATTATCGCGAAAATATTCTGGAGGGTGCATTAAATCCTTGGGCACGCAAACATTTCGGCTGCAGACCTTGGACATCCCAACAGGACTCAGCACCATCGATCGCACTCAGCACGCGCCACCCAAGAATGGTTACAAAATGAGGTTCCTCGCTTCATATCCAGTACACAATGGCCACCAAGATCTCCGGACACCAATCCGTTGGACTATTGTGTCTGGAGTATGTTGGAAAGCAAGGTTGGCACTAAAAAATACCAAAGTGTCGATTACCTCAAGCAAGCGCTTCGCCGGGAATAGGCCAAAATACAAAATTCCAACAAATCTAAACTTATTCTAAAATTTGATCCTATTTCCGACATTTTCTGTTGCAATTTTTATCTCACCCTGTATAGAACACTAAATAATTACATCGACGATCTATTTGAAATTGCGCCAAAAATTCTAAGCTAAACTTTTACAAAACTAGCGCTTTCATATAACGTTACCTTCAAGTTTAATTATTTTTTGCGTATTCTCAAAAGTTGTTAATATGGGAGGTGGACTTGTGCCAGAAAATCCATTTTCCATATAAAAATCTGTATTGTTATGGATTTCGAATAAGTTTTCCCTTATGGTAACATTACTCAAATTGCCAATAAGAGTTTTCTGTTTGAATTTAGCTTCGTACCACTTGTTATATAAGAATAATCTATATTTGGAAACTGGAAATTTCTCAACAATATAACCATAATTTGCCACTAAGCAGGACAACAAATAAATATTTCCATCTGAAGAAAGAAATCTATTTGGTTTATGGTGCTGGTGTCGGTGCTGGTCTGTTATGTTATATGATTTCATATGTATGTCTGTGTACATTTCTATTTCACACCATCCGAAATCGCAATACTCCTCATAACAGTTCGTTCCATCCCACTTCAAGCCCCCGCCTGCGCTCATGCCGCCGAAACTTAATGAAAATAACAAATTTATAACAATCTAAGCTGTGGAGTCGCTCGCTTCACCGGGCAAACAAATTCAAAACATTTCAACAGCAAATAAGAGAATGTGTTCGCTATTACTCTATTATGATTGCTTTGATTGCCATCGCAGCCACCATAACAGCCATACATTTAAACGCTTACCACCACCACCACTACCACCAGCAGCGCCATTGCTTTTGCGAAAAGTAGCAAAACGCAACAGCAGCCAGGTAAAAATTAAATGAATTGTACTTAAAGCCTCCACTGTGGAATGGAAGAAATTACGGCGACGACAACTGCTCGGCCGTCTGTCTGTCCGTTCGTCCGTCCGTTATTACATTCATTCGTCTGTGTTGCAAACACAAAGTGGTGTAAAAATAATAATAACAACAGCCAGCCCGTCAGCCAGCGAGTAAGTAACAATAAGATAGCAAAAATAAAATAAACAAATGAAATACAACAGCACTATCCAGCCTAACAAAAAAACACAACAATAAAAAAGAGCAGAGTGGAAAAAACATACCGCACCGCACCCCCAGCCCACCTCATTTCACCTTGGTGCTGTGCCATCAACTACAACAACGGACAAGGAAAAATCCATACAAAAATAAAATCACTTTCACTGACAGCACAGTGCCCCTTTGAACGGCCAGGCCTGCTCACCAGCCAGCCAGCCTGACTGGGCTGCTGGATGATGATGGAGGCCGTGACTGGAAACGTTACGTTACGAAGGTGACGATATGCAGCAGGAGCTAAAGGCCCGTGGCGAGAGCAAGTTTATCCCTTCAACAATAACATCTCTTTCTCTCTCTCTCCAAGCTAACCCCAGGTTCAAATACAAGCCCAAGGTATGCGATGAAGAAATAATCAATATCGAATTTCGACGCATCGTTTAACTTTGTTTTTGCCAAACGAAAAGACCTTGAACATTTAAAATTCAAATATTCAACCAATAACCAATTTCGACTGAGTCATCACAATTTAGCAAAGCGAGCATCTGTAACGAAGTTTATTTTTTTAGGTCGCACTAATTCAAGTGGCCATAATGAACTGAAAGCGGGATGCCTTAAGGCGTTGTGATAATCATGTTCGATCGCAGTTTGCTTCACAGAGCATATACGATATAATATCGACGAGCATAACGATATAATCGTATTCAGTTTATTATCAACACCTTTTAAGATACTACGACTTTTTATATTCCCTAGGGCCAAGCATCTTTGATTACTTTTCGAAATGGTTGGACCGATTTTGATGAATGTTCGTTTTTTGTGTTCGCTATGTGCGAGATTGTGTTGCTATTTTTTCGACTTTCGTAGTTGAGGAAACAGGAGCTTATTTTCATTTATTTAATATAGTTAGTGTTAGTAGCGGTGATTTTAGATACCTTTACAGATGTTTTTTTTTTTTTTTGGATAGGAGAACCAAGGCTCACTTTCTAAAATAGGGAAACCCATTGAAATATATCCAAGGAATTTATATTGCAGAATAGAATTTGAAGTTTATAAAAATGAAACGAGTGAAATTTCACTTCAAAAAATTTAAGGGTACCTAAGAAGACAAAAATCAATATTTCATGAAAATTCGGGCTTATTGGTTAGTCAAATTATTGTCATGAAATGTCAACAATTATTTGATCATTTCCAAATCATTTTTTAACCGGAATTTTCAACCAATTGGCCTCTAATTTGGAAAAGTTGAATAAATAAAATATTCGTAGTATAGACTACGTTTTAAGGAAGCCCTCATGTGAGAGAATTTTGAGTTCCAATAAAAAGTTTTTTTTTGCTAAATATTATCAATATAGTTTAATTCCTTTTTATATATCCCACATGGCTGATGGTTCAGATACATTAAATTAGTTTTGAGAGTTCCTTCAATTTTTTAGCTGTTTTGAATTTTGAGTTAAAAACAAATATATTTTAACCATTTTAGCTTGTTGTTCCAACAACAAATTTATATTTCCGACACAAATGGGCAATACATTTTACGATTTTGAAATAAAAAAATATTGTCCTTTTATCTTCATTCAAATTTGTGGAACAACCATAATATTTTATTGAATTTTTTTCTCTTTCGTTTCCCTAATATGTAATTATTTGGTTCCTCTTCTATTGAGCTTACGGTCTCGTCACTTGGGTAAAAAAAGATTTTTTGTCATAGAAGTTATTTTTAAAAAAACTTCTGGGGAGAATATCCCAGACAAAAAAACCAAGAAACTGATGAGGATTGGTGGCTCTTTCCGAAACGTAGGTATTCCCTGCCTTACCCCTGGTAAACATTACCATCAACCTCCACTAATAAACAAATGTTGTTTTTATAAAGAACAACAGTAAAGGGATTAAGCCTGACGATTTTGCAACAACAAAATACTATGGTATCCCGAACAAACAAGACAACACTGTTCCATTTTGTAAATAACAATTATAATGTTAACAAAAACGATTGTTGCATCCTTTAACCCAACGAGATTTTGGTACTGAGTTGCACTTTTCGAGTTCTTTCAGTTATGCCATGCTGAGAGTACATAAAATGCGTATTTGACTGGCTTAAGTCATCGGCTGTCTTCTTCGAAGAGGAACAAAGAGTTTTAGGTTGACTTATTTCGATTTTGGTCTTACGCTAATTTTTGCTTTCCGAAAAAGCCAGCCGATGACTTAAGCCAATCAAAAATTCGTTTTATGTATTCTCACCATTAGTATGATAATAAAAAAAGTCAAATTTTTGGCAATAATTTATTTTGACATAAGTTGTATGCGGAATTCTGAACTTTTGCTCTGAAAAATATTTTTAATTTCAATGGCATGAATTTTCATATTGAAAACAGTTTTATTATATTCTAATTTTTAGTAATTACACTCATAAGTGTTTTACTGCTAAAATATAGCCTTTTGCGGCACCACGCATAAATTGTCATTTTAGCTTTGCAAACTCAGGCGTAAATTAAAAAAAAAATTGGAAATTTAAAATTTGAGAATATCATCCACAACTGAATTTAATAAATTCCCAATATTTATCCTTGGGCGGAAAGAATTTCCCTAGAATTCGATGCAGTCATTTTGAGTTATGCATTATTAATGTTTTGAAAATGGATTGGATTGAAATTATTGACCTTTTATACTTAGGTTTGAACGGTACGCTGTCAACGTGTTGTTTATACACATATCTTTCCTCAACACAATTTCGAAATAAGTTCATTAATTAAATAATTAGTTAAAATACAAATAATCCTCTATTTTAATTATAAATTGTATTTTTATAGAGGTTGTGTCACACTCAAAAAAAAAGTAAACCTTTTCTCAAGAACCTGCAAGAACGATTGTTCCTTTATGGTATCGATGAATACACCAAAACCAGTAGATTCTTGCAGGCTCTGAAAGAGAGCATCAGACTTAACTTTTTTTCATAAGTCAAAATTTTTTCATAATTCAAAAATGCTTCAGAAAGAATACATTCATGCACTGATTTCTGAACATTTATTTATCTTGGACATAACAGACACACATATTAAAAATACACAGCTGCAAAATTAGCAGAACTGATGCTACAACAAGGACTTTTATCGAAATTATCATAAATACCCTCCAATATTAAAATAGAAAAGAAAACTACAGCATTCCAAACAGGAGTAAACATGAAAACGCTCTCACCGTGCATCCGTCCGCTAACTCAAATGCAATCTCAGTCACCAATCAAGTGGACAGACAGACAGACGGACTGACAAACAAAAAGAAATAAAAGCAATGCAAATATCTCGACTCAAAAACATAGATAATTATTTTTGAGGTTTCGGACAATCGATTTGCGGTGAGGAGTCAGTCAGTCAGTCGTCAGCATCATGGCCAACACAACATGTGGCCGGCCACAAACAAATCCTCTGTTGCCGGAGTTGGTCGCAATCGGCGACTTGTTGTTTTGCAATTGTTGTCACAATGACAACTACAACAACGGTAACAACAACTCTTTGTATTGGTTCTGCTTTCAATTGTTTATAATTGTAACTCACTAAAGTTTAATGGCTTTCGAGGCAACTTGCAACTTGTTGCATGCAACCAACCAACCAACCAACAAACAACGTTAGACTCATAGTAACACTTTGTTCAATAGGCTTTTGAGTTTGAATCTTTGTTTTGATTTCGTTCAAGTATATTTCTTCGTGTATGTTTCTTTGTTTTTCCTTTCGTTTTTATTATTTTTTTTTGTTTTTCAACTTGTATCCATGTAGAAGAAGAAGCACTTACACTTTATCACCACCAACAACAAATTCACAAATAAAACGTTTTCTCGTCGAAATATAAGTCTTTCCGCAAATTGAGTCCGTAGCGCGTGCCGCGTTTAGCCCCAACGACGTTTAATCCACAATTAATCGAAACAAATCGCAGAGAGCGCGTTATACTCCAAAGACGAATGGCGATACAAAGAGGAGACAGAAAAAGTCGACCGAAAATCATGGACTGATTACCAAGCGTGCAAACAAATTAAAACGACCTTCTTGAGTCGAGTCTCAAAGAAGTCTGACGCGCATGAACATTGCGAGCGTTGTAAACACCGCTTACGAATCGGTCGAAAAGGCAAAACAAAACAGCTGTGTCTTGTTTTGTTATTGTTTGGTCCGCAGTGCAGCGCAGCTTAACGCTCTGCGCCATAGCTGGATTGGAGCTGCTTGTGGTTTTGCAGTCAAAAAGCTTTAGATTTTGGGGTATTTTTCATCTCCATGGCAGTTGTGTGTTTTCTTTGCTTTGCTAGTAAGCCCAGCGCCTGGGTCTGCAAATTATGGCTGCCCTGTCCTCGCTTGGAGTAACTGTTTGTCGAGCGAACGATGCGAGAGAGTGTGATTGGATAACCTCCTATTGCATTACCTGCAACGATCCTGCTGGCTACTGCAAATGCATTCACCGTAGAAAAGCTCCGCCGAAAACAGCTGTGTCGGTTGTAATTATTCGCATGATCGACGTAATGATGAGGCAACAACGAATTCGAAAAGCAGTGACGGCCATGAACGTATCTCAAGAGTTGGACAAAAAAGGGGGTAAAACAGACTACAATCAAACGAAGGGTTTTGAAGTAAAAAGTAATTGATCTGATGTGAATGCAATTTACCAGGATTGAAAATCTAAAGCTTATTAATTATACGTTCGGCCATATAGCTATAGAGGATATATATAATTTGATACGGCGAAATTGTGAAGTCGAAATAACGATTTTAGAAACTCTTTGGAACCTCTTTTGGTCTCTTCGATGTCCGTCCATCGGTCTGGCTTTTGCGAACGATAAGTTTCATCCAAACTTGGTACATCTTAGATCGAGTTCCGAGATAGGCAATATAGGTCCAGTCTTTTGCTACGTCCTCCACAAAAGGTCGAAATTAAAAAAAAAAAAAAAAATAAAATGGTATCAGTCGGTTTGGAAGACAGATGTATACCCCAGCCTTGAAGTATGATAATTCAAACTGTTGACTCCTTATGGTGGAGGTTCCGAAGCAGTTAGGCAATATTGACCAATTCTTATCTGACTTAAGACTGATATAAGTATTGGAAATTGTAACCCTTTATGTGCGAGGTACCAGAAGGGGTTGGCAAAATGATAACCCATTTGTGGGGGAGGTACTTGAAAGAGTGGATCGATATATCCCATCTTCACACCAGACCTTGGTTTAAAAAAAAATACTGTGATGTGTGTAATTTCAAGAGAACCGGATGCTTATTTCGGATTTTATGATCGCTTTGGACACTAAAAATTTTAACCCTTTGTGGAGGAGGTACCAGAAGGAATGGTCCGATCTCTGCCATCTTTATAACGGATCTTGCATTGATGGATATATTGAGATTCGTCAAGTCTTAATGGAATCGGATGTTAATTTTTTATGAGCTTCATAAATATACACAATTTTGACCCTTTGTGGGGGAGATATCAGAAGGTATCTGTATATATTCCATCTTCACACCAGACCTTGGATTAATAAAAATATTGTGGTGTGAGTAATTTTAATACATTCGGACACTTAAATCACATTTTATAAGGGTTAAAATTATTCGAAATTTTGACCGTTTGTGTGGGGAGGTACTTCATGGAGTGGACCGATATTGTCTATTTTCGCACCTGACCTAGCACTAATGCAAATATAATGATTTGCAAAGTTGGAGCAGAATCGGATTGTCCTTTCTCTTTCTGTTTTTGAAAATTTCGATCGTTTGTGGAGGAGGTACCAGAAGGAGTGGAGCGATATTGCTCATCTCCGAACTCGACCTAAGTTTGACAATAATATTACGATGTACCAAGTTTGGATCAAATCGGATACTCTCTTCGAGAGATGTCGTACACACCAGCCAACCAGACGGACGAACATCGCTAGATCGACTCCAAATGTCCTGAAACGAATTTGGTCCAAATAGACCTAGTGTGTAAAATCGTTATTTCGATGAGGCACGTTTTGGCCGTATCAAATGATATCCACCCTCTGCAGCCATATGGCTGAGGGTATAAAAACAATTTCAAAAATCTTCGCATCCTATATTTCAATATCCGACAGATGGCCGTAATCTACCAGAATTAACCATTAAATTATGTAATTCTAACATAAACAAAAAAAAAAAAAAAACACATTTTTACATCATTCCTCTTGTGCACATGTGTGTGTGTGTCTGTATTTTATTTGGACCAAAGGTCATTAGACTTTTACCCACCAAAATTAACTAAATAGGCCATTGTTTGTTTGTTGGTGGTAACACTGTTTCAAAGTCAATTGTTGTCCCCCTTTGGAGATGTACATTTACCTGGTGTGTGTATTGGACTTGTTCCAGCGTCTATGTGTGTGCGTCTGTGTGTTTGTTGGTTGTGTTTTCTGTTGTTGCTTTGTTGTATATTGTTAACAACAAAAGCCAAAAATTGCCTAATTTCCCAAAAAGCCAAGCCATAATTACAGTAATACTCAAGCTCGTAGATGGATGCATAATGTCGCCACGGTCATCACACTGGTCAAATGTGGTAATTAAGATTACATTGGAAGCATTTGTGTGGATTCATTCAAGCAAGACCCAAACTGGCAGGCACAAATCAATGGCCAATACTACTGCTGCGGAGCTTCGTTTGTCTATTTGGTTACTTGGCTGAATAGATGGCTGATTGGCTCCGATCTCTTGCTGTTGTTGTTTTTGTTGGTTTTATGCATCGATCCATGGTTCCCCCGACAGTAGCCATCATCAGAAGCATTGACAACATTTTCTGGTAGCTGGTTTATATCGGCTCCGTTGCCAGTTTTATAGCTATTTATGATTTTCTTTTGTCTGTTGTCTTGCAGATTTACGACCAGCGAAGGGGGGGGGGGGGGGGGGGGGGGGGTGATATATGTATGTATATTTACCAGTAGGATTTTCGGAGAAGCCTCACTTCTTTTTTTGGGAACAAGTTTTTACATGCGGAAACTGTTTGAGATTCGAATGTAACAGTGTAACAGAGGGCAACTTCATCGGCATGACTATGGGTCATAGTCGCTTCTACGGCAAATGAATATTTATTTCTGAATCTCCCTCCATGTGTTTTGGCCGAGTTCAATATAGCCATTGTATCGGCATGTATGTATGTGTGTGTTTATTTTTTGCGGAGAAACCTTCAAAATTGTCAAAACTCAGTCGAGTACCGGTAATTAACTTGACATCCATAGCCAAAGATGTTTATTTTTCAAAAAACCCATTGTATTTGACTCTCAAATGATCGGCTGACTAACTGTGCGTATGAGATATCATGGTCACTTCGACGTCTAATGGGTCGTCCAGCAGCTTGTGATTCACATACAACAATCGTCTGCTTGGGTATTTTGAGTTTTGTTTTCGCTTTTTGTCGCTACCGTCAATGGCAAGGGGGGTATTGTTATGGTTTTAATAATTTATAGAATATTTCGAGACTAACCAACTGTTGTTATAATGATTTAATTATTTATTGTAATTTTTTGTAGAAATATAATCAAAAGGCTTTGAGGGCTAACATTTGGAGATAATTCACGAAAAGTACTTATGCTCCGTTTCAGGACATTTGAAGTTGATCTAGCGATGTTCGTCCGTCCATCCGTCTGTCTGTCTGGCTATACGCACGGTAACTCTCGTAGGCAGTAACCGATTTGATCCAAACTTGGTGCATCGTAATATTATTGTCAAACTTAGATCGAGTTCAGAGAAGGGAAATATCGGTCCACTCCTTCCGGTATCTCCCCCACAAAATGTCAAGATTTAAAAAAAAAAATAATTTACTGCACAAAAAGATCCGATTTTGTCCCAACTTTGCAAATCCTAATATTTGCATCAGTGCCAGGTCAGGTGCGAAAGTTGACGTTATCCGTCCACTCTATGAAGTATCTCCCCCACAAAGTGTTAAAATTTTGAATATTTATAAGTCTTATAAAATGTGATGTGAGTGTCCGATTGCCTTCAAATTACACACATCACAATATTTATATTAAGCCAAGGTCTGGTGTGAATTATATCGGTGCACTTCATCAAGTACCTCCCCCACAAAGCGTTAAAATTTTGAATATTCATGAAGCTCGTAATACATTCAATTAACATCCGATTCCATTCAGATTTGACACATATCAATATTTCCATTAACACAAAATCTGCTATAAAGAAGGTATTGATTGGATTATTCCTTCTGGTACCTCTCACATAAAGGTTCAAAGTTTTGAATAACAAAAAGGTTAATAAAATCCGATATCAGTTTCTGGTTCTCTTCAAATTGCACACATCACAATATGTTGATTCTGTCAAGGTCTGGTGTGGAATTGCGATAAACCGGTCCACTCCTTCTGGTACCTCCCCCACAAAGGGTCAAACTTTTGAGTATCCATGAAGCTCATAAACTGCGAAATTAACATCCGATTCCATTCAGACTTGGTACATCTCAATATTTCCATCAACAAGAATGGTACAGATCGGACCATTTCTTCTGGTACCCCACCACATAGGGTTCGAGATTTTTGAAAAACACAACGCTCAAAAAAGTGAGATAAGCATCCAACTTTCTTTAAATTTCACAATCCAAATATTTTTGCTTACTCAAAATCGGTTGCGAAGATGATATATATCTGCCAACCCCTTCAGGTACCTCACACACAAAGGGCCACCATTTTTAATACTTAAATAAATTTTGCACACACCAATATTTATATCTGTATTAGATGAAGTATGAAAATGAAATACTTCGATCCGCTATATGTATTATCTCACGCATATTTCCACATTTGTCAAAAATTTACACATATCTCATATAAAGTAGTCTATATCCAAATTTGCCACGTTGTAATATTTTTATCAGTCTGATGTCACATACGAATTTGTAACTATTGGCCAACTGATTCGGAACCTCCCCATAAATGGTCAACAGTTTTAATAATCATAACTCAAGGCTGGGGATCGTTGTTTTTTTTTTTTTTTTTTTTTTGATATACAATGAAAAAATAGATTCATTTTCTTTGGTGACTTATAGTAAAATTTAACGAAGAATATGTTTGTCCTTCCAGAATGGTTCTTTGTTAGAGATTTTTGCACAACTCACAAAATTTTCTACCAAAATATTCCGTGTATCTTTATCTGCAATATTACCGAAGACACTATATACCCGATGCACGCGGATTCCGAGGAACGAGGTGAAACTTGCACCACTTTTTACAATATTTTCCCATGTAAACTTATATACCTTTTTATACCCTCAGCTATATGGCTACAGAGGGTATATATTATTTGATACGGCCAAAACGTGCCTAGTCGAAATAACGGTTTTAGACCCTAGGTCTCTTTGAACCAAATCCGTTTCAGAACATTTGGAGTCGATCTAGCGATGTCCGTCCGTCCGTCTGTCTGTCTGGCTGGCTGGTGCGCACGATAACTCTCGAAGGGAGTATCCGATTTGGTCCAAATTGGGTACATCGTAATATTTTTGTAAAACTTAGATCGAGTTCGGAGATGGTCAATATCGGTCCACTCCTTCTGGTACCTCCCCCGCAAAAGGTCGAAATATTCAAAAAAATATATATTTTGCACAGAATGAGAAAGGATAATTCGAATTTGATCCTCATTAAATGTGATGTAAAAGTCCGATTGTCTTCAAATTGCACACATCCTAATATTTGTATTAACCCATGGTCTGGTGTGAAGGGTGAATACATCGGTCCACTCCTTCTGGCACCTCCCCTACAAAATATTGAAATTTTGAGTACCCATGAAGCTCATAAAAGTCCAAATTAACATCCGATTCCATTTAGACTTGGCACATCTGTCGCAATATTTGTATCATATTTTTGGGTCCGATAGGAAATGGGCAATATTGGCCCATTCCTTCAGGACCTGCTCCATAGAGGGTCAAACGTTTGAATAATCTTAACACTAGTCAAAATATATTTAAATAATCGAACATAGGCTGAGGGTATATATCTGGCGGCAATACCGACTGATACTTTTTAACTTGTTTAGCTCCACTTTCATAATCTGAAGGTGTTTGCCCATAATTTTTGAACACGTTTAATTTTGTCGCACAGTGTTATCGATAGAGATTCCTGAACTAAAACAATTAAAGATTACACAGAAAAGTACTTGAGAAAATTTGATATATATATAAAGTAAGATTCCTCAAAATTAGAAAATTGTAACTTTAAAAAAACTCTTCTTTTTGAGTAATGCCATTATTTAAGTAAATGAGCAAGCAAATATTAAAAATTACGTGAATCTATTTTTACGTCATTTGCCCCCCATTCGAATTGTTGTAGTTGTCTCTAGCCAAATCGAATCGAATCTTAAACGTGTGTAATAATTATCATCAATGTGAGATAAGAAGCCAAAGATGCAAATTTTTTGAGTCAACAAATTAAGATTCTTGTTAATAGCCAGCGAAACGTTTTGAATTGCCGTAGATAAATGTTGTCGGTGTCAACAGAAATAATTGCCGCCATCGATTTGTTGATTTGCCACAAATTTCATTTTTTTTTTTTTTTGTTGCAAAATTGATTTTTCACCATTCGAACTAGGAAGTTTTTGCATCGGGAATGATCCTCTCGAAAAGAAAGCAACGCGAAATAAATGTTCGAATGGTGTTCGATCAGCTGTATGTTTATTTAAAATCCAACCCGATGGTATGCAACATTCAAGTGATACTTCAATTCCAATCAACAACTTCTGCGACTCGACTCAGTTGTGTTTATGAGGGGGATACACTGTGGAGCAATCATTCGAATGTGGATATATGTTACGTGTGGAATTGGTATTTAATAGATGAAAGAGGCTAATTAAATGAAATTATTAATTATTTATGCGAACAAATACAAATGCATTTACAGGCGCATACACTCTTATATTTTTTTACTCTTTTGAATTCTACTTTTGTTATTAATCAATATGTTTGCTTTTTTTACTTTTCAAATTAAACTTATCACTCACTATTGCTGGCATGCAAAAATATATCCAAAACTATCTGTCGCTGATTATCGAGTGTGGCCTTGTGAATGGCTTTCACTTAACCGATATGTGGATATGCAGTGCAATCAGCAGCAGTAGCAGAGTATTGGCCAGAGTCATCCGATACTGGCAACTAACATTGTTTGCCATCCAGTCTACTTGGATGACAAAGTCACTTTTCCGTTTTCATGTGCAAAATAAACAAAATTAGAAAAACCATATTTTTTGGTGTGTATGTTCCCAGCAAAAATTGGGTGATCGTATGTGCCACTTTTAGCATTACCGGTAATGACAACTGCATACCCTCTGCATTCTAGTATTCCAATAACAATGCAACTACATACTCTCTGTATTATCTGTAACGCATGGTGTGCGCGACTATCAGTCAGAAGAACCGAAGTTCGATCCCTCCATCAGACAACTAAATAAGACTGAAATGCATAATTGATAAAGTTGAGGTTCCACTTTACTTGCCGATTTAGAAATCTATTAACATACGCTTTGAATTGTATTTAATCTTAGAATCACTTCCAATTACAGTTACTTTCTCTAATTAGAATGTTTCGAAAAAACTGCTCAATAAATTAAACCTTTATTACTATCCAGGTATTGCTATCCTTGTAATTTGTGAGGTAAACTCTTTTATTTGGCCACCTCTATAAATAAACGAAACATTTTCCCCAATAATAATACTGTGTTTTCTTTTTTGCAGGAAGACGATGACATGGAGAACGATGGCTGAAGTTTTCGAATCTTAAACTGGAAATACATCAATGCAAATTTGTATTTAAATTATTATGAACAAAACTGTGAATAAACTTTTTCAAAAAAAATATATAAAAAAATAATTGTATGTAACTAAAGAATTAGCAAATGAAATGTATGAAAGAAAAGATAAATCGTAAATAAATGTAAAAGAAAATAAAGTTGTTTGTTTGTCTTCTTTGATGTGCGCCTGAAAATAGGCTTTGATATATCATTGATTTAAAGTGGTTTTTCTATTGGCAGGGTAACACTGGCAATTACATCGGGATAGCGCCATCTATTGAATTGTATGATTCAAATGATGAAAATTTTTTTTGAATGCGAAATTTTCATATGCCCTTAAAAGCAATATTTTACGGCAAACTCTTTGAAATTAAACGGTTTCATGCGAGATATTTACTAAACAATTTTAAGCATAAAACAAACCAATTTTAAAAGCAAATTTAAACCCAAAAGCTATGTTCAATTTTATTTGAAAATATCATTGGACATACATATACCATTTAGATACATTTAGGAAATACCAAAATGTGGCGAGCAAAAACGATCTGATCGAAATTTTAATTTAAAGTTCAAAATGCATAGTTAACGTTCCGGAAATATTTATGTTGTATTTTCCTAATGCTCTTCCTTGTTTACATTGAGATGTGCCTTTTCCGTGTAATTTTTTTTCCAGAATCGCAAATAATTCAAAAGAAAAATTGTGAAATTGTCATGTATTAGGTCTATTCCAAAAACAAAAAATCACTTTAAGTTTTCAAATAGCAGACTTCGATCTGATCATGGTACGATCACTACAAGGCAGGGCAGATTGATTAAATCCAAACACTTTTCTCTCGATATTTTAATGTAAGAAAAAATTATGAAACATGAATGGAACTCCACGGATTTTTCACAATATAATTTTCCTAACATGATTGTGTTTTTCAAACTAATATGCAAAAATCCCCAAAAACTTGTAGATATGATTTTAAAGTTCAACTGAATTTGACAATTTTTTTGTATGTTATTGAAAATAACACACTGCTCTGTCCAATACCTGCAAGAATGTACTAGTTTTGGCATCATAAAGGAAAATCGGTTATTGTAGTAAAAATGTTTACATCCATAATAAAAATTTGGAAGGATTTTTATAGAAAAATACGTATTTAAGTGATTTGGTCATATCTGCCACTTAAATCGCAAGAATAAATCGTATTATTGGCTATATGACTGTGATTCTCTTTAACGACCTGTAAAAATTTCGAAATTAAAAAAATATCTGGCTTTTCAAAACATGCATATCAATAGATGGCGCTATCCCGATGTCTTTGCCAGTGCTGCCATATCTACAACAAACGTGCTATTTTTATTCATTGATATGAGCATACTTTTAGGCAGAAAGATATGCGGCGCCATGTCAGTCAAAACATTCAACTCGGATCAATCTACTTAATATTTGCAACTAAAAATCCTCTTTACTTTTATTATTTTGTGTAATTTTTCGTATTACTTACGCTTTTATTTTCTTGTATTTATTTTATTAACATTACAAAATTCGCTATATTTTAAAGATTAACATAAAAACAATATGAATACAATTTGCAATAGAAGGGACAGAGAGAGAGAGAGGGGGAATATATTGCTGATGCAGAGAATGTAATAAATTAATATTTGTTTTGTTTTAAACATTGCAATAATTATGAAACTTACAATTATGATTTGAAATGTGTACATTTCCATTTTTAATGCCTTTTTGTGGGTGTATGCTGTCTTGAAGATTGCCTTCCTAAACTATGAATATTGTAAATCTAATGGCATTTGGTGCTGATCCAAGCCATAGTCTTTGGATAATGAATGATTCTATGAAAGTGTAAGTCTAAGCGATGCATGCAGAGTAAAGTGGTTCGTTTTGATGATCTATATATGTAGGTATGTTTGTATGGCAGCTAGAATCTAAAATATCTATTCACATTTACTTATTAAAATTATCGATCTGTTGAAGCACCCAACTTCGGGTACTAGAGGGACTTAGATCAGGCGGGCACATTATCACACCGGGTCCGCGATTATTGGCCAAGGGCAATGTTTGATCTTTGATCGACATCGATCGCTTAAGGGGTGATTTTTCTAGAGGAGAGGGCGGTACATTTGCAGGCTTCGGTTTTACGGGAGGATTCTGTGTTATTCGCAGTGAAAGCGAAAGATTTTTATCAATTCTTCGATCATTGTCATCACTGTACACAGCCGAGTCTCGAAAATCGGTCTCCAAACTGGCCTCAACGCTGTCTTCGTAAGCAAAGCTTTCCTTGTTGAACCGGGACTGGGAGTTACAATCAGTAGCTGGTTTCGGTTCGCACACACTGTCATTAGACGAGGTCAGCGAGAATACGGAATCACGTTGCAAGTGTTTATTTTGATCGCATTTAATCATGGCGAACAATGTGCGGGGGTCTGCATAGTCAACATGGGCCATCCGCTCCCCAATGGTTTCGCTACCTGGCAAATGTAAAATGGAATGTCGCTCCTTTTCGAATTCGGCCGAGCCTCTGCGCTCCAGACTGCTCACAGAACGACATAGGGCGGCATTGGATGTGCTCTCTTGCACCGTCAACGTGGAGTGACTCCAAAGTCGTTTCAGAATACTTTTGGCTGTATGAGGTCGGGTCTGGTTGTAATCCGAGGTTCCGTGGAAACTGGCACTCATTTGCTGAGGTATTTCATTGAGACTACTTTCTGCCAGATTTTGAGAATCAATGCTATCCCTTTTGAGGGTTACAGTAGACGATGAGGAGGACGAAGGAGAGGTTGGTGATGTCAAGAGTGTATCCTTGGGTGGTAGGGGCGGTGGAATTTCATCGTCATCAACATGTTTTAGTACCCCGTCGGCAGTGTAGACTAATGTGACATAGTCCGATTCTGGGCGTGGTGGAGATTTTGATTTCTCGGGACTGCTGTTTTGAAGATTTGAATTGTTACCTGTGTTGTTGGTGGCGGTGTTGTTATATTGCACAGATTTCGATCTCGCCATTACAGGTGAGAATTTATATGGTACATGGACATTCCTTAGAAGTGTTTCATAGATTGGCTCTTCTAGTGCCTGCTGGTCCAATGACTTGAATTCGAGGCAATCTACTTCGGTCTCTAAAGGTGGCGGTGATCTAGAAGGAGGCCTAGGTGGGATCTCCAATGCCTCCTTATTCCATTTTACGTCGCAAACTTTCGACAGATGACCATTCTTTTCCAGCGACCGTTTCTTTTGCAACTTGGAGCAAAGTTTATCGAACTCTTTACTGTTCTTCAAAAGATCTAAGACTATTTGGGCATCCTGCTTTGCTTTGTCGGTAGGAGCCACGAGTTGTGTTTCACAGGGACTCATTTCAACAGCATTGGACGATTCTTCAGTCTTTTGTATAACATCCGGTAGTTGTTGCTGCTGTTGTTTTTGTATTCTAGAACTATCCGACTCCTTATGATCGCTATTGTTGAGTATATTTTCTGAAGATTCAGTAATCTTCAATACCGTATTGCTGGTGTCTTCAAATTCACTTAAAGCCATGTAGAACGTTGACGTCTCCTTGGCTTTGGATTTCTGTTTTCTGAGCGTGGATGACATGCGCTTCGGCAATGTTTTACAGCTAGTGACTACAGCATCGGTTGGTTTCGTGCATTTGTCCTTATTCGTATCGGGGTCAATTTTTTCTAGACTTCCCGTTTCCATGCTGATACGGGGAACAGATTTACTACGCTCTTTTAGAGGCTTTCCACCACCGAATCGGAATGATTTGCTGGCATGGCGGGCGGATTTCGCCCTAGCTTCGTTCGTTCCATTCATTTCGGCAAAGGAGCAGATGCATTTGTGATTCTTAGCACATTTCGGATTCTTACAAACGCCATCACGTAACCTCACAATATCGTCGGCTTCTGCCTCCATGGAGGCCAGCGATTTGTCGTTTATACTTTCGGCACTCTTCGAAATTGACTTTAAGAAGTTGTGGGACTCTTTGTTGGCGCTCTCATTGAAGACTTCAATGGATGAGGCATTTGTAATGGTTTTCCTCTTCACCTTCGAACGGTTGCGCATTTCGCTGCGACGAAATTGATTGCGACGTTCCAGATAGGTGGGAGTAGATGTGGAATGTAGGCCCCATTTCCAAGGACTCTTGTCGACCGAATGATCTGCAAAAGATGGGAAGGAAAGTGTCAACGAATATCGCCATAATTGAGTTGTGGTTTTAGTAAAAACTTAAACGTCTAATAAAGCCAATGTTAAAATGGAGCAAGAGATGTGCCTACAACCATGCGAATGTGCGGGTATCTGAGATGGAAAATATGGTCAAGAAGAGGCAGGGTTCTGCGACAACTTGACAATGCCAATTTACAGAATCCAGATGTTGTTCGTAATGGATTGGGGTGCGTAAGGTGCATTCGGATGTATAGCAGATTTAGACTAACAGTACTAACCCTAATTGGTGTGATGGTATTAGGATTGGTTTTTTAAATTTGCTTTTTATTTTTGACTTCACCCATTTCATCGAACTACAGATTGATTGTGTACACTTTCTATATACAAAGTTTTACATCACTAGAATTGAAAGAAAACAGTGTCAAGTTAGCCAAATAATCAAATAAATATGGGTTATTTTCCATTAGACCTCAAGATGGTGTAAATTCTACTAGCCTCCTTGTATTTTTGGAAATGGATTACAAAAAGGTTACTTATGGAAACACTGGACGTTACAACAAATATTTGATATTGTTTTGCAATCTCAAGTATAACAGTAAATAATTGTAGCTTAGGAAGACTCAAAGATAATGGACTTAGCTGTGTTCAAGATCAGCCGATGTTTGAATGGATTTGATTTAAAGACCTGCCCATCTGGTCAACCATTCGAGTAGATTTCAATACGTGATCAAAGTTCATTACTCTGTCAACTAAGTCCATTTCAATTTCAGCTTCCCTTAATAGCTACAAAATAATAAGATAACAATTTTACAAATACAATAACAATAACAACAACACAAGATGTATATGTGTCTAACGTGTAACGTAACGCAACAACAGCAACTCAAGGAGCACAGGAGTAACTCGTGACAGAGTCAAGGTGTGATGGAAATTGACGACATACATACCTTCTTCGTCGCCCAATTGGTAGACCAGTTCCTTGGCGCGTAGTGGAATGTTGTCGAACTTTTCGAGTATGACACTTTTAATGTGTTGTGTCCACAGGCGTTTCTGGTCACGATTTTTGGCTGTTAACTTGATTTGGTTGCGGGGTTCATCGTATGGTATTACATAAAAGCTTGTGGGTTCGCCGGCCAAGTGTTCGCTCAGCATGAGATTGTTTTGCTGTAGAAGAAGAGATAAGCATTAGTTTTGTGTGTGTGCGAGAGTGTGTGTTGTCTTCTGCCACTTACATGTATGTAACT